>NC_056483.1:14568512-14936012 GCF_008729295.1 Plectropomus leopardus
TTACCTAATCCCTCTCTATTGTGATTGATACAGAATTATTGCAACACCTGCCACATCTAAGCAGTCAGGAGAAACTAGGAATGTTGTAACTAAATATGTGAATACAGTTGTTCACCTTTCTTGTGCTGCATTCAGGCGCCTTTGATCAGTATTTAAATTTGATCCCTATTTGAGCCATGGGGAAGCTGATTTGATTTATTTCAAACAATGAGCAACTTCTAAAGAAAGATTTTCAAATTGCAAAAAAAAAAAAAGGTTTAGGAAATTATTTCCAAAAAAGGCTAGAGAACTAATTTATTAGAATTATTATAACTTTTAGGCAGTTTTTTTCTGGCCATTTTTAATCCTGTTTTGTTTATTTATTTGTTTTGGGGTTTCCTTTTTTTTTTAAATTTCCGGGTCACTTGTACTTTTGCAAATTTGCCCAGGGTTCAAAGGGTTAAATGCATTTGTTGTGATGCTGACTGTGTGCTTTCACTTCTCAGAGGGTTAAGTTGCTTTGTTTAATTACATTTTTAAATTTTTTTTTTATTATTATTTAAACTAGCTGATTTTAAGTATTACTGCTACTGTAACAGCATTTTGGACTGACTTGTAGTGTCCTCCTGTGAGCAGCTGGTTCTCAGGACTGACGATGCAGTAGACAGTGGTGTAGGCTCCCTCTGCTGGGGTCTTGAGCATGAAACTGAACGTCCTGATTACGTCCACAAGAGGGCGCCTCATGTGCCTTGTTATTTCAGTGTTCACCGCACCAGGGTCCACAGAGTAAGCCATCACCCCCATAGCTGTAGGAAAAGGGATGTATTAAAGTACAGAATTTCTTTCAGATATTTTAATGTAGATGGCAACTTCACAAAACACACACTGCTTTTTTTTTTATTCCATCGTACTGATTTGGTTGGTTTGAAATAAAGAAAATCCTTTACAACAACCTACTACATGGTGCAAGGCCATAATGATAAATACAACAGATCCATATCAGAATCAAGTATATCAACTCTGAGCTTTCATTTCTGTGGAAATGATTAATAATGAGACTGACAAACAAGGTGTTTTGAGTGGAGTGATGATTAATTCCATGGAAGACCAGTGTGTTTTTTAGAAACAAGTCTCTCCTTGCTTTGTTTCTTGCCCAGAGCGGTTTGTGGTTGAGGCATGAGACTCTCACACTAGCAACGGATGCAGATCCATTTTTTATGCACAAGGAAAGAGACAGAGAGGCACACAACGGGACGTTAAGACAAAAGTACATGGTGCATAACGTTGCACTCACACCCTACCCTCAGTCCTTTTGGCCAGCTCTCTGGTGAACAGGATGTTGGCCAGCTTGCTCTGAGCGTAGGCCCTGACAGGGTGGTAGTTCTTCTCACCGCTCAGGTCATCAAACTGGATCTTTCCCATGGTGTGAGCTATCGAGGACAGGTTAATGACTCGGGATGGGGCCGAGTGTTTCAGCAAGTCCAGTAACAGGAAGGTCAGGAAGAAATGACCTGAAGAGGAAGAAAGTGGGAGAAATATATATATATAGAGAGAGGGAGAGAGAGAAGGATAAAAATTAAACTAATTAGGAAGAAACTTTTAAAGAAATACACAAAAGCTTTGCAGATTGGCTCACTGATCATCTGCTTAGTGATTAGACACCAGAATCAGCTTGTTAATAATTGGCGCTATTGCTGCATGTTAATACTTCATTACTAAAATTAATGTAGTAAAAAGTTTGGTAGATTAACGTTAATCAATGACAGGGCCCCAGAATTAAATAAACACAGAACAATGTTCCCAAAACTAGTGTATTTAAACCTCTTACCCAAATGATTGACTCCAAACTGCATCTCATATCCATCCGCTGTTGTGGCGTAGGGGCACATAGCCACACCTGCATTGTTGATCAGGTAGTGAAGAGCCTTCTCAGCTGGAAAACAAAATATATGTAACCTGAATTAGAGTCCTCCTAAAAAATATATACTGTATTCTGGAGTCTTTGTGTGCACCACTTACTGTTGTAGATATTCTCAGCAAACTGGCAGATCAATTTGGTGTCAGTCAGATCCAATTGCCTGGCGACTACCTTGGCTCCCTTCACCTCCCGCATGATGTCACGAGCAGCTTGCTCTCCTTTTGCCATGTCTCTGCATGCCAAAATCACCCGTGCACCTACAGAGATTAATACCGCTTAATGGTGACTACGTGCTTGCGTGTGCGTTCATGTTGAAATTTGAGCAAGGTGGTGCTGAGCTTACTTTTAAACCTTCATCTTTGTCTCACTGTTTATCTATCAGACCAACCGGCAGACATTAGTTGCAACTCCAGTTCTCTGCTCTGGTCTCTAATGTTTTAAGCTGTATTTTATTGAAACCAGTAATGGTTCATATGCCTATGAGCATTATCATTTAATCTGACAGTTTAATTCTTGAGCTGCTTCATTATATTTAATATTCTTACCTGTGCTTGTTAAACTCTAAACATTTTCTAAACGGGCACTTTCAGTTACACAGCAAGAAAGAATAATGCAAAGATCCTGTTAATAATCATGCTTTCCATTTGTCAGTCTTTAAATGTGAAGTTGTGTTTGCTTGCCTCTGCTGGCCAGGTCTTTAGCCGTCTCTTTGCCTATTCCAACGTTGGCTCCCGTTATTATTGCTGTCTTCCCATCTAGACGTACATCTGAAGACCACTTGGGGATAAACACAGACCTGATGAGTGAGACATGATGATAGAAATAATTAGAGAAATATTATGGGACATCTTGACCTCAAACATGATGGTGAAATCCAATTCTTACTGACAACTTTGTTAGACAAGAGGAGGGAATAAATTATTGTGTACGTGACATGTTTGTTCAACTGTACAGTAGATAAATTACAAGGTAGGTGAGGTTTCCCATCTAAGGCCAAACAGTGAATGCCAGAAACAACAGTCATTGTGTAAAATGTCGGTAAAAGTCACAGGCTTTAAGGCAACTCGGCAACTTCACTTGACATTTCAGCATCTGTCTGAACTGGCCCAAAGCAATCATCTCCACCCATCATGTACCCAGAGCACAATAAATAAAAGTAATTTTTGTAGTTTCTTACCTGACAGCTTGCATCCCTGCAATTTGAGTGGCTCCTTATTTTGCCAATGTTGTCAAAAGACTAAGGTCCAGTGATGTGAAAGAGAGGAAGCTGGAGAAATGAGAGAGTGAATTAAATGACATCCGTATTTGCCTTTTATATAATTTAGAGTACAAGGAGAAGTGGTAATTACACACAAATCCCCCTCTGTTGAAAGTTGGTTAGTGTAACTAATCAATTTGCTATAATTTTGAAGATTTCATGATAAACAATCACATGACAAGCACTGCTGTTTTTCATAGGGCTAGGCAACAGAGAACTACTTGTGTACTCACACAGCTTTATGCTTGGGATTTCTTAAATGAACTTAACTTTTGACTCAGAAGATTGTTGCGATGTCCTGTATCTTTCGCCCCTCATACTCTGTGTTCTGCCACCACAAAGTCTGAGTCTTGTTCCTGTGTCCGAGAGGCAGTGGGGCTTCTAGCAAATCTGTGCCCAGGGGCCCACTGGTTTATTACCCCCCATGCTTAAATGCATTTTAAGGTCATGTCTGCTGGTCCACGTGTTGCTAAGAGGAAATTACTTTCTGAACTTTGTGGTAGTTTTATTTGACCTTTTTACGCAATTCATCAATATTTGTGAGTTCCTTATATATGTTCTACATGAAAAATCATTATCTGTGAAGTAAAAACTGCATCTGCTGGATGAAAAATTACCATTGAGGAGATAAAACTAATCCTCACTGCAGGTGAAACTGAAAACCTAGATCCACAGGTGAGCCGACTGTAATTTCAGCATTTCATCACTGTGGCTTTTTTGGTGCTTTCCACAGGAAGGTCTAAGTTATCACCTGGCTGCATGTGAGGCTGTTATCCTAATTGTTGATTGGGGTGACCATGACAGTCAGTTAGTTAATCCTTGAAAGAGCTTGAATGTGAACAATGAACCTGCAGCATTACTCAAAAGTGGGTTTCCCCTCTCCTTCTCCAGAGGCATCTATTTCTTTTATATCATTATCATTTGAAAATTGCATATGTGCTGGTAAATGGGTCTTAAAGTATCAGACCTACTTATAAAAATGTGATGAACAAAATCAGAATTTTCATATTAACTTGAGTTTTCTTGTCTTTTTTTTTCAGCTACCACTAGGTGGGAGGCTGTAGCAACATGCAGTAGTTTTGGACATATCTTCAGTCAAATGAGGGGCTGTTTTCTCACACATGGAAGACTGGAAAATAAAAAAAAATAAAAAAATTCTACAGTCAGGTTCTGTGTTGTCGGGGCAGCTAGGTCTCATGTAAACCATGTGAAAGCTAGTCATAACTTCCTGTTTTCCCAAACAACCATAAAATAAGCCGAGACAAGATGCGCACTTACACACATGCACACACACATATATAAACACACTCCTGCTGACCCAAACCAGGCCTAAAAGAGTGCTGCCAGCTCCTCTCATGTGGTCTCTCTGTGACGCTAGCTGGTCTGACTGCTCAGTGTGTTTCTCCTCACAGCTGCTCGCCATCCACAGGCCTGATGAAAGGCTGCCTGTCTGTCTGTCTGTCAACACGGGGACAAAGACAGAGAAGCCTTGCCACATGTGTAATTAGCATTGCTTCACGAAGATTATAGATCATCTTGAGGAGATAAATGACTCGTTCATTGTAATTTGTCGATCCCAGAATAGGAAAGTTGACAGAGTGAAACCACAGAATGTAGGATAGCAGCCATCTCTGGAAGGATAAGATGCGAAACATATTTAATTTCAATCAAAATTTTCTTTTAGTCATTCATCGTAATAGGTTTGATTGATATGTACATAATTTTGTGAGATTTTTGGTGAGGTTCTAACTCCTACAGTGTGTGTTTTGCTTGCTGTTAATGGTTCCAATTAACACATCCACAGCTCAGATCAAATGAGGAAACAGAGAGAATAGTCATTCTTGTTCCACAAAATGCTTCTTTTGAAATATATACAAACATTGATCACATGTGCATCTTCTGAATTAATACATAAAAAAGTCTACTTTGTAAAATTAATTAAAATATAAACAAGCTGACATTTAACTATTCTTCATCAAGGCTTGCACATTAAAACATAATGAACCAAAACAAACCAGTAATAAAATAGCTTATCAAATGCATAGCATTTTTTTCTTACACACAAACTGCACTTTTGGTGCAGTAAGAAGAGAATAAAAAAAAGTCTACATATGGGATAAACAACCGTCATACCAAAACTGGATGTGTCTCTTTCCTGTAAATTAGCTTTTGTTAAACCCTGCAAACCAGAAAAAAAGAAGAAAAAAATTGCACAGTAAAATGCCAGATTTTAATGTAGCTTGTAGATTGAATTTTCAGCCATGAAAATATTTACTTTCATGGCATGCTTTTGTGATCCCAAACACAATTATTTCCACATGGTGGATATTTTGTTATGCAAGGAAACTCTTGAAATCATCCAAATGTCAAATTTAAAGCTGTTAAAAAGCAGGAGGAGTCCACAGACTTTAACCTGGGCTATTGAATGACAGAAGGTGGGAAATTTAAAAAAAAAAAGTACTAACTTCTTTGTATCAAGACCCAGCTGCACTTTCCATACAACAATAAAGACATGACGTTCTTCCAGTCTGAACTGCAGTTCCACATCCAATTCCCAACAAAATTCCCCATCACTGTCTGGACTGGAGGGAGTTTCCATTTGAAAGAGCATGCAGCCTTCCAATGGAAAATGAAGAAAGGCACTTTAGTGATGCCTGAGAGATTCAGAAACTAATGTGAGAAAACTGACAAGTTATAGAAGTTTACATTCCGAACAAATGATGTAGGCATAGATCGATAGCTTTACAACCCTAAAAGTTGCGCAGTAAGTCACCGGACTGACCAGCGTTTTAATTAAAGCCTTCCTTTCCTTCTTCTCTTACAGAAAGCTGGTATGGAAGACAAATGGTTTTTTACTTGACTTATTTTTGTATTTGGGAGCTAATATATATATAAAGTGAAGTTACCAACAGATATGATCAGAAGTCATTTTTGCAGTGTCTGATGGTTAAGAAGATGATCACTGTACCAACAAGTAAACAGCTACTGGTCACTTTTTACTTTTCCAGCGGCCGTTCCTCCATCACTTCCTGGACTGGCAGTGTCTCTTCTTCCAAGGTGCTTTGGGAAATGGAGTCCCCTTGTGACCTCAGGCTGCTTTGGAAAAATGGCACTGTCTCATTGGACTCTTCCTGCACGGGGCTCCCAAAGGCATCATCCTGTCCCGCACCATCGCTGCCGAGTGACGTCTGGCTGACATAGACGACGATGACATCCCCGCTAAAGTTCATCACCTGACCACTGGAGATGAAGGTGGTGTTGTGGTTTCCAGACACCTGACCTGAATGGAAAAAGATGAGATTTTTAGAAGCAAAAAACACAATATTGGTCGGTGGAAAAAGCTTTTTTTTCTGCAATGTTGCCAGTGGCCACTGGGAAAAATTAGCTGCAAGGATGAGATGCTTCCCTGGGCGCCTGTTGATTCTAGTATCTTTATGGACCCTTTACACTCAGTCCAGGTTTCAAAGAGTTAACCACTCCTGTGTCCAGAGGCGTATGACTATGGGGGACAAGGGGACTAACTTAACTTTTCTTGTGCTGCGTTCTGACGCATTCACTAGTAGCCTATGTAAATGTTCGAACCCCGGGAATATTGGTCTACTTTGTTAGAAAACATGGGGGAAAAGGCACTGAGCAACTTGGCAAGAAATGTTTCACATATTGCAGGAAATTATTAGATTAAAAATAATATATATATATTTTAAAAAAATAAAGCTGGGGGGAAATGTCCAAAAACTATATATATATATAATTTTACAGATTATTATCTTTAGGCACTTCCCGTCAATTCTGTCATCATCAAGGCTTCCCATTTTTGGGGGAAAAGGTTTAAAGAAATGAGATACTATTAATAGAAAATATTTGCCTGGTACATACATTTCTTCTGCCTTTTTTGAAAAAATGTAAAACATCTACACTTTTGGCCACAAGTGGCCTTGTGTGACAAATGTTTCATGACAAATGAATGACATGACACCTTATTGGGGAATGTGTTGAAATATTGTTTTTACATATATAGCACAGTTGTGTAAGACACTGTCGTCAATCCCACACACACACACACACACACCTCCCCCATTCATTATGTCAGTGAAGAAGGGACTATATCATGGCTAACCTCGGATGACAAATGGACAGTGGGTGTAATGACCATGCAGGATGACCACAGAGAGGCCGCAGCTACATAGACCGCCATATCATATCCTTTCTGCCTTATTTGTTTCAGAGTGTCCAGCATTTTTTGGCGTGAGAAACTCAAGACCTCTAAAAACAAGTAATTTATCAAGGGTTTAGGGTTTTACAGACATGGCTGAATAAATGCAGAAAAAAAGTGCTGTTCAACTCTTGCTAACCTTTATTTCTGTCCAGTACTGTAGCATGTTTCTCCCCAGCAAAAATGGAACTACTGATTCATCAACTGCTCATTTATGGATTTCAGCCAACCAGGTGAATTAGGAAATAAACAGTGTTTTTGTTTTGTAAGCCATCCTCCACCACATTAAGCCTCTGGTTCCTATTTTATCCAGCCTCCTGTCTGAGTTTCCAGCCCTCCGTGACTCACACAGCTCATGCCTTGTCTATTCACACATGTGCAGGCACACACACACATACATAATCACAGTAAATGTAAGCAAACAGGCTGTAGCATACACTTCCACACCCTCCCCACGCACATACATATGCTGAAAAGCACACACAGCTCTGTAAAGTTGCAAAAGCAGACAGACACAATCACACACAAGAGAGTGTGTCTCTGTGCTCCCCATCTGAGGAGCCTTTCCCGGAATACCAGTCTGAGAGGTCTAGCTCAAAAATATGTCATTTCACCACAACTCTGAAAACAAAGCTCAATGGAATCTGCTTTGGTTCTTGTGTTTATCCTTTCTTAATACCAAGCTGATTTTTCTGGATGCCCAACAATTGCAGCAATACTGTCTTCTGTGAGGCTTAAGTTGAACTCTTGTAGAACCCCACTCCTGTTCAGTCTCAAAGAAAGCCACAATTGTACACATTTCTCCCCAAAAGTCTGGCTCATTTTACCTGGACAGCTGCCACTTTAAATCCTTGACCAGTAACATATATCTGGGTCATTACTACTGTTGAGATGTCCTCTTTTAGCCCCAAAATTGTGTCAGTGAAGCCGCTGAGTGTCCAACAGGGAGGACTGACGTACACTGCACAGCTTCTGTGTGTGAAAATAGTGAAAAAAAATATCTCGGATGCAAATGCGACACCTCTGACCCCTGCTTGACTTTTTAATGGCACATGCGGGGAAGTCCATTTAATCACCTGTTATTAGTGCATGATGGGAAATGGCAGTCATTTTAGGCCAGCCAGAGTTTAATTAAAGAAGCCACACATCAGTGAGAGTCCAAAAAACTCTTCACATGTTTGAATGTGTGTGTGTGTGTGTGTGTGTTTTGTTGGGTGGGCAGGGTTATAAAAGTATTACTCAAGCTGTGCACATCTTGCTTCAATTAAAGCTGTGGTCACTTTGCGCAACCCTATGGAACTCTGGGTAAACAGGAGCTTTGTAGATGGCATAGTTCACATTGACACACACACAACACTGTATGTTAAAGTGTGGTTCTGGTGGTTCACTTGCTCATCAAACGCTTACATATCTTATTCCCGCTTCTTGTGTGGTCCCCCAAAATTTGGGGTCCAACTATCACTACTGGCTTTAATAAAAACATATTTCTTGGAAACAATTACACACACTTCTTATTCTTAAGCTGAAACCAATCCTCTGCTGTAAATTGTGTTCGGATTGCTCACCTAATAATACCCCAGTTTGAGCTAACCACTGTCCCGATCACACTGTTCTGATAATACTGCTTTTATAACTAACCATAACCACTCAGTGTTTTCGGCACAATACATAAATATGTTTCCCGGAGATTTTTCTCTTTGGCAGTAAAAAAAGGTCTCTGTGAGAACAATACAAGTTGAACTGTGTGACAGTAAAACTTTCCATTTAAACCAACATGAATTTCATTGTGTTGTTCTTGGTCGCTAGTTCCACCTATTCTGCGGGAAGAGAACGCTGCTATGCAGTATATCAACTCATGTATGGGTACGACCCTGTGGCAACACAGTGGTGACTGCCTACACAAACAGAGAACACAGAATCCACCTGGCAAACACAACTGTGGTCCCGCAGTCTTTGTAATGAGCCATTATCCCCTGAGCACACAACCACTGTGCATTCAGTTTTCACTGACACTGTTGAGTGGTCATAGCAAAAATATCCAGGAAATATCCAGTTCCATAGCATCTTTGTGTCACCCAAGAGGGCTAAAATAAATAGCTTGACTTTATGGGAATCCACACAAAGATGTATGAGAGCCCATTTCTGCCATGAAAAAAAATAGATGAAAAGGTCTTTAATAATTCAAATAAAAACACAATAATGGTAATACTACAAAGCCCCACAATTTTTTAATATTTTTTTTTACAATACCCTGCAATGTTTGTGCTCCCTTGCAATATTTTGCTCGCATTCCTTTTCTTCTTCTTTTAATAAGGGTCAGCGCATCATTTTTTTGTGTCAGTCTGTGTGTAGAGGTCTGAATGGTTATAATAAACCAGCCTGGTGTCAATTTCAGGTGATTTAATGAAGGTACAGCAAAGCATAGCAGCACTGAATTGTCGAAATCATTAGTGTCTGGTAGTTTTGCAACGCTGTGCATGCTCCTGCGAGGTGTGCAGAGATTTTGATGGGCAGAAGAAATACAGTATTGTAACACAAAACGGACTGCAAAAGAACACAAAACTTATTGTCAGGGAATGCAACACAAAAGTGAAAATAATGAGATACTAAATCAGAATAGTGAGATTGACTTTCTAATTATGGCATTGACCTTCCAAGTCAAATTTATGCAATTAGACTCAGAAAAGAAAATGAGTAGTTAGCCATATTATAAGTGTGACTTTTTAAATCACTAACACACAACTAACCTCATGTCTGCTCCGTTTCCATGTCCTACCACTTTAAGCGCTGTCCTAAATCACCAAGTGAGAAGTGGAAGTGGCCTGTAGAACCCTTCAACAACTAGCCTGCACTGATGCCAACTTATTGACCAATGACATATTGTGTTTGTCTTAAGGATGCTCTGTATAATAAAGTTCTGTGCGACTATCCTCAGGAATGTGAACTGCTCTAACTAAGATACATATTAAATCTTACTGTCATACAGATATTAAAATGTTAAAGGCTACACTGTATATGGGATCAAATACACCCTTATAAAACGGTAGCCGTGTTTATTTGATTGTAAAGTGTTGTATATTTACAAGAACTTTTGCAAAAAACAAGCAACTTTTAAACATCAGAGAAAAATGAGATGTTTACAAAAGAAGAAGAAAAAATGTCATGGATGAATCTCAGATGTAAGTTTTATTTTATTTTATGTATTATTATTTTTTGTTAATTAAACTGATACAAATACATATGAAGAACATAAAATGGGAGCACATTTTAAATTTTTTACGTGGTTACGAAATATGACGACTGCCCCTTTCTCCACAGCAGAGAAGTAAATTTATCAAAGTTTTCTGCTGTCGTTGAGCTTCATTCAGCTGTGAAGGTGACTACAAATGGAGTGACATATGGGGAGGGAGTGGGAGTGGGTAGGGTCTGGTTTTGCGTGTCTTTGAGGCAGCACTTTTAATGCAAACGGGGGGACCAAGTGTCATTATTTTCACTTACCTGAGGTAAGAGTTGGTTCATCCAGCTGACTGTGGAGACTCTCGGGTGAGCACTCCAGTTCTGACTCCCCAGATGACAGCTTGCTTCTCCTGCTATCCCCCCAAGAGAATCCTTGGCCTTGCTCCAGGCTTGAGGCCTCAGAGGGTTTGTCCAGGTAGAGATCTCCAATAGATGAGGAGGTCATCAAGGGGCTGACCGAGGTCATCACAGAGGTTGTACTGTTCTCTGTTGAGGTGGAGTCTGTGCTTGCCAATCTGTATAATTCCTCCTGTTTTCCCAGTGACCTGTCAGTCAGGTGAGGTTTGACCTCTGCTCTCACCTGAGACAACGGCAAGCAGAGTTCAGTAAGTGGACTGGATGGAGGCACTGCAGAGGAAGTGTTGAGGAGTGGAGGAGAAAGGGAGACAAGTGATGCAACACCTGTCTCGGCTTTGGACAAAACCATCTTTTCTTGATTTCCATCACCCTTTTCTCCACCACTGTCGGCCCTAACACTTTTTTCCTCTTTCCCACTCTCACCTCCATCCCTCTCTCCATCCAGCCCTCCACATGAGCAGGTTCCTGGAGTCCCAGGACAGACAGCCTGGCTACAGTCTTCATTCTCCCCTACCTCCAATGGCTCGCGGATGGGAATGACACACACACAAGAACCTGCCACAAGAGGAAACGCACTCACTACCTCCTCTCCTTCCGACACTTCTTCAGGTTCTCCAGACCCTTCGCTCTGATCCTCCATCATTGTCTTCTCCTTGGTCCCTTCTTTCTCTGCCATGTCCACTGTGAAGGGCAGTGAGACCTTGACATCAGGACCAGAGGTAGGGAAGGTGCATGGGAACTCATCAGTGGGTGCTTGACAGATGAGTTTAGTTGTCTCACATGGTGTACATTTGGGACCATCAGGGCCTCCTCCTATTCCTCCTCCAGCTGCACTATGGTAAAGAGGGGCCAAGGTCTCCTGCAATGACAGAAACAAAGAAAGAAGCATTGTAAACAGGAGTGGAGCCAGACATTGAACACATTCAGGGTTCAGCCCTAATGGGCTTATTATCCTGCTGAGTTTTTTTCTATTTATGGGAGTTATATGCACTATTTTTTAAACCATTTAAGATAATTGCATGCCTAAAAATCTGTACTTAATTTGAGAAAAACACGTTAGTTGCCAAGATAAAAAATTATCTTTTAGAATCTACATCCTGTTTGGTATCTAACTGTCCTCCAACAGTTTCCATTATTCTGAAACCATAACAACAAATGCTGAGGATGACTAATTTTCACTCCTGTCACCCAAAAAGAAGCATTACTAATCTTGAAGCCTATTTTGTCGTACTATATGAGAGTTCACAAAATTAATATTTAGTCGCAAAGTGTGCTTCATTCAAATCCATGCTATAATAATCTGGGCTGCTCTAATTGTAAATCAATGGTTCCCAACAGTGCCAAGTAAACTGAATACTGAGCCAACAAAGGAGCTTTTACTCAATTATATTAGATTACCATAATAAAACAACATTGCCATATATTATTATCTTAATGACACAAATTTAAAAGCTGTAAATTACTTTTATTGTGTGCATTTATATTCATAAATATGTGTTATCCCAAACATTACACCATGTAGTAACAAACATAAGAGCTATGTTTGTTCCTTATGGTTGCATTTGATCCTGCACTTCATAAATAATCTAATAAATAACTGGGATTACTTGCAACAACTTTGGTTTCTGTGCATTTCCATTGCTGTACCTGTTGTATCCTTGTCCTCTTCAGATTCTGGACACAGGATCGCAGATTTACTAGACAAAGAAGCAACATATTGTTTCTTGAGTATGAGGTTTGTTTTGAACCAGTGTCCTCAATATATGGCACTTTGTACTCATACGCACATGTAAAAAAAGGATTGAATTATCACAGCTGGCAGAAAACTTCAAGGTGAATAAAGACTGTAACCTACCAGACAGTAATTTCAGTTTGTCCTTGTAGCAGAAGAGGAGCAGGATGAGGAGACACAGAACAGTGATGACTGACAGCACAGAAACTATAACCCAGGAGGGTGCTGCACCTGCAAGAAAGAGCAGTTCAAACCTTGCTTTTCTACTCTACATCTACTGTCAGTCATAAATGTGTGCTAAAAACACAAAGAGACAAAAATATCTGTCAAAGGTACAATAAATCAGACTATTTTCTTCTTTTTTCTTGATTTTCTGTGTGTTAAACTTCTAGGTGGCAGATCTTATATTTGTCAAGGAAAGTGTATCTTTTTTTAAGTTATACATTAAAGTGTGTCTGTATGGTGACAGTGTGCATTTAATGTGTCCATGTCTTACCAGAGTAAAGTGGTCCACACAATGCATCAGCCTGAGCGCTGCCTGGCTTTGTCTCACTCCTGCCCTCAGCCTTACAGCTAGAAGAGGATGCAATCACAAAACCACAGAGTGAAGAGGGATATTTTCACAACTGGACACACTACTTTTTTTTCTTTCCCTTTACATTTTCAAGCCAACCTGCCAGCCTTTCTGGCAGCAAATGCAATGACAAAGAACAGAGAGCGAGAACAGATGGAGAGAAGAACTAAATTTTCGCTTCCCATGTCTCTACTGTCATCATTATCATTACAGATCCGCCCGACAGTGGAAGCTGCTGTCTGGTCCAGGGTTCCAGGGGAAGTGGTGTGAGTATTACTCATAACAGCTGGCTGGTGGTGAAGCAGACGACTGCTAACCAACTGCATTTTTGCTTCACAACATCAAAAGATTCCAAGTAAAAAACACGTTTGTGTGTGTGTTTGTGTGTGTGTGTGTGTGTGCATATAAACACTTACTTAGTCCATTGTTTGCATTGTTCATCACTGTTGTCAGCAGAGAAGAAGCCTTTCTTACATGCGACGCATGTCTTCCTCCCATTGGTAGACTCTGGAATTAATGACAAACTTAGTTAATCTCTAAGTGACACTTTGCTGTAATTGCTTGTGGTGTGTTTTGTTTAAATGTGTCTCACCAGGGTCCTCCTCGAGTCCATATCCAGCACTGCAGGTGGGTATCCTCTCACAGTACTCGCAGTTGATGAGGGAGCATTGGTAACCAGGACGGCAGCGACACGGCTCCTCTGCCTCATGGTTCTCAGGCCTCTCCATAAAACCCTTAACTGCCAGTCAAAGGGGAATTTCTTTTAGCACAATAGTGGGTCCAAATTCTTGAAAGGAATCATCATGTGTGTTGCATCTAAAACTCCACTCTGCAGGCTGATCTGTCTCTTTGTGTTGCTGTTTGGAGCTGGCTTTGTATGAAGAATTAAAGATAATCTTGATAATGACACAATTAGGTACAATTTCATTTTTATCTTTTCAGCCCATGAGACATTTTTGTGGAGTTCACTACTTCAAAATTATACACAGGAACATTTTCAGTTTTTCCAAAATCAATACAAAAGAACTGCAATAAATACTGTCTTAAAACTTAATCTTAACTTTTGTTGAGACTGTTTCAGAAGTGTTGCCTTAACTTTGTGCTCATCAATGAGGCATTGTTGCAAAGGATAGCTTTTAATTAAAAGGTGTTGGATTTTGGTTCTCCAATGAAAGAGATGACAAAATATTTGGAAACAATTATCTCAAGTATTTAAAGGTCCAGTGTGCAGGAATTAGTGGCATCTAATGGTGAGGCTGCAGAACTATGTTAGCTGACGTGAAAACACAAATAGCCCTATCTAGAGCCAGTGTTTGATTTGTCCGTTCTGAGCTACTGTAGAACAACATGGTGGACTCTGGGAGAGGACCCACTCCGTATGTAGATATTAACAAAGCATTTAAAGCCAATGAAAACATAACAATTAGTATTTTTAGGTCATTATAAACAAATAATAATAATAATATATAATTAATAATATTATGTACAATTTCTGCCAATAGATAGCCTGAAGTCAAACACACTGGACCTTTAAACGTTTTAATTGTTAAGGCATGAGTAGACAATCTTTTCTTTTTTTTTTGACATTTAGGATTTCAAAATCCTTGTTCCAGTTGCAGATACTGACAAGGGTCACAGAACTTCTGCTGAAGACAACGCGTCTTGTCAGTCCAGACGGGCTGGTATTCACCACGACCACATTTGACACATTTAGTCTCTTGGGAATCAGTGCAGTCGTCAAACACACGGAAACCTAACCAAAATAAAAAAAATGAGAGACAGAGAGAAAGACACAAAGGGAGGAAAAAAGACAGATGGAATTAACAACTCGTACATATTCACAGAAACCACTAAAAACCTAATGGATGGAGAGAAAAGAAGAAGGAAATTGACAAAATTAGAGCCCTTTTCCTCTTTTACATAAGTGGGCACTTCTGGATCAAATGTCAACAAAAATTATGTGTGTGTTTGTGTGTGCGTGTGTGTGTGTGTGTGTTTGTGAAAACACGTGCACATCTGAGCCATTTTAAGCCAAAATGTTCTGTTTTTAAACATCCTTCCTCTTTTGATTCAGGATCTTTGTGAATGGAAATCTATTTTTACTTTATGCTGCTTCCATTGAGTAACCAGATATATGTTCACACTACAGTCCCATATGTGTTTCACTTTGGTGTGTGTGTGTGTGTGCGCATGTGTGTTACCTGGTCTACACCTCTTGCAGCATCTGGAGCCTTTGTAATAATGTGTTTCATCACACTGGAGAGATTTGGAGACCACATGCTGAAAAATATCAAGAAATAAAATTACTTTTCTTTCATTTTGCAAAAGTTTTTTTTTATGTGGCAGGAAACAAATGGTTAGTTTAACATAAGAATTATAATTTTTTCTACAGATGATATCACGGTTTGCTTAACTTAAAAAAAACCTGATTTTCAACCTGTGCTTTTTTGCCTCACTGTATGCCACGCTTTACTATGGCGATCCTACTCCTTCCTCTGTTCATCTCTCAAATCCACACTTGATATTTTGAGATGGTGGTGAGTAATGAGAGGAAGAGGATGGTTTAAACGTTTCCAAGACATGCCCAGGAATTCTTTCCACACTCTCAGAGGCACCTGACCACAGCACTGTACGCCCTCCAAACCAGCAAACCAATAGCAACCAGTTGCATGAGGAGAACCAACTGGAACTATATGCAGTCAACTCCACTTGGCTTGGAATTAATAAACACTTGGCTGCAGATATTCTCCTGATCCCCTGTAGTGAGCTGCAAAAAGCAAATCACCATGGTTTTGGCAGGCTTGGTCCAACTGCCCATTAAAGGAACAGTGTGCAAGATTTAGGGGGATTTAGTGGCAACTAGCGGTGAGGACAGCAGATTACAACCACCTGAAAATTCTCCTAGTCAAAATTCCTTTAGTGTTCACTGTTTACAAGGTTTTTCCCAGGAGCTGAGTCATACAAAGAGGTCTCTTCCTTGCTAAATCAAACAGACCCAGTGACAAAACTGGTACAAACACTGAATAAAGCAGTTACACGTTAGAAATTAGTGTTTTTCTGGCACTGTTTGGCACATGCTCACGTGTTTTCCCCTCCTCTGATATCTTAACATCTAGACGTTCAGGAGGTTTAGCCAAACATTCTGCAGAGGTCTCCTCCTCTCTAAAACAAACAGACCTGCTGATTTAAAATGGTAGAAACACTGAATAAAATCAGTTTGATGTTTAAAAAAAAAAAACAACCAAAAACTGGCCTTTTCCAAATTCTGTCATTGCAGAGGGGCTGCTAACCATGGTGGCCAACGTGAAAACACAAATGCAGTGTTAGATTTGTCTATTATGGACTACTAGAATATAAGGTAGAAATACAGTGCAACATGGCGTTCTCTGTGTAGATATAAATGGCTTATTCTAAGGTCTAGAAAACTTAATACATTCCTCTAAATCCTACTCACTTGACATTTAAGTAAACATGAGAATAAAGTAATCTTATGGTGAGATAATACCTGAAAGTCCTCTGTTCTAACATGCTTTAAGTCTTGTCCTGTCATTAATTCTGACGTGTGTAAGCTTTAGCATTAGCATGGAGAACCAGAGCTTTTGTTGCAAGCAACATGGAGGTGAACTGTGAAAATTCTGTGCATGTTTTAGACAGTAGAACTCCAGGAAAGAGTCACAAAGGTAAACCATGCACGCTCTCTCTTTCACACTCACACACACACACACTGTACACAACCTCTAGCCCCCCTACTTTTGGGTGGCTGGAGGTTGTGCCACATTGCTGAATTAGAGAATCTGGCTGTTATGACAGAAACTACGCCAAAGCCACAGTGTCTATATATAAATGTAGAAAAATACAACCTATAGGTCTGACTGCACTCTCACCTCTAGACCAATCTTGTTCTTTTTCGCATTCAGCGCTCTAGAAAGCTTCTGTTTATCCATGAAATTATACACCAATTAAGTCATTCACACTGTAATTTGCACAGCAAAAAAAAAAGCTGGTACTGCAGACATCCAGTTTAGTTAAAAGTGACAAACCTATCCTCCTGCTCTCTCTACAGGCAAAGTTCATATGTATGTCTGTCATCATTTTATCTTGTCTTTCCAGCAGTCTGTCTGTAACTCAAACGTAAACCTTCCTACAACACTTAGATTCTTGGTTTACAAAAACATGAAAATCTTACAAAATAATATCAGTTCAGATTAAAAAAAAGGTCTAATTCTGACATCGTCTTTCACACCCTCTCCTCCTCTTTCTCACACCTCCATGTTAAACACTGTTTAGTCTCAGTGTCTGTCTGTCCGGCCTCAGGCTACGATAGCACAACATGAACACTGGCAAGCATTTAATTACCTCCACTAAGCCTCTCGCACATCAGCCAGTCTTTGTTTTACACTCTAACCAGAGGGATAATGATGCACATCGCCCATAGCTTGGACCGCAGCACTAATGAGGACCATGTGCTGCAGCAGACAGAAGTGACAGAAGTATGGAAGGTTCCCATGCAAGCAAGAGGTTCATGCTTTTGGATAGGTAGATTGACCAAGATGTGGAGACACAAAAGCCAGTGGTGGTCAGTCACTACAACTGGGCCAGAGTGCACAGGAAGCCAAAGGAATGCTGGGAATTGTATTTCTGCCACCGCCACATCTAAACATTGGGTCTCAGTTATACACGGCAGTAGCTTTGACTCACTAAGTATATATGTTAGAGGAAAAGAGCTGATCCACCCTATATGATTATAGGTTATCATGACGGTCAAGATAGAATGCCCAACCTCAAAGCTAACTTTATCTGCCCTAATGGATTCAAATATACACTTATGTTTGAGTGTGTGTGAGAAAAGAAAGAAATGGGGAAGGGAAAAGAAGAAATAGTTTAACTCCCCACTCTATCCTTTCACATGACTGACAGTTTGTAACTTTTATTTTAAAAAAACTGGGACTGTCACTACATTCACACAGCATAAAATCGGACATAAAATCTTTGGGGGAAAAAATCATGCTCCTCTCCCTACTCTTTTGCCTCAAAGGATTTCTAATGTTTTTACAGCATGTGAATGAAAACAACCAATCAGAGCTGATAAGTCTATAAAGCAGCATGTCAATCACTGCTGGTGAACTGTGGTCAAATTGCATTGCTTATTTCTCACATCAAATGTTTTCAGAAACATATTTAAGTATACTGTTTAGCTGTCATGTGAGAGTCTGACCAAATTTCTCATTTTACAGGTAAACAGTGCACTAAAATATATCCTCTGAAAACATTTAAAGTGAGAAATAGGTAATGCAGTAACAGGATCTTGAATCATATTTGATCAGCCCTGTCAAGTTTGGCAGTTTTTCAGCATTTCACAGTGTGACTGACATGATTGACAGCTGCATTATGAACTCTTTAACTTTGATTGGTTGTGGTGTGATCCTAGTGAATGAGATTAGAGACAGTATAAGAGGAGGTGGGACAATTTTTTTTTCACGGACTATCTGTCACATGTATTTCTTTTAGGCGCAAACATGACAAAGTTTTTTCAATTAAATTATGAACTGTAGCTCAAATAGAGAGAAAAAAGCCAAAAAAAGGGATTTACATATCTTTTTGCTCCTGTAATATTCAGTAACTACCTTTTTATTCATCATCTTTTATTGGGTGTGTTCCTTTTAAATATCCTTCAGCAGCTGTGTTCCTATCAAACAGTGTGATGCAGAGCACAATCCATTTGCTGCCAGAGTACCAGAAAATTTGCATAACGGACACAGCAGCTTCTGGCATTGAGCCAAGAGAAGCACAGCGTAACTTTATCCCCAATTACCTTATCCACAACAAGGTGCTGTAAAAGCATAACGCACAGCGGAATCTTTGTACAATATTTGCGTCCGTGATTAGCTCTTTCAAAACCATAAAACAATCCTTTGAAAAGCCACCTGCTGAAATCACGATATCTGAAAATTCCCCAGAATTGTTTTTAAATTTGAACCATATGAGCATCTAAAAGACTTAGCGGATTATTGCACAAATGATAGCCACACACATTTTGCACTTTAAAAAAAAACTTTTCGGATTTTCTTGCAACCGAGTCAATAAAAACTGGGTAAAGTAGGGTTCTCCAAGGAAAAAATCTTTTTAGAGTGGCTTAATACAAAAGAAGAGATGCCTGAAATCAGCAAAGACCTCAACTCAATAACCAGGGAAGAACAGATAGAGCAAAAAGCTGGAAAACAAGTACCTAGACCACTATAATCTGTGTCAGTTCTTTTAGAATGAACAAGACAGATCTTAATCAGGCCTTGTTAGACATATTAAAGGTCTTAAAACAACTCTGACTCCACCTACTTTCACACAAAGCTCTATTGTCAAACAAGATTGCATGTTTTATTAATCAACTGAATTTCTCTGTTGTCTGTACAGTTAAATCAAGTTTGGATCTGCAGGCCTGAGGCAACTTGCTGTTATTGCTCAATCGGAGGTACACATAACACTGTGATGATTGATGGATGGATGCATAGATGGTTGGATGAATGTTTGAGAAGTTGCTGATGGATGACTGAATGACAGGAAGACGGTCAGATGCAGCTTTGCATGTATGGTCACAGAAGCCGACTAATAAAAGTACAGGAGCCATGTGGGCAGGCAAGTAAATTTATTTACCGAAGCTCAGCTTACTCATGATGTATTGACTCTTGAACTCTAGACATCTTGAAGTAATCTTGCATTGCTCAATGTCGCACAGACAGTTTGAAATTAATTTGGAGTGGATTGGATGAAGTGGTTGAAAACCAAGAAAATGAAGGGGATTTCTTTGGGGATACTGTGAGTCAGTAATGGCAAGACCATGGTGAGAACAAACCAAAGCCAAAGCTTTGCAGTGTCACCTTAAAACGTAAAAGAGAAATGTCTCTTCCCCTCCGCTGACTGGTTTTCCAGGCACTACACTTCCAGTTGCTTCTACTTAAACAAATTGAATTTGACAACATCTTTCTTCACTACCTCCATGAATCCCAGCATGGACAAGACGTGGTGCCCTCTCTGAAGGATTATCTCTTGCAACACATTTTGGTGAAGCAGAGAAGAAAAAAATGAAAAGAAAAAGCATCAGTTCCAGTTAAAGTCATAACGATGCTGGCTTACGGTAAAAGAGGCAAACAGGCAGTGATAGATCACTGGTGCCCAGCAGTCCAACCACTACAACCACATCTCATAAACTCCTCCACCTGGACGGAGTTAAGTCCTTGGACTAAACAACAGCATGGACAACATGACATGGGCCATTCACTTTTTTTCCTCAAATTAAACTGTGGCAATGGATCAGCTGAGACATCAGAGCTTTTATAATGTCAAGATACAGTGAGAGTGAAACGATTACAAAACAAGTGATGCTTTGCATTTGCTACATATTGCTTTTGGTGATGGTGACAGTGAAACACAACATAATGACATCCTTGCACTCCTAACTCCTAGGGAATGAAAACCTTGAATATTTTTAGTGTTTAGGGCTACCCTTCATTATCTCTGTCTGACCATTTTTGGCGTCTGCTTCTCACTCTGAAAGCCGCTCCTCTGACAGAGCTAATGAGGCTCCTGATGAGCCACTTGGCCAGCGCCGGTCCCCTCTGGACCGGGAGGGAATGCTTGGTGAAGAGGGAAGCGCATCGAGCTGCCAGCGACGTTTTTGCGGTCAGAACAGGGGAGGTGGACTCGACCCAAACACAACTGTTTCCAGTCAGTGTCCGGGCGTAAAAATTCTACCATCATCCCCCTCCTTCTCTCTGTGACCAGTTCATACGAAATCGTCTAATGTGATGACACATATTTTGGTTAACTGTTACATTCTTCCTAGTCAAGCTACTCACAAAAAAATGATTGACAGTATTTTGCATTTGTGCTCATTCGAATAAAACTTAAAAGCACCTTTAAAAAGTAATGCATAGCAGACAGGGTACACAACAAAGTACTCAAACTCTTTTGACTTTTAAACGCACTCCCTAATTCTTAGTTACTACGGATATTAAAATACAATTTACAATACCATGAGTTTGTTCTTACCTGTGCGTAAAAGGTGATGAGGACGCATGTTATCCAGCCTCGGACTATCCAACTTGAAGAGAAGCTCAGTCTCATCTCTGCGGGTTAATGTAAACTACTTCTGAGGCAAACTTGTCTTTTTTTAGCAAAGGTGGCAGCTCTTAACACAAAGATCCGAGTCGTCTTCAGATTTCCTCACAGTAAATCACTTCTTGTGTGCGTAATTGTGGCGGAGCCTCCACACCGTCTCACAGGGCATTCTTGCGCCTTCTTGCGCCTTCATTCCCGGTTAGGCAGCTGCAGTTCCCACCTTTCTTCTCCTCTCATCTTCCTTCTGCTTTCACCCACGCTTGTGGAGGGAGCTGCATGCAACAGCTTGTAAAAACTAACTTGCTGACTGAGGGAGGGAAGGAACTCCTCCCACGTTGTCATATGTTAAGAAAAAAGTTAAACCCTCTCTCCCCTCCGGATTCTGTCCCATGGAGACCAAGAGCTCACAGTGAATGAGTGTGTATGTGACAATTAGGATAAATTTGCCTGACTGCTGCCAGTGATGCAAGATTATCATGGTAACTAACTTAAAACTTTAATGTTTGGCTGCACTTCCGCCGCCTGCACAACTGATTTTGAAAGCGATTGTCAAGTGATAATTCATGTGATTGGCCAAACAAGTTACGTGATGACCTCACTCTACTGATGACCCCTCACACTGCACTGGAGGCAAAGTATGTGGTCACTTCCATAGATTTCACTTCCTGCATTTGCCATTCATCATAGAAACGAGTGGGCCGGTTGCTGCATAGTTTCTCGAGCGTGGGTCCTGAAACAGCCCATGATCATTACTACAGTCTGAAAAAAGGACATTTATTGCAAAGTATCGACTGCCTCCAGGAAACAGCTGTTCTCTGCTCCCAGGGCAAAAAGTGGAGAAAAAACATTGAATTTGCATGGTAGATTAGACCCATCCCACCTTGGCAAGTCAAGAGAGGGAAGAATGTTCACCTCAGGATGACAGTTATGCAAATATTAAATTGCATGTAGGCCCTGAATAGATAACACAGGGTGGACTGGCACGAAAGTACAGGTAAACAAGAGAAGAAGAAGAAGAAAAAAAAAGAGATGCAAAGAAATGAAACTATCTTTATGCTTTGATAAAAGTGACAGTTAAGGGGTGAGGGTGTGTGTGTGGGGGGGCATACCTTTAAAAACAAATTAATCAACAGTATACTGATATTCATGATGTTTGAAAAAAAAGTCAAAATCATCCAACCTTGACATAAATGATGACTACAGTCATCAACAGTTACTGATGTTTAATTGAGCAGTGGCGCACCCATGATACAACTGCTTAGTATTTTGAGGCTGTCATCAAAAGGTTTGGGCATGCTCACTTTTTGAAGATGGCATGAAGATAGTGGTATCTTAAACTAAACAAACCAAGGCATCCATTAATACCAACCATTTTGGCATAGCATGTTGGGAAGGGGCTAAATAACACTCCAAATCAGGCTGAATGAAAATGAGTTCTATGTGCATCCATGTATCTATCTCTATCTATCTATCTATCTCTGGCTTTTGCTTTGGGTGTGCCAGCCCAAGATTTCCATTGACCACCTCTATGAAACATGTCTGCGCCACTGCGATCAAAGGTGTGTAGATAGATAAATAACTTTTCAACTCATAATAAGTTCAAAGAAAGGAAAAAAAGAGAGTTTTTAGCTGAGCCAGAGAGGGTAACAGGCTCTGTCCTCCTTCTCCTCCTCTTCCCGTAAAACATGCTGAGAGAGGCTGTTTTGCGGTGGAGCCTCTGCAGCTTGCACAGTAGCAATTAAGAGCCAGATTCGACTCTTATAGCAATCAGAAACCTCAGCTTGACTCTGAAATGCACCCCAGATATTCACACTGAAGTCAACCCCTAAAAACAAAACTGAGCTAGGAAAAAGAAAAGTCACTTCAAACATGTAGCTTGTTTTGATGTATAAATATGCATGCAGACACCCTGCTGGTTTACAAGAATCACACTTCAAATGACCCAGGTCAGAGCACAGACTGTGTAGCTCTGTAAGTATATGGACTGTGTTGCTTGGTATCCCTTACAAGTCAAAGTTCATGAAGTAGGCCTATTCCAGACAGCTCATATACACAAAAATGCGCACACACGCCATAAGCCACTGAATGGTTTCCATTAAAGTAAAACACACTCGTTCCACACAAGAAAGCAGTAACAGCCTGTTTTGGTACCATGATTTTGGGGGAAGCTTCAAGAGTTCGGCACGTTCTGTCTTGAGCACATCAAAAAGTGCACAGGGCTGAAAAACATGTGTACGGGCCTCACATACACGCAGAACAGAGCGGAATAATATCATTAAGGCTTAGCCACCATGTTCCGGTGGGTTGAGGGTTGGATCTGCATTGCTTCTGCTTGCTTTGGAAACAGATGTGATCCATGAGTCACCCAAGTGACCAATGTGAGTAAGAGCTGCCTGCTGACAGCATTGCGACGGAAACAAAAAACGCCATGAGAATTTTCATCAACACACATGCACTTCAGGTGCACATTCAGATGTGCACACAGGTACACATATTTGCATGGCAGCACATTAACACACTGGAAGGCCAAGAAAGGGTCTTGGCAGGCAAAAGGTTGTTTTGACACACACAGAACAAAAGAATTCACAAGGAATGCAAATCACACATCAGGCATCCAACTCTGCACACACATATCTACAGACACACATAGATACACACACACACACACACACACACACACACACACACACACACACACACACACACACACACACACACACACACACACACACACACACACACACAGCTGCCGTGCCCTCCAGTTTCACCCTGTTGTGTATCAATTATTTGTCCACCTGGCCTGTTATCAGTGACAGTGGTTGAATATTAGCCTGAATATGCAAATTCTGTACTTTATGAAGAGGTATTCATTTACTCTGTTCAACCACTAAATG
The DNA here is from genome assembly GCF_008729295.1 of Plectropomus leopardus. NCBI lineage: Eukaryota > Metazoa > Chordata > Actinopteri > Perciformes > Serranidae > Plectropomus > Plectropomus leopardus. Next base: position 14,592,787 of record NC_056483.1, read on the forward strand.
AGCACAGCTCCACTTTGTTTTTAACATTCAGATACGAATCAATCAGAACTGTTAACAACCTGTCTGTTATTGATAAGATTGACTTTGCAACCACATTTCCTGCTATGTTATTTCCCCTTTTAAAAGACGACTTGTTCTTGAACATCCCAGTTAAATTCTTATGGAGGTGCACACCTCTTTGACTAGGAGAATTAATCTTTTTTGATGATTTAGGCCAAAGTCAATAATGTCATTGATACAAAGTCATAATTTAAGGCGATAAAGGATAGATAACTTGGATTGAGAGATAGTGTAATCTTGACGGTAGATCAGAGCTTTTTCTTCTGTACTTATTTGGGGTAAGTTGTTGGGAATGTCCCTTAGGACGGACTTTGGTTTGTTGTACTAAGCAGACAATAGACCACATCAAAGGGCTGTATGTGAGGGGCAGGGACAGCAGGAGTGTGTGTTTGTCTGCGAAATTGCTTTGTTTTACAGCCTTTAACACCTGTCGACACTTTGAGCCAAAATCCAAACACAAAGAAGTCTTAAAGCATGCAGGCATTCAATGAGCCATAGCAACGTATATTTAAGTACACAACTGATCTCCATCTTTTATTACACCATGACACCAATTTCAAATATACATAATGGGTACCATCCTCTTCAGTTCAGTGTATGATACAGTTATTTACTGTTTCTCTTAGAGCATATCGAAAAGGAACAACAACAAAAAATAGAACCAAATACCCACTTTAGAAAAAAAGTACAATTATCAGAGACACTGCAACACAGAGAGACACGATGCAACGGACAGCGAAGGAATAATTATGATCAGTGTTCTCGTCAACTTCACATTGCCAAAACGGACAAACAAAAAAGAACTCCATTAACAGTAGTGATAATGTTCATAATGTATAAGACTCTGAATTAAAACATATTTATATATATTTATAATAAAGAACAAAATAGTAAAGTGAAGTGCAAATTTCTTTGGAAGTTGGAATAAGGTTTTTTTTTTTCATTAAGACATAAATAAGTTATAAAATAGAAGCTGTCAAAAAAAAAAAACAGTGACAGACTGAAAGAAATAAAGGCGAAACAATTTTTTTATAGCTTCAAGTATGCGTTACTTCTGAGCCGTACAGATACACTGTACAAGGCATTCTTAACAGAGCCATTATGATGCCTCCGACAATGACTCTACAACAAATGCAAGCAAATGCATCTATCGTACAACTCTTTACTCCCAGACAAAAATGATAAATGAAATCCAGCAGGCCGTGCTCAGAGTTTTGTTTCCTAGAGACGAGAGAAGCTCTTCTGATAAAAGAAGTACTGTGCAAGAATCAAATTAAATTTTGTGAAGTCCAGGAAACAAGTCCCTTGTTATCACTTTGGGTGCATCTCAATACTGTTCAGCGTCTTCCACGCTTACCTCTTTCTGAAAAGACAACATTAACAACGACTCATAAAAGCAAATCCCTAGTCCTCGGCAATGCTGTTGTCATGAGTAAGGATTAAGAGGAGCAATGGACAAAGGCCATCAGCTGTCACTGCCAGAAAAAATGCTGTCACCTTTAAAAAGCATGGAACTTTCAAAAAACCTTCATTTCTTGAAAATGAATAAACAATGCACGTGATTTCCTTCTACTTTAAGCTGAACCCATGCTTTTTTCCCCAGTAGAATGAAATGCTCCCAAAGACAGAAAGGGGTTGTCAATTAGTCGCAGTGGTCAATCAGTTTACCGCTGTGATCACTTTTTTCTCTGGAAGACATTAGCCAGCATGGCGCCAGAGGTGGTCAGCTGACCCATCTTGCTCAGGAACTTGGTCTTGGCATCCTCACCCACCAAACTGGAGGCAATGGAAATGGAGCTATGGAGGGGGAAAAAGGTTGATTTTGGCCATGATGAAGCAACAAGGTTAACTCTGCTTTATTCACACATGGACTGAACGATAAACACAAATAATAGCACAATAGTAAAGGAAAAACCTACATAATCCTCTGCTATCTGTTATCGACCTTATGTCAGCCTTTACTCAACTTCTTTAGAGGGGAAATTTAGTTTGCCAATACAGCCCCTCCTCATTTTTTTACAGCCTAACGGCTCCGCAAGTTCCTCTTTTGAGTTAGCTGGGATTCAGTGACACAGTTAAGATCTGATGTTTGTCCTTCTGTTAAACAATGCAACAACTTGGCAGAGTGTTGTAACTGCTTAACACCAAATTAAAATTTCTAAAAGAATTTAGGGAGTTCAGATGCTGCTGACTGATGACCACCATCAGGAGTGCTATATAAGGACGAAAAAAATGTCATCAACATAGCTCATGTCTTGTGGACTCAACTTTCCTGCCTTGTCCTTGTGTAAGATTAGAGACAGGTCACTTTAAGGTTATCTTCTATGTCACGCTGGGTTCACCACTGCTTTGTCACCTTAGGTGACTAACAGCCAGTCCTAAATCTATTCATTTAAATAGGAGAAGTGAAGCTGAGCATAGATTACGACCTTTTTTTAACCCCATAATCACTTAAGTAAATTTTGGACCCGTTTTTCCCAAGCCACATATCTTCCAAATAGTTTCACACCAAACAAAGCGGACTATCAGAGGAAATGAACTCTGGTCCGTTTAAAGCGGACACCACGCTCTGGTGTGAAAGCGCCCTAAATTGCCATGTTTCAGACAGAAAAAACAAGGGAAAAATAACTTTTGTGAGATCTGGCAACAACTATATGATTTTTGGTTGATATTAGATATTAAGTTATCAGATAAAAGCAAGCAGAAAAATAGAGAGCAAAAATTGAATTTGTCCTGTAAATAGTGTACTATTTTGAACTAGCTTTCACTAATACATACATATGACTTTCACAACACTTCAAAAAGAGGTGGTTTAAAGCAAAGGTACTGAATTTCAGAGACAGGAAGAGGAACCATTTTTATATGATTGGCACAGCATGCAATGTGACATTTTTTTTTTGTTAGAGAGCATCTTTGGTTTGTAAATGAAAACCCCATTTTGGCAAATTTCAGAAATCTTTCTGAAGAAACTTGAATAATCATGTGAACTGTAAGAATCTGTGTTCTGGAAACTACCTACGAAGAATTACACCACTATTATGTGAAGCCACTTCAACACGTCTTTCTGACAGTGTTCACAGCACTATGACTGCCAAAAAATATCAGGGTTTCCAAACTATTTACCAGGAAGTAACTGATGAATTAAATAGTGGAAAAATTACACTCTTCATAGTCAAAACTCAGTAAAAGATGCATGCTATGACAATAAAGAGCCAAATATTCAATAAAAGTCAAAGAAAGACAAAATGAAAGAGGAACAAAAATCTCAAACACAAAGATTTTAACCTCAGAGTTTAACTGAGGGTTTTGGGGGACCACACCCAAACTGAGAATATGTGCACGGAGAGAAGCAGACATATACACACTTCTTACATGCATACATGCACACTTCTCTTTTAATGAGCCTGGAACATATGTTAACAAGATGGGAGAAACATCTCTTAAAAGACACCCACAGTATATGGCTGGTGTCCCAGCTCTCTTAGCTTCATCAAAACAACAACTCTCATTTTTCTTTCTCTCTCTCTCTGTGAAGATACCCACATAATGAGTGCGGTACCAACACTCTTACATGTTCTCTTCTCCCTGTGGGGAATAAACCCACAGTACAGGCCCAGCCCCAACACTGTTAAATGACCCCTTTCCTCACAGCAGGAGTACTTCTTCCCCCTCAACATTATTCTTCTCTACCACTTTTAAGCCATCACTTCTTGCTGTCACTGCTTCTCATGCAATAAAGAAATCAATATTTTGCTAATCATTTTAGGGAAATTGATTGTATGAATTGAACTGGTTCTTCTTACCCTTGTGCGTCTCCTATTCCTCTGTTTTCCACTTTGATTTCACACTCTTTAATCATAGAGCTCAGAATAACCTGAGGAGGAAATGTTAGACAGATTAAACTGAAATGTTACCTTTCCAAAAAAAAACTCTGCCTTTGAAACAAAAGTGAATCTTGTGATTCACTGAAAGATTTCAGAAATGCAATGTCACCTCTACTTGTTATATTTCTAAAAAGCATGCAAATCAAAATAAAAACCATTAGTATTATTTTAATGCATGAAAGTTCTGGCTTGGAAAGAATTCCTGTCTTAGGATCTGGTATGCAGACATTTCAGACAGAGCGGATGTGTACAGTGGAAAAGAATCAGCTGATCGTTAGTCACCTTTGGAAAATGCTCACATGAAATGCATCGCGTGAGATTCTTGGACACAAATAAAAATGGCAGAGGTGTGTGTATGAGTGTGTCTGAGAAAGAGGTGAAGAGTCAGACTGTCTGTCTTTCCTGATATTGAGTGAGAACCTCTGAGAACAGATGAACAGAAAGAGGGAGACAGTCTGGCCTATCAGTGCATGAGTATGTGGTCACGATGCTAAATGCATGCATTGTGAGTGGGAGAGTCAGTTTGTGAATGTTTGCAGAAGTGTCCACTGACCTCATGCTCAGGGGAGAGTTGCTCCATATCAGCACGGAGACACCTCAGGCCAGGCAAGAAGTGGTTGACCATCACCTCTTCTGAAATGACTGCACAGGAAGTTAAGGACTGGAAAGAAATACTAGTACAACTGAAAATGCAATTTGATTCAAAGCACCTTGCAGCACTATGAATGAGTATATTACAGGGTTTCCCACACAATCAGTTTGTGGTGTACCGCCGCATTATCTGTATTTGTCGCCACGTTTAGATTTTTCTGGAGCTTGGTTTCTCTCTCTCTTTTGCAGCTAAATGTACTCTGGGCACAGACAGAGCAGCAGAGTACCAAGTGGTGTGAAAATGAAACTTACATAGTTTTAGTTTTGTCTATTGTTTTTTCCAGACTACTTAATATGAGACGTATGACCCCCCACCCCCCCACACGTGATAAGTGAATTATCTAGGAGTGAAAAAACTAAAACAATAAAGCCGAACTGTTTTTAACTTTGCACTGAAAGTTAAAAACATCCTTATGTTTTAGTCTCAGGGTGGAGATGTGGTATCTTATCTAGGCACACTTCCTTGTTTTTCTATTCACATGTAAAGAGAAAGAAACTAGGCCACGTAGTTACAAATATTATTTGGAAAGGGCTTCCAGGAATTAGCAGACAGCAGGAGCTTACTTCAGGAAAATGTAAAATATATGGAAAAATGCTTACATTTCTGACTGAAAAACAAACAAAAAAAAGTCTTAAAATATTTGCCTTTGATTATAGAAAAAAACATCCTTAAAATAAGTTTGCAGCTAAATGGCACAATAGTACCTTGTCTAGGACTGCATGTGCTCTGCCACCTGTCACAGCCAGTGGAGCTATATGGGACACAGAGTGAACAACTCTATATTTTTAGAGATGGGAATGGACAATTTCAGAGCTTGTCACACTGATTACATGAGAAAGAAGTACAAGTGGGAGGTAAAGCCTCTGAGGTTAGGGCTATACCTCCTGGACACTACTGCACTGTGAAATCACAGCCTGACAAAGATCCACAGGAATGAACCTCAGACCAGCTGTGTGTGTGTGTGTGTGTGTGTGTGTGTGTGTGTGTGTGTGTGTGTGTGTGTGTGTGTGTGTGTGTGTGGAGGGTGGGGTTGACAGAGAGGAGTACAGAGAGGAAAAATAATGTGAGAGAGGAGAAATAGTAAGATGAGAAACAATCACAGAGGAGAGGGGTGACAGAGACAGAGCAGAGGTAATGTAAACGTGACTCTTATCCTGGGAACTGTTACTAACAATTGGAGCTGATGCTCAGTCCTTCCCTCCTCTCACGCTCGTTCTCCCTCTCTCATCCTTTCCTTTGCTTAACTAACCCTGTAATTACATCTAGCCCCAAAATGGAGGCAGCTTATTTTCCCTTTCTCCTCCTGCCAAATGACGGGCAAACTCTGCCAACACACACACTGAACCGCACACTCAGGCACAGGGGCCACGCTGATACACACCACACAGGCATATTCAGGAGCACATGTAACTAGTGCAGTGAGCATTTGGCTGGTTATTCTAACGGCCTTCTCACTGACTCACTGTTACAACAGCTAAACTTGAACACATGCCAAACTTGACACAGACTTCTAGTAAATGCTTTGGAAATACATACAGTACAGTAGTTAAATAGTATGAGTGAGCTGCCCTCTTGGAAACCGTGGACTGCAAATTTTTCCCCTTGAGCTCCAAAAAGTTGTCGAAATGTTATATAGCCAGTATTAAGAATATAAATTAAAAGTCCACCTGAAGAGGGTAAATCCAGGCTGACCAATATATGACCCAGCTGCTACACGAACTATAGAAGGATACAGCAGCAGGAAAGGGCGCTGTAGGCCTCAAACAGCTGGGTGGCGATGTCAATCCTCTTGATCTCCACCGTCTGGCTGTTGTTAGCCAGCGCCAGTTTGTGAAGATGTGGCAACACGACTAGAGGAATAAAAATAAAAAAAAATCAAAAAGTTAGTGCATATGAAGAGCACATGCGAGGCAGAGTAAAAGATAAAACTAAATCCCTAATAGTTAAGTTAATTTACGTTATTTTGTGTCTTTTACATACACTCATCTCTAAAGCGTGGCTCTGCGTTAGGTCCAACCCTCCCAAAAGTTCTGATGATCTCCATGTGCAAAGAGTGCTGATCCTGGTACTGAGGGTCTTCCAGGAATGAGGCCAGCTGCATTTTAACACGCTCTAGCAGCTACACACACACACAAACACACACACAAATCATTTTTATACATATTTATTATACATACATGTTTATTTAATTCAATTCACTGTCAGCACAAAATGCTTCCTACCTCTTTTTGTGTGACGGTCTCCATGATGGTACCAAAGGCAGGAATAGTGGATATCCTCACTGAGCTAAAAGCAGCAGGAGAGCAAGACAACACTTTGACCATCCACAGTCACTGTATCACTATTTAGGTATTCCCCAATTTCTTCATCAGAATGCCTTTTAGCATGAATCAAGGAGCTTCAAAGAGCTGTAGATTCCTTAGAAAATGTTTGAATCATCAGATTGTTGAGTTTTATCCACGTTAACACAGATGGCCTCAGGTTATGTAATTAATGGGAAAGCACCAATCAGATGTCCTGTTGCTATTTACCATTTTTTTCAAATAATGCTACTGACTGAGTCATATTGATGGAATCATGCACCCCTCCCTCCATAATTGTTATTACAATGGCACATCAAGTGTCCAGTAGGCATTTACTCTGAAACCACAAAGATGCTGGGTTCACACATGTTCTAAGCTAGTAACCACAGTGATGACTGAGGTGGTTGCTCATGTAGCAGACAGCCAATTTAACAGCTAACAGCTAGCAAATTTCTATTTGACTGGACACTTGCAACTATGATCATCTGATTACCATTGATTAGCTTCAAATAGTTATTTTGTTAAAATCTGGCCAATCAATTTGTGCACCTTGCCACATCAAAAATCTAAAAGGTACACAAAATTTTCATTTTCAAAATCATCATAATATTGAATTCCTCTATAACATGATATGATGATAATGATGAACACAAACTGAACACTAGATTGGATCATCTATAGGGAATCATTCATCTTTTGATTCTTGAGCTATCAATCCCAACGATAAAGGGGCTGAAACTCCTTTTCAAGGGGATCATTCAATTCCCAAAGCCATGATTGAAAAATATTAAAATATAATGCATTATAAAAATATCTGTCAATACTCATTTATTTTAATAAACTGGGATAAGCAAGATTAATGGGGTGCTGTTAGGACGAAGTTAGACTTTCATTCAACTGCATGTAAAAGCAGGAAAGATCAAAAGATACACTTGAGCCATCTTGGACTCTATAGTCTGTTAATCATGGACAAAGCAATACGTGACAGATATCAAAATCTTAAATGTTAAAAAAAATAGAAAAATATTTTAAGGTTTTAATAAAAAAATATGTGTTGAATCTACAAGGTGGGTCAAGTGTGTACCCATTAGCATATGAATTTTAATACAGAGAATGATGAGATGAGAAGGGCTGCATTCCAACAGTGTCACCACTTAATTTAATCATCTTTTCTAATCACGCACATGAAGTCTCAAAGTACACTGGCAGCCCCCAAAAGAGTGCATTTTGCTTGTAGAAGAGTTTTACGTAACTGTCAAATCACTGCTAAGAATTGTCCTGAACTGAAAAGGACAAATGTGTGTCACAAGATTCAACTAGGGAAGCATTCGTCTAACTTTAAATGTTAAGCCAATCACTGTGGCTCCAGATGAGTGGATCATTGAAGACAGGACACAGGAAGAGAGGCAAATTACTTCAGGCATCTTCCATTGAATGTTTGTGGTAGTTGAGGAAGCTGCCACTGATGTACTTCAGATGTACTGAGGGGTTTTGGTGCCACATGGACACAAGGGCTTTTTTTTAAAGTACCCATTCAAGCTCAGCAAGACAGATTTCTAGCAGGACATTGCTTTACACTGTAAGGATGCAGCCCACAAAATGACAATGTTTACAGAGAGGTTTTCTTGTGTCGATTGACTCACAATTCAGGCCCACTGCACAGAGTTATAAGGGCCGGAGCCGCACGGCGATCTACTAATGCTTCACTCATGCCTCGGAGAACCAACTGCAAACCCATCACACAGCAGGATGAGAGAGAGGGAGAGGCAGGGTGGGAGGAGACAGGAGGGAAAGATAGAGGGTGGGAGGAGAGAGGGGGTAGAAGATAGATAGGATGATATGGAAGAAAGAGAAAGAGAGGATAATAGAGTGACAGGATAAAACTGAGAAAGACGGGGTGAAGATAACCAATCACTAGCTGACGGATCGGTCAGGAGGAGGGACCCTGCTTAAATGGGGTAGGGTGGGGAGGAGGAGGAGGAGGAGATGGGTTACAGACGAGCATGCTGGGACTGTGCTACTGCTGCAATCAGGCAACGTGCACACAAAAATCTGAACTGGTTGATGTTGCAGACTGATGAGGTGAGGAGAGCTGGCATGGGTTAGTGCTGCAGATTGATGATGCGGACATGCAGAGTGTTAACAGTAGTTATGCTGATGAACCACCCCATGGCCCAGCCTGAACCTACACAGGAGCAACTCCACACTTAGCCATTGTAAAGGAAACTTATAGGAGAACATGTGGAATCTGAAATTGTAGAATCGATATCAACCATAATGAATTATTTAATCAATTAAATTGATGACTTCAGAAATTGGTTATTGCTCGATTTGGTCCTGGCAGGTACAGACTTGTTTCAGTGTGATAGTTCTCAGGCGGCAAAGAGAAGGGGGGAGAGAGACGCGGCGCGGTTTACTGTTGTTGTTGTTGTTGTTCCACTTACATTTCAGGGTCGGAGGACAGTGTGATGAGAGCCGGCACCACTCTCTGAGCTACCAGCGTCTCATTCACCCCCTTCACCAGCAGCTGATCGGATTGGACAGAGCCAGCCGTGATGTCACAGAGGTGGGCGGGGCATTGGGACAAGAGCGAGCAACACCGCCAATAGATAGAGAGAAAAGAAAGAAAAAAAAGCAAAACAGAAAAAAAGGGGAGGGAAAAAGAAAAACAAACACAAAAAAGATAGGAAGAAAGTGATATACAATGACAAGAACCATAGCTGCAAGGCACGGAACGGCACTGCATGTAACAAGCAAGTGTGTGTACACACACACAATCACACACACACACACAGAGACAAACACACACACACACATGCACACGCATGTATGCAGAAGAAATGGCGAAGCCAACATAGCTAAACTGCACAAATACCTTTACAGAATGGTGAGCATAAAGTTGTGGGCTCTTTCCACAGACTCCAGGTCAGATTATTTAATTTAAATTCAATTGACAAAATAGTTGACAGTAAACAAATCTGACTTGGGAACTGTGGTAGAGGACCACATTTCAACCCACAGTTTTGGCAATGGTGGACAGCTAGTCACTATGGAATGGTGACAGTGGGGTGTGCTGGGAAAGGGCAAGTACAAAACAGGGGGGACATGGATACAGCCTACCACTCCTCCTCCCCCAAGTTTAGATCAACATGGCCAGTTCTACTGCTATAACTAGATCCTCACTCCAGTGTTTGACCTAAAGTGTGCACAGATCTCAAGGACAAGGAGAAATGATTTGCTATGGTTGTTCACGCCAGGACTTTTGCCTTGACAACCTGGCAAGGACAAAAACAGGGGAACAGTCATCTCCCTTGAAAAATAGCAGTAGTATTACATTTCCAAAAGACCTGAAATACTGAAAAAGTAAAAAAAGATATATATTCATGAGAAAACAGCTCTGATTAAATTAAAATTTCCAACAACACTGACATTGAACGGGCCTTGAACTCTTTAGCTAAACTTTGAATTTGTTGACTTTAGCCTTTCTTTGACATGCAGCAGATATTTATGTAGCCTGTCCTGAGACCAGTGCACAGTGAAAGGTCTGATGGCAACTCTCGGAGGGTCTAGACATACAGCTGGAAACAGGGCACTCATAAGCTACAGAAATCTTTACTCACACTATTAAGACAGAGTAGCTACATATCAAATGCATGTTCAACAGCAGCAATAGCAAGCAGAGCTAGCACATGTACGGCATATAGATAAACACGAGTGTAGTATCTTTTATGTAGGACTGAACAGTTATATATGACTGCAATTTTAGCTTAATAATACAGTATACATAATTCAATCTAGAATGCATTGTCTATTATAAAGTTAAAATGCTTTGACATTATAATTACGTAATTACAAACAACCACAATACCCAAACATTAATTAACATTTTGTCTGTAATTGTGCAGTCATGTTGTGTTCTATTGGTAAACACTTTGTAATAGAGCAACAACAATTTATTCTAATGTCTTGCTTGTAATGTAAAAAAAATGCATGGACAATAACATATTTTAGATACTATACATGTAAATTATATAAAATCAAAAATCTAAACGTGGTATGTTCAGTACACTCCGTGTGTGTGTGTGTTTTCTACCTCAAACATCCGTGCTGCAGTACACCGGACCAGTGCAGAAGTATGCACTACCCCATACCACAGAACAGTGAGCAGCAACTCATGGTACACTGGGTTGGCTCTGAAAAGAGAGCAAAACATAAATACTGGGTAATATTATAGCAGTTTTAAAAAAAAACAAAACTTGTTTTCAAACTGTGTGAGAAGATTTTACACACATTTAACACCAGCACTGCAAATCAATTACACTGTACAGAAGAAAGTGTGTGTGTCAATGCAAGTCAATATTTCATAAACAGATATTTCATGTCACAAGCCATAAAAAAGTGATATTACAAAGAAAAAAAATGACACAAGCAAAATAAAAAAAAAATAAAAAAAAATATTCAATCTGTTGTCTGTTGTTAATAATTAGCAACACCTGGACTTCTGCTAATGTTGTGAATGTTTGAAGCTTGAATCTTGCACAAATCACTACTGAAAACTCCTATAGTGTTTTTTTGGTCATTATATTACATCTATTAAGATTTACAGAGGAGATAAAGTATTCAAGCATGTCACAGTAAATTAAAAAACAGTAATATTACAGTACTAAAAAAGAAATAAAAATAAAAATGTTTGTTATTACAAAATGACCAGAAACAGCGGTCGTCACTTGGTCAGTGTAGAATTTTAGTCCACAGTTGGTAATGCATAAATTTGTGTGTGTGCATGTCTCACCCTAGCTCTACAAAAGAAGCCTTTAGGCTGTCGAGAGGTGCATGGGACAGAGACAGGGTGGTCATTACATCCTCCAGGAAACCCACCAACAATTTGCGATCCTCATCCTGTAAAGAAGTCATATCATGTTTATTGGTTACATCACACAGGCAACAAAAACATTAATATCTACATTTATTTATTTATTAAATGTGCTTATTTGTGCACATTTCCACAGACAGGGTTCGTAAGGACAGGGGCAAGTCTAATACAAGGGCATACAAGTACTTTTTCAAGCACTTATTTTTATTTTCAAGGTTAAAATAGTTTCTCCACAACCATCTTTTCCAAGCGAATTGTACAAATTTGTAAATGAAGCAAACACATGCTGTTTGCAATTAACTGGTTATTTATTCAGGCATGCGACTACCAAAGGACTAAAAGTTTAAAACATTTATTTGATATGTTTTTGAAAATAATTTATCATTTGGTTCTCCTCTCAATTATATTCAAGTACTTTTTTAAGAACCAAGTTAAAAAACTGTCTGATTTTCAAGGTATTCCTGGACTTAAATTTCCGAGAGTCAAATTCAAGTACTTCAAGTACCTTGTACAAACCCTGTACAGAACAGTTTCAGGACACTAATCCGTCACTTTGAACGTTAGATAAAACAGGTCACTCTGAACATGTTATGGTGAAAGATAAATAAAAATACTGAATGTGCCGTCCACAGTGTATTGGCAGTGCCGCATCATTTCGTGAACTTAGAATCAAAACAAAAACATGTGGCAGCTTGATGTGTTCTGGAGTGGATTTTCCCTCGTGAGAAAGAGCAGTTATTTAAAATGCAATGTGGTTCACACTCATAAAATATATACCATAACATACATAAAACAAAAGGTGCCAAAAATACTCAACACAACAATACACTATATAGAAGGAAATCATTTGACTTATTGACGAGAGACTGATTTATCTTGCAAGACTCAAAAAAGCACCACGAGGAACGAGTCTTGTAATAAATCAACTTCAAATCAGCTAGTATTTGGCTGCGGTCTGCTGTTAATTTACCTGGTTATAACAAGTCAGCACTCCAGTGGCATAGATGGGGACTGTGGCCTTAGTGAGAATATCGTTTCCCGCTGAAGCATCTGACAGAGGAATAAAATCAGAATGAAATAGGTACGAAAATCCAGAGATGGACATGTACCTGTCAAAAGAACTGTGGGTCAAGATCTGACACTTAACACATTTTTTTTTTTTTAGTAAAGGAGTACTTCAACCACCAAATGACCATTTGTATATCATTAACTCAAACCAGGTAATGTTTAATTCACAAAAAAACTCCAACCTCCAGTGGACAAAGAATTCAAAAACTGAGAAAATTCGTCCCTTTTTGATGTGCAACAACTTAAAATAAAACTTACCAATCCTCCCTTCAAAGCCAGACTCCATTGACAGGAGCAGTAATTTTACCTCTCTGAACACAGGAGCTGCTGGTCTACCACTGCTTTGATCAGTTTATTTTAATTTACTGGTGTTTTTAAATGGTTAGTTTAGATTCAGCAAAGTCACACAATAACACAAACAACCGTGGATTGAGGCACTGGTAGACCATCAGCTCTGGTGTTCAGCGAAGTAAAACTACATTTTGCTCAATGAAGTCTGGCTTTGAAGAGAGCATAGATAAATTTCACTTTTAGTTCAGTTCCCTGTTAGCAATGGCTGTCTGTTTGGTAAGTACTGAGCCTACAACTGGATAAATAGGACTTGGGTTATAGTGCACGAATTGTTTGAGAGTTTGTAAATAGAAGGCATGCCGCAAAAAGCATTCTTCACCAATTCAATGCAACACAGGGTGAGCAACTGATATGAACATCTGAATTACCATCATTTGTTTTTGACCAGTTAATTATGAAAATAAACAATACACCAACCTACAACCAAACATGACAGGACAAGATGAGGTGAGGCACTATTCATCATATTGTGCCTGGCATTTAGTAGCATGACTGTGTATGTAACAAATTGTTTATAGAGTGCATTACATCGTTGTGGCTTTACAAAAATCTACTAAAAGGGACAGTTGCAATGTAAGGTCACAATGACCTAAACACAGACTGGGACCCAGTACAAAACACATTTCATAAATGGCCACAATACCAAACCTAAATCACTTGGCAGCCAGCTGAGACCAAGCACCTCTTATAACTACAGAAACATGTCCGGAATTAAAAAAAAAAGAAGAAGAGGGGAACACCCATAGCTAACTCAAATAGCTTGTTTACATCAACAGTGCTGCGCCTGAACTCCACCTACCAACATTCTCTTGACGGAGCTGAGAAAATCTTACAACAAACGCACATCTGTGTGTATGTGTAAGTTTAATTTGGACTCACCAACATTCTCTTCAGATAGTCGGAGGATTTCTTGGAACTGTGGTTTAACCTGAAAAGGTCATGAGAATAAACAAAATGTCATCACAATTTTTTATAAATGTCATTGACATTTGCCGTAAAGTATCACTTTACAGTTTTATAGCTCTCCAAATCTCACATGGATTTTTGATGAATGTCTTTACAAGGTCATAGAAAGGCAAACCAAACCTCTGATATATACATAGTCCACCGTCTGCTCTTGAATACTGTTGCTAAGTATAAAATCATTGCAGTAGTGTATGAAATCAGACCATTATTTGCTTATTACTCTCTATATGATAAATACTTAAAAGGTTACTCTATAGTTAGTAGTGAAGAAATGTTTTCAGACACCTTGTGCATGCGAAGAACATTTTTTTCAAGCTACAAAACTGTATATACATTTTACACTTAAAATGGCTAAAAATAATTATATAGTGCACTATCAAAATGGATTATTGAATTCCGTTATAAAAAAATGAAAATATGTGGCTATGTTTTGGATTTGTTAAGAGGCAGAGTTGAGATTTGCTCAGTTTTAAAATGTTAGCTGAATACTAAAATTTTATAACTATAGTGATGTGGTAACACAATTTTTGTACTGTTAGGGAATGTCTAACTTAAAGGGTCACACGGTTTACCTTAGTGTTGGTAAAAATCTTGCCAAAGGTGCGACAGAACCTCCAGAAGAAGCGAGAGAACTCATGTACACAGGTCGATGATGTCACATTGATGCGACCCACGATCTCTATGAGCTGTGGAAGGCTGAAGACAGAGCAGACAGATGGAAATCAGTGTGTTTTTTGCGTATGTTTTTGGGATACCATATACAACTTTGACACATCTACAAAGCACGTGTGTCTGTGTGCATTTCTCACAGTTGGTTGACCACCCATAGCAGGCTGTCCCAGCCAGTGGTTCCTTCGTGCTCTAGCTGGTGGTCGTAGAGTATCAGCAGAGCACTTAGCATCTCCCTGCTGCCTATGATGGTTGCGACGTCCTGGAGCGGAGATGCTGGCCTGGGGAACCGGGTCACTGCAGGATCACAGACACATGAACTCAGGAAATGTCCTACTTTAACAATTACTACTTCCAAATGTTACGTCTGTGTATATGAGTTTAATTTTCCTACCCTCTATTGCAGGTATGTCTCCGTTGAGTTTGACTCTGCTGGTGAAAGGTGCATTCTGCAGCACCACAGCAAATAAAGGAGGGATAAGGGACTGCAGGGCTGACAGGAACACATGCAGCTTGTGTTCATCCAGACCATGTTCTCCTTGCTACGAAAAGAGGGAGGTATAGAATGTGAGAACAGGGGAAAATAGAAAAATAAAAGCTAAAGTGAGGAAGTGCAACTTATTGTTTGTGTTGATGAGATGTGTAGCTTAGACAATAGGTGTCTGCACACATACATTTGTTGTATATACCACCAACAAAACTTGAATGTTTTTTTAGATTTTGTTTGTATGCAGTAACTATTCATATTTGCACTCTTCCCACTTTGTATTGCAACTACTGAATAGCAATTTCCCTCTGAATAATTTAGGTTTGATCTTATGAGTAGAAACAAGGAGGACAAGAGGCTGTACATAAACTTTGTCTTGGAGTACTTTATAGGGTAGAATAACACTATGAACATATTCAAAATACACATAACTGTAGTATTGGATAGTTTTCTGGTACATATTTACAGTACGTTTCTATAAAATCGGACATTTGCTCTGAATATTCTTTTCCTCTAATTTACTGCACATTATATGTCTTAAAGATACCATGTAATATACATCATTTGAATGTCTGACTCAACAAATTCAGTTTTTACTATCAGGAGGGGATGAGACAGGCTCTCAGGTTTTAAGCCCAGCAATGAAGTTGCAAGCACACGAGCCCTTACCATAAGTAGCTTCTCTATACGTGCCAACAGAGAAGGGATGAGTGCAGTTTGCAGGGTGCCCAGCTCTGTGGTCCAGGCAGCGAAGGCAGGAATGAAGACCTGGTGGACTGCACTGACAACCCGCTCTGATGGGTCCCCGAGTGACAACAGCATTAGCTCAAAACCCTGAAAGACACACACATGGATGTGCATGGGATAAACATTTACCTGTAAGCATGTGCAGAAACAGCAAAGTTAACCCCAATGGCTATTTTAAGGCATTGTTACGTTATTGCTGAAACACGTTATATTACTCACACTTCCCTCTCGTAGCACACATACCTGGGAGTACTTGTCAGGGTCATCTATGTAACCCATGATGATACCCAGACTCTTGACCACAGCCTCTCTGACCATGTCAGCCTTGTCCTCAGCAAGCATCTGCTGCAACATGGACAACACTAAGGAGCTACGGATCTCTTTCTGCAGAGACAGGAACAGATACATTTAATTCATTTATATTCATTCAAAATCTCTTTTAAATCTGTATGCACAATATATCTTACAGGCAGGTATGGTGCTAAGGCTCCACAGGACTCTGCCACCAACAATCTCCTCTCTGGATATTTGTGGTTAATCTGCAGAAAAATAAAACAATATTTAGTGGAAAAAGTGTAAAAATAGAAGTTGAACATAGAAGAGAGGTAGACTGGATGGAAGCCACGGTGGAATGGAAACAACTCGATTATCATCAACACGCTGACCCTGTGGAAACCACTATTGGTGATTCTAGGCAGATTCTCAGCCTCCAAACTGCTGGCAGCTGTTGTTGCCATGTATGTGTTGTATGAGGGGACGCAGGTGGCAATGAAAACAAAACTGCTATCATTATGAGTCAGGGACACCATGGAGGTAATGATGGTGATTTTGTGAGTCAGAATATGCAATTACAACAACACTGACTTGTGTGCTAACTAAATACAAGACACAACTGAGTTTTGTTTCTCATGTATCTCAGAATAAAAGATTCTGTATTAGAGCTTTTAGCATTTCTTGTGAAACAGAGGCAATTTACTTTTTGTTAAATTTATGTATGAGGCAAAATGGAAACGACAACCAAAATAACCACTGTTTATATTATTGTCTTTGTATTGAAATAGAATACAATAACATCCTCCAGAAGTGGAAATTACATGTCACGGAAAGCTTAATGAAAACAACAACAAAAAATTACATCATAAAATGTCAACTAAGAGGTTAGGAAAGTCCTCGATTTCATTTTTGAAGAGTAGGTGAAACCCTCTTTGTATTCTCACTGCACCACTGACACCAAATTCAATAACAAAGGCTGCAGTGTATAAACTATACCTGTTCCCAACACTGAGGAAGTAGTTCTGCCTCGACACGCGTGGGACCCACGTGCCTCGCAAATGCAACACACCCCGTCAAGATCATTTGTCTTCAAAAGAACACACAGAAAGAAACACATGAGAGCGCACTGCTGGATAAACTCATATTGGCTCCATATCTTAGAGCTAAATAATGGTATCTTAGTAAGAGGGAAATTAATGAGAATAATAAACTAATGAGCGTTTTTCTGTCTACACACACCTCTGCTCATCATCTGGTCTCTTGATTAGGTTAAAGAGGATGTGGAGGAGCTGGTCTCTCTCTTTAGGCTCTGGGTGAAGGCAGGCGGTACATAAGATGAGTGGGATCAACTCCTGAAGGAGAAACAATGAGAGAGAAACAGAGAGAGATGTGGCATCAGTTTAGATAACTTTACAAAAGGACAGTGGGGTTGAAACACACAGGGGAAGGATGGTCGGTAGCAGTCAAGCAGGCCTGGAAGTCTATGGAGGATGGGGAGTTGGAAAGGAGAAGATGTTTAATAAAAAGAGGAGAGAAAATGGGAAAGTCAAAAGGAGTAAGACACACAGGGGGTCACCTCTGAAAACAACAGGAGTCCGTCAACACCAGTGAAAACATGCTTACCTTCGATACCTTGCTGGTGTTAAACCTTGACTCATTGGCCACACACACACAATTAGAGACACATTTTGTGGTAACTTAAATAGTGCATGCACACACCCAGACACAGCTGCATTTAGACACACACATACCTTTTGGACTAGTTCCCCTACTACAACACAGCTCTATCGCAGAGTTCAGATAGAGTTTACGGACCTTTCAGCCAGAGGGGAGAGAGCTTAGCCGCCCTTGATACAGGGCCTCCACGGCCAAATTGTGGTCAGCCCTAAATTCCCGCCACACACACCCAAATTAGAGAGTGCACACAGAGTTAAAAATATGTTTTTTTTTCAAACAAACTCTATTTTTTTCCAGGAAGATATCATAGTGTCTTGCCAAGTGCTGGAAGAACAAGCAAAACCCCAACGCTGGACGGACAGATGGACCTGACAGACACTCGGGTAAAGATAGGCTGTGATGAGTCACTCACTCAATGCTGGACCAACCCTCTGAAGTCAATGCCATGTTGGCTATCTTTTAAAAAGTAAAAATATGGCGTTTAAGTATCAGAGGGACATTTTAAGTGGTTACATGTCGAGTTTAATAAGGGTGAAATCAGTTCAAGCGTCAAAAAGCAGCAAAAAAGCAGCAAATTAACTGCATTCAGGGAAATTTAACTGTCATGTTCAATAATCTTCTGCCCAGGCCTTTGAAAATACCATACATCTTCACAAGAGACATTTTTGGAGACTTAACAGCACTGGCCTGATAAAACAAATAAAGGAAATCATAAACAGCACACATTTGAAAAGCCAGAAGCCACGCTGACTCTGTTCTATTTCTGAGTGAACTTCTGTGTTTCTGATGTGAAGACTCCTTCAGGAGATTAAACATCTGACCAGTCCTGGATAAACATTGTGGGCAGGTAGAGTGGACAGGACGACGCCAGGACCCGGAGGCCAAGCGGACTGATGCTTTACTTCAAAGAGCAGAGAAACTACACATTCCAGTCCGAGGACCTCCATGTGCAAGAGCCTACATTTGAATGCTACAGTTTTTGTTGATTTCGATGCCATATATTCCTATTTCACCATAACAATTCTCATCAGATCTTTATAATAAAATGTAAGTTCTTTGTCTCACTATGTCTTACAATATCCTGTGTACTATGATTTTTTGCGCTTTGCTGCTCAGGCTTCTCTCCTCTGGGCACCTATTCTTTTCAATTATTTTTCCTTTTGTTTTTAATCCATACTGACTTCCTACTTCATAATCAGACAAACCAAAGCTTGAGCACAAACACACAGCAAATGCAAATACTCTGCCATTTCAGCTATAATGTAACACCCAATCCTTTTTTGTCTTGTAATAGCCCTGATAAAACTGCCAATGTTCTTTGTCTTGCCAGTAGTTCCTTAAAGATCACAGTTAATCTGGCCAGTAGAAAACGGAAGTAAATCATTGCAGCATGCATTTACTCTCCCCATAATATTATCACTTCTTGGAAAGTCAAGACACACCCTTTACTACAAATTGAAGTGGAATAAGAAAAAAGTGCTGTAGCAATAATGTATAAATCACAACCTTTTCACCAAAAGAGAAGGGAAATTTGAGAAATGAGGAGCTACACAGAGGATGTTCATCACATTATGCTACAGTAACTCAGTATACTGAAGTAAAACATAATGTTTAATGATTTACAGTGTCTGGTATTACAGCCAGGTGGCAGGCAGAGTTTCACTGCATCATTCCGCCGTTTCAAGTCAAACACCTTTTGTTCTTAAGTGGGTGTCACGTTCAGACAACTAAAGGTGTGTCTCCAGGCTTGCTCCTAGCTTCAGGTTGCAAGGTGGAAGTGTGCGCAGCTCTGTGTGTGTGTGTGTGTGTGTGTGTGCATGTGCAATGTTATGGATGATGAATCTAACGGATATGGTACAAAGTCCACAACACTCAGACCCAGAGGCCTTAATGTTCTGCTGTGTTTTTATCTTTGCAAAATCAAGATAAACAATTCGGGGGGGGGGGGTTGACAAAGAGATTAAGTTCGCTATAACTGTCAGAAGTTGACTGAAACAATATAACCATTGTGATATGCAAAGCAGCCCAACTGAGAACTACTGCACTCTAACCAGACTTACCTCTTTCAAACACTCCATCTGTCTTATTAAGTTTCAAAACACTGCAAAACTTAATCGCACAGTATTTGTATACGCATGGACACAAGTTGCTTGCAAGTACTTATGTGTAGACAGAACACCTGCGCAAATAAAGCAGAAAACAAAGTTCAGTGGAAACTGCTCATACTTATCACGGTTTTGAGGATCAACTGCTTATATGGATCAAAAAGCCTGGGACAGGTGCTTACAGTGTCATTTTGGGTCTTTTAATACATAACAGCATAGGAAAACACGTTTAAAACTATCATAATTGCAATCTTTTTTTAAAAATTTTCTGGCATAGGAAAGCATCTCTGATCATAGCTGCAAAGGACTGGTAATGCCTGGTCACGCATTGCCATCTTGAGCATGGTGAAGGGAAAAGGCAGAAGAACTGGCAGTGAGCCTGGAAAGGGACGATTTCAAAGACTCCATAGGCTGGTTTAACCAATATACAATGAGAGAGAACATTGTGTTTATGAAACTGCACGGAGAAGCTGCTGAGGCTGACATAGTGTCACGCGGAGAATGTCTTGAGGACCATTGGGGACAGATGAGGCAAGAACACACGGTGGAAAACATTTAGAATACAGCCAAATTTATTTATAAATACTTGATGGTAATTTGAAAAGTGTTCCAAACAGCTGCACTGTACTTTAAAAGAGTCAGTAAAATTCACTGAATAGTGAATGAAATATGTTTCATTATTTCATTATTCAATTCAACAACATCATATCCAATCAGGCTTACCACATATTTTTAGAGATTAATTTTCAACACTTTTCCATAACTTTCCTACAATATCTGACCCCATTTCCATGACTTTATTTAAGTAGTTTAAAACAGCCTGCCTGGACACCTCTCTGACAACAAGCAATGTTAAATAGTACAATTTCAGATGTGGAGTGGTATACACAGTTAGTTTTCCCCCCACAACAAAATTTTGTCACTTCTCTGCTCTACCCTAAAACTTTTGACGGTTTGATCCAGAGCTTCAAGCCAGGGTCTGCCTATCCCACACCCTGAACAGATCAACAGACTATCACGGGACTCACACATAGTGACGGACAACCATTCAAACTCACATTCAGCCCATTTAAAGTCACCAGTTAACCTAATCTGTATGTCTCTGGAGTGTGAGAGGAAGCCAAAGAACCTGGAGAGAACCCAGACCGACACGGGATGAACATGTTAACGCCACAAAGAAGGGCCCCAGCTGGCCTGTGTGTTCAGCCTGGGGACCCTCTTTCTGTGAGGCGACTGTGCTGACAGCCGTGCCGCCAAAGAATTCCAAACCATTTCCAGATTTGGAAAACATTTCATTTAATTTCTCAAACATTTTTTCAACATTTCATAACTTTTTCAGGAATTTCATGACCATGGGAACCCTGATAAATATACAAATGCCGATTAGTAAGTAAGTAAGTTAATCTGCACGAGTAATAAAAGAAGAAAAAGAAAAAATAAGCACACCCTTACATAAATAAATTTGACACGGACAGATGTGATAACTATGAGAGATTTCCACTGAAATTTGAGTTGAATTGCAGGTGTCTGCATTATAGCTTACAAGGAGTAATACCTAGCTTGTTAATGCCTTACCCGTTTTAAAATCTCCTTCCTTTTTCTCCTCAGAAAAAAATAATATTCCAACTATGAAAACAAAAGCAAACATGTTCCCTGACAGTTAAAAGGAGAAGCTGGTGTGCATTTAATAGCCTGGGATCACCGCACATCTCAAATCAAGGACTTTAAAAAATGCCTGTCTTTGGTTTTATTCAGCCAACACAGTATAGCTCAAAGCTATTATTAAACAGGCTGCTAATAAAATGTTATCAGATTAATTAAAATCACTGCAGAATCTCAAAAGCCACAGCAAATACATCAGACAGGGAACCAACCAGAAAAGGAAAGAGTAGAGATACACTGGGTTTAAGAGACATTCAGTACATGACCCACCTACTGTAAGGCTAAAACTGCATACCTTAAGTCATCTTTGCCTATTAGTTAATATTTTGGCTAAAACATATTTCGTTTTATGACAATGCAAGCCTGGATAAATACAGTCTAACGCTAATTGAAAAAAAAAAAAAAAAAAGAGTAATTATGGCAAGTGTCAGACCCTTATGTGGTAGCAGTTGTAGCCAACAGAAGATGGACATTAGTTCCATGTTTCTGGGTCTACAGGTCATATGAGAACCATGCAGATGAGTGCGTGAAAGACTCACCTGGCAAAGATGTGCAACCATTCTCTAGAAGAGAGGCATGCATGAGAGTGAGAGAATGAGTGAGACGAAAAAGAGAAGAGTAAAAATAAAACCAGTGAAGGCAAAAGGACAGCTAACATGAGTGGAGGGGGGCGGGGGACAAAAACAGCGGAGGGGAAATGACGCTGATGACACTGGTGAAAACCATCATAAAAGAAGGTGATATTCCCAAACAATAGATAGACACAAGTCAGCTAGGTATTTGCACGTCTATGTTTGGCACTGAAAATGTCTAAATTAGCTCTTTGCTCATATCTTGCTCACAGAAGACACAGTCAGATGTGGGTAATAAGGAGAAAGGTGCTGGGTGCAGCATTAGTGTTTGAGACATCAGCATGATTACCATCAGCAAACCAGCAATAAAACCAATTAGACCATTGCCAAGAACACTAGAAGCCTTCACATGGTATGTAACATTAAACTGCATGCTTGTTGAATTTTGGGAATACCTTGTGGCACAAACCAAGAAGAGGGTGGTGTTCTTTCAAAGCAAACAAACCTCTTTCGCACGACTGCAGATGGTGAAATGGGTGAATCACCAACAGAAAAATCACTTTCATCATGTTTATCCCCTTCGGCCAAGGTTGTTTAGAATTGGTTCACAGCCAGTTTACGAACACACAGTTTGGATGTGAATTTGCAGGCTGGAGATGACTGTGTTCTCTGCATCCTTCCCAAAATTTTAACCATGCTTAGCCCTGCTGCTGTGTGTGTATCTATTGGATACTAAGAGAAGAAGCCTGTGATGATGACAATAATGAGGGGGGACAAGGGAAGTGAAGAAGTGGAGCAGCAGACGTGGGGTTACCTCTCGTTTCGCAAGAAGGACATTAGGGACGATGTGAGGGAGGCAGCGGCCCAGCATTAACATCACGCTCTCCTCACTGTCTGCTATACGAGACACCTGTAAATGAGATGGATGTTATGCACAGTATACTGTCAAAAATGTAGTGTTTCTAAGTCTGAGTGAAAGTGAGCTGACCTCTGCTCCCAGGCGGCTGTCGGAGCACATTCTGCAGAAGGACAGCAGGGCTTGCTGGAAGGCTGGGGATAGCTTCCTACAACACCACAAACAACAAGAGACCAAAAAAACCCCAAAAAAAACAGTCACGACAGAGTTTACCACTTAATCTGTACTACACAAGAGCCCAAGAGCTTTGGAGATTGTTCTGACCACTGCATGATTGAGGATCGGACTCGGCCTTCCTGCCATAGAACTAAGTGTAGCCATGCTCCCATGCTACTGCAGAGTAAAAATCTACAGATAAATAGTTTAGTGACTACACAATACAGCAACACTGAGACCTGCTCAGCTGATGATGACGTATTGTATATTGCCACTTCTTTTTTTGGGGGGGGGTTGCACATAAATCATATAAGGGAAATATATGAGGGTATCGAGAAAACCATCCAGTGCTGATTCACTGGATGCCGGTGCACTAAAAAAAAAAACCACAGCATGGGTGGGATAGCAGACTAAAAGTAAAAAGTTTAATTCTCATCAGGACTGATATGTGCTCTGAGAAAAAGCTACATTTTCACTCAAGAGGGCCACTTGCCAATAAGTGCTCTTGTACTGTCCATTGTGTGCATAGGCTGATAACTACCACCAGGCTGATAACTACCTCCATCTAGTGGTTATATTTAGAAACTACACTAAGGTGGCCCATGTGGCTGTAAGTGTAGTGCTGAGTATACTAAATATCATGACCTGTATTCTACCTCACAGCAAAATCTTTAAGGACTGAGTTAGAGAATCTTATCATATTATCATCCTTACAGTGTACCAAGCAACGCACCATAGACAAATACAACACTATTGACACAAGGATTGTCGGTTTTTATAGTGTCTATTTATATCTCACCTGTTAGGTTGATCAAACTGAACAGGAGGTCGACTCTTAAGCTTGTTGTGGGACTGTGGGTGAGGCTGTGATATGTTCTGTGTGGAGGGGGGATCCGAATTAGTTTCAGGCTCTGAAACTCCCCGGATGTCCAGATACTGGCCGTTATCTGTAGGAGGCTGAGGGTAAAACCAGAATTAAAGGTCTAGTGCCTATTTTTTTCCGTATATTTCATATTATATTCAATGCGTAACAACAAGAGCACAGAACATCTAATAAACTGCACAATTAACCCAAACAGTGAACACAATAACTGCAAGAAGTTTGTGCAAAACAAGCAATTTGGGTGAATTCTGAGTATTATTATTTTCTCTTCAAATGATTTATTTTGTGTTATTTCTTGATCTTTTTATACAATTCTCTGTCTGTATTATGTTTTTTTTTTTTTTTAACAAACATACATACTTAACAGGCTTCTTTCAGTGAATTCAGTACTGTCTTCTCCATGACGCTTTGCCGTTGTTCTATTAGTTCTTTATTTGATTGAACTGAATATTTTTCTAATGTAGAACAAGGCTGTTAAGCAGAGAGTGAAGGCTCTTTTATTATAGCTTGTATGCTCAGGTCTTTACTGAGACCTTATCCTGTGAGAAGTTTAGATCTATAACGAAAAAGAAAGCTGTTAAGAAAGCTGTTCTTATTTTCAGGTTATTAAAAACTGGTGACACACAATTATAAATATTAATTACAATTTCTTTCAATAGATGCCCCTAAATCCTACCCGCTGACCAATAAATGGGTCAAATGTCTGGGCCCCTCTCAGAATACACCAACAATCGTGCAGATATACTGGAATCATTTAAATATTTTTGAAGTTTCACTTTCTATTCTTCTTGAATTGCTATTAACATCAGTCTGTACATTACATATTCAAATTGAGCACATACCACAGAGGGAGGGTCAGTAGTAGAAGTGGTGTTGGTAGTGGAGGAGGACGGGTTGGATGTATTCTGGGAGGCCAAGTCCAGAGTGGCCGGAGGTGGGGAAGACACAGTCCTCTTCAGTGTCTGAATCTCACTGTTTGGTAGATGAATGGGAAATGAAAGGACACTTTTAGAGAACACTGCTTAAGTGATATTAGTGAAGAAATGAGTCAAAGAGACAGAGATCCTAAATCCAAAAGTTGTGGTAGAACAGTTCTGTAAAATGCCTCAACTATTTTGGATTGTGGGGAAGATAATTTGTCTGAATCTTAATAATTCTGCGTGGTAGGAAAATAAGTTCCACTCATGTCAGGCCAGGGCTTCCTCTGTAATTTCATGCAGATCTTAGGGGAAATTTCCATACTAGTTCTATCTCATGGTCAGTTTGGGTCACAGTTATGGTAATAATGTGGACAGAAGATATTTTTCATGAATGATTCTCACGGTCGTGGCAAATGTTCTTGTTGTAATGGCATAAAACTACTATAAAGGAAACTGTGTCAGCATAATAACATACTCACAGAGGTCATATGATTATAGGGGAACTCTTCCCATTTTTAAAAATTCATACATGTTATTATTATGGTCTAAAACAGTCCAAAAATATTAGTAAACATGTACAACTCCATCCAAAAACTCGGGTGCTAAAACTAAAATTTGTCATGTAATGGGGTATAAAGTCTGGAGTTGCTCCATTGACAACGAATGTCGAAAGATGCTCTAGATGACACTGAGAGCAGCCTGGGGAATGTTCTGAGTATATAGGGACATTTTCAGGACTGAGAACTCTACAGTAGGATAAAGCTCATTTGGGTATAAAAAGAGAAATCAAACACATTTTATTCTTAACGACAATACTATTTTGAGACATCCTTCTGTGGTTTCTGGCTTTATGAGAGAGTAACTCATGCATAAAAACATTGATCAAACTTTCCTAAAACATTGAAATAACAGATAAGAATGGACAATTTGGTTAGTGTTTGCCTTGAATTAGACAAACAGCAAAACTGTAGCCAGTGGCTTACATACTGACTGACTTGTATATGCGTACAAACATACACTCTGGCACAAACCTCTGCAGTTTCTTAATCTGCTCAGCAAGGTTCTGCTTCTCATTGTTGAGGAGGCTTATCTGGTACTCCAACTCTTGGACGACTTCTGTCTGTTGCTATAGCGGGACAAAAAGATCATAGAGACACTTCATTACCACAGCAGCTCAAGAGTTAGGTAAGGTCAAATCTCTTCATGACGGTGATATCTCATACTTTATTGAAAGAAGCAGCTTCTTTCATTTAGTTCAACTGCTTTTTACTGAAACAATGTGAATGGAGAGGGGGCAATTAAGATTTTCATTATCATCATTGTGGCTCTGTAGATGGCCTCCACTTCTTTGCTGTGATGAGTTACAGCAATTGACCTTTAGGGGAAACTGCCAGTGTATCTCAAGGAGTATGCAGATACATGTTTTCAGCTAGTTTCTATCCAGAATACAATTTGAATTCATGCAAGTATATAAAGTTTAAGAGTGAGTGCAAAAGGCCTATATGCGTATGATATTGAAATACTGATCTCCACTTTGGAAGGGGAATAATTTTGTGATTACAAAGCTTTTGTTGCAGCCAAAAGCAAACCACCTCACTGACTCAGTCACTAAGATAAAGCCAAAAATCCAATATTGATGAGTAGAAGGTGCAACTCATGGAAAATTGTAGATCCAAGAATTAAACTCATACATGTAGGTACACTCTCACACACAAACCTGTTGTAAGAGGTCAGGCTTCTTTGGGGGATCTTGGGGGATGCAGTTTCCTGGAAGATCGCCAAAATCCACCCCAACTGACACATCAACTGTGTCCCGTGGAGAAGGAAGGGGGGTACCACAGTTTCTGTAGAGTTGTAACAGGTCGGGGGGTTTTGGGATGTTGAGGCCCACATCATCCCACAACTCAAAGTCCTGGAAATTAATAAAGAAAACAGTAATTAAACAAATTTGTGGCAGAAGTGGACGTGTCCTCTGCATAGACAACTCAAGACACCATGCAGGCTCAGAAGAGGACAACTGATCCGAGTTGCTGAATTTATTTATGTTCACATGACCCTACCAAAGCTCTTAGACCAATTCCTTCATGCTTACAGGGTTTCCTATTTTGCCTTAGGAATAAAAAGACTAGGTATGAACTAGCAGGAAGAAATAACTGATTTAAAACTGAGATATTTGTCACTCTCTCTTTAAAACATGTAACAGCCAAAAACATCTTTACCTGATCGTCATTTTCATCAGAGAAGGTGATGGATGAGAGTTTGTACTCATTTTTTAATAAATATTCATTCACAAGGAAGTTTAAGGCTCTTTTCTCCAGTGGGCGTATAGGCTCCTGAGGTAGAGAGAAAAGAGAGGCTGTAAAAAGATTCACTTTAGGCCTCGCAGTAATGTCATCACAGGGGGTTTAAAGGAACACATTTAATCTCTCAATTCATTTGAGAAAAAGGAAAGGAATTCACAAATCTTTTCATTCTCAACACTTTAAGATTCCCCACCTGAATTTCAGGACTTGACTTGAAGTTTTTTCTCTCCTGAGAGGGCACTTCGCTCTCTGAGAAATTGAAAAGATTACAGATGAGTTTGAAAGGATGCTGAGTTATTCATCGGGAGGAATTCTCTTAGAACAAAAAGAGGAGAGAGAGAAAAGCTGTAACAAAAGAGGGTTCAGGTGGAGAAGAAGTTAAAAGTACGCCACACCTGCTGCCTGAGTCAAGTTGGCGCGCAGAGCCTGAATGGTCTCCTTTGCTTTCCGTAGTTCAAACTCCAGCACTGGACAGGAAGTGACAACACACACACACAGGAAATGCATCCAACCAAAGACAGGGAACAAACAAATAAAACAAAGATGGGCATGAAAAACAAAACAACCACACAAAAGATTGTAAGAGTCATAAAACAAAACAACAAAAAAGGATACATGCAAATCATGGGTCTAAGGAACGCATGCAGCAGAGGATCATGGTAAAGCCGGCTGGATGACAGTCTGTTTGACAAGTGTGTGTAATGCATTGAGACATATCTCAATGATAGGATTTCCTGCCCTCGTTTTCCTCCCATCATGTGACTTGACTTAAAATATGGGAGTCAAAAGTTACTTCAATTGTAGCTGAGGTGAACAAATCTATTCAAGCTACAAAAATGTAGTCTTGATAATCTAAGAGCTGTCTGACAAAGGATTTTTGCCTTACTTACAAGTAATTAAATCATTTGGTTTCAAGCCACTCAAAGTACAGCCACTGATCAGGTTTTTACTTCTTCTAGGCCGTCATACTTTGAACAACACATTTAGCTGTTTCAGACGTCTTACACAATCAGAAGCAGCAGACATTTGAATAAAATTGTTGATTTGTGCATTGAAATTTGAGAGGCTAAACTAACACTGAATAAAGAAAAAGAACACACAAGATTCTAAGACACGTTAGATAAAAAACACACGCAAAAAGTAAGAAGCGATGGAGCAGGAAAACTATGTTGCATAGCTGTGCACTGAAAATCTGCCACCTGATGTGATTCTGCTGATGTCCCTTAATCTAATCATCATCATCTAATGTCGAGGATTGTGGTTCAACAGGTATTTTAGAAGGATTCATATTTAACATACCAGTATGGAAAGTGCAAAAGGCAGATGAAAGTATTCATTAATCTTCAGTAATAAAAATTGTAATTTCCTTTTAGGTCATTCTCAATTTTTTGTTTTCACAATATTAAAAATACTATATTTCTGCAAAAAGAAATGACATAGACACGTTACTTGTACTTTTTTGACCAAATTCACCCACTCTGCCTCCATCATCCCTAACCTGTCCAGCAGATCAAGAGTGCACAGGATGCAAGCGCAACAAAATGGAAAACCAAGAACTGAATAACGGGGAGAAGGTTTAAAAAAAAAAAAAAGAAAAAAAAAGAAAAAAGCTAGTCTGGATGGAGTGACTTGTCCAGTATTGTTCACTGGGGTTTGATCAACGTCAGGAGAAAGCCAGAAAACCCAGAGTCAGACAGCTGGGGGCAGGCATCTTGGCGAGAAGAACAGGTCGTGGGGATGAGAGTGGGGGATGAAGAGGGAAGAGAGGAGGGGGAAGGTGCCAATTTGGTAAATAATAGTCATTTGAAAAAGATGTGTAATTTGTAGTCGGGAGCATGAAACCACCATCTCTGCTGCATGGTTCTAACTGTGCCCTGACTCTGCATTAATTTACAGTATGTTTTCATAAACTGATAAAAGCCCCAAACCATAAGAATGCTAGCTGCCCATTTATAATTTAGTCAGTATCCACCTTCACATCGACCTTTACAAAACAGTAATTCTTTTGCTACTTTCATAATGTACTATGTACTTTAAATTTACTGATATTTACCATATAAACAATCCTTTTAGACTAAAGGAGGACACACTAATTCACATGCTTAACAGTCATGTACAGTGCAGAGAAAAAAAACAATCTAATGTCACATAAAAAAAACACATAAAGGATAAAATATGCCAACATTTGTGTCAATTCCATATTGCAATTATGGATTGGGGCTTTTCAGAACTCACTGACTTGACTAACACTTACCAACCATAAGGGTGGATGACTACATAAAGCTGGTAACGGCTGTGCTATGGGATAGTGTACAGGGCTTCACAAAAGTAATGTTTTCATGTTGAAGATTATATAATGATTAAATTCACATAATACTATTAGTCCCTGCGTAACAGCACTGTCCCTTCTGCATTAATGTTAAAGTAAAAGGCTTATTCGTGTGTTTGTTTTCCTTTAGTCGACAGCATGAAAAAAATTACTCATCACACAATTTCTGAAAACCAACAAGCTGCTCGTAACTGAGCAGCTGCTCTTAAAGGCAGCGTTCTGTGATGAGGCGCCATCAGTGTCAGACTCAACTGCTAATGTATTTGGCTAAAACTATCTAATGAGTGAGTCACGACAGAGCCACAGGGGGGAAGAGGGTGTGATTTCAAACAATGCTGAGACAGGTTCTGTACCAAAAATACCACAGACTGACTCAATAGTGTGAGAGTGGATGGGAGGAGGCTTGAACACCTCTATCAAGTTAAACAAAGAAATATACAGCATGTTAGAAGTGGAACATGCTGACAACCATCCATTATTTTTGTAATTCTTTTAGTTAGTTCCACCTGGCTGGTTTATAAACTCTATTGCAACAAAACGTAAGTGAGAAAACACAACAACACAATTGCTTCGTGTGGATTCTGTGATCAAATGCGTTAAAAACTACGTTCATCATTTTTCCATGACTACCAAAGCAGCTAAGGCAGTGCCAATGTGGCAACATCAGAATAACTATAGATTTCAATTTTGTGATGGCTGTCATCACCATTATCACCATTATACAGTCTTTGATGCAGCTGTCAGGTGTTATTCTCTTTGTTTCAGTGCCACCCTCCCATTCTCTGCCTGCCTATTCTGCTGATTTTTTTATTTCACTGTGGTACACCGGGTCTCTTGCTTCAAGCCCTGACTGTACGGTTCATCTTACCTGCCACCCGCTCGTCCGACTCTCGGTTGCCGTCATCTGAGTAACGGGCAAAGTCCAGAGAGTCCAAGGTGCTGATGCTGCCTGCTCGATCTGAACAGAGAAACAGAGACAGAGACAACAGTCAGTCAAATACACGCTTGATGAGTCCATTATCAAGCAGGTCACGGAGAC
Source organism: Plectropomus leopardus (assembly GCF_008729295.1). Lineage (NCBI taxonomy): Eukaryota > Metazoa > Chordata > Actinopteri > Perciformes > Serranidae > Plectropomus > Plectropomus leopardus. The sequence goes on from NC_056483.1 coordinate 14,623,682, forward strand.
TAAAAATGTGACAATGCACTGATCCTGGAGAAACCGACGGGGTCAGCTACACAACAGTAGCCACACTGCGGTGGATATATAGTACTTTGCACTCTTAACCAGGCTGGAAGTAAGCTGACACTGGGATGGATGAGTTGGATGAGGATGACTAACCAACAGGCCACACTTCTACAAAACAGATGGAAACTTCATTAAATTCAGCTAAAAGCAGAGACCTTTAAAAATTATGTGGGAAGGTTATATTTTAGCCAAGAAACATGAGTCACAGCACATGTGGGAAAACAGATCAATCATAAAATGTTAACTTTTCAGTTAATGGAAATGCCTGTTTCCAAACCAACACCTCCAACCAACAACCTTACATCTGAGTTGAGAAGCAATAAGTGCTCAGTCAAAAGAAAAAACAGATAAAGCTGATACATTAGCATACTTGTGCTCCTATTTCACCGAGGTATGCTGACCCAGTAGCTTAGCCTATGGTGTTAGTTTTCCTCCACCTCAATACAAGTGCATGATTGGACTATTTGTTCTCTGATATCAAGATACAGTGGAAGGTCAAGCCAAATGTGGCATGCAGACTACCTTTATAACCACGGCGTGTTCGCTGTGCCTTAGTGAATAATGAAGCTGAGAATCATTTTTTGGTGTAGAAGTGGATACTTTGATTTGGCATTTAAACTCGAGTAAAAACACACACTGCAGGATGAGACCTTTGGCTTTTAGGCCACATAAAAGAAAAAAAAAGTATAAAAAGGAACCACTAGGTCTTTCTCAATTAGCTGACACCCATTAGTGACCTCCATTTTCTAGGCTTGACATTTATTCATGTTTGCCTTGCAAACTTACACTGTCAATGTTCCTGTCTTTTCTGAGAGTGTCCTCAGAGTAGATTATTACTTGATATTATTTAAATGACCAAGACCTTTCAAAATGGGGTAAAAGAATGTTGCTTTGGTAGTTAGAGGAAGGGATGATGTTAAAGGAAAATCACTGTGTGTGCCTGTGTGCAATGCTTGACAAGAAATGTTTTTTTATTTTATAAAACTAGATGTTAAAGGAAAATGTCAGTATTTTCAAACACTAATTTCCCATGTTTTGCGTCTCAGTAACTGGTGGAGACAACATTTTTTGAAATTGTTCTACACTCGAAGGAGACCGCAGCAGCAAAAAGCAAAACAAGCTGCAATGTATTTCCTACAGGCAACTATGCACCATGAATTTGGATCCATTAAAAGTGTTTGTCATTGACAAGCTGAGGTTGTTATTAGAAGTGTCTAACAACATGATGGAAAGGACTCTACAGATAAGGTACCTCTCGCTGGCCTGTTTGTCATTGTGACCCCAAGTCTCTTTCAAGGAGTAGTCTTGCTTTAAACTCTACCAAGAAGTGACTTGTTGCAGGAAGACAACGGTGGAAACAACAGCAAGAGATGGAGAGAGGAGGTCTATAGGAAGAGTGTGTTGTCTAGGGAGTACAGAAGGCGTAGCTTGGTGTTACCAAAAAGATTTTCAGTGTCTTGGCAGAATATTTAGCTGATTTCGACAATGTGGAAAAGTTCATAAGATTTCAGAACAAGAATTCTTCTTGAGAGAGACTTGGTTACATACACTAACAAAAAGACTGTATCAAGCAAGGTTAAAAAAAAAACAACTATGAAAAAAACACAACAAAAAAAACCCATTTAATTTTTCCGTGTGGTCCTTTCCATAATGTTGTCATACCCATTGTAACAATCTTAATGTGTGTGGAAAAAACAAGCACTTTTAAAGGGCATAAATTGAAGGTGCACAATTGCCCATAGGGAACACATTGCAGCCTGTTTTAAATACAGGACCGATTTAAAAAATGTTGTTTCTATTAGTCACTTAGACACAAACACATAGGAAAACAGGATCCTGCTGCGAAAATATCAGTTTCCCTTCAACAACCTTAATTTTGGGGATGAGGGCATATGAAGTAGATGCCTATGGTTAGTGTGGTTGCATGTGCGTGTCACATGTTCAAATGTATGACCACGCAGCCTCACAAAGCACACACACTCTCAGTCGTGTGACTGTACAGTGAGAGTGTTTCTGAATTTGCTGTGAGCATAACATTGTGTATGAGTGAGTATTCTTCTACTTTGCTGACATCAGGCTAACCTCTTTTCCTGTGGTGAATGCTTCCAACTGTTCTTAGTTCCTGATAATGTGAGAGGATGTTTGCTGTAATGGGTTGACAGCTATTTGGTGATTCAGGGGATAACAGAGTGTTTGTATGCATATGTGTGTGTGATTGAGGGAAAAACCTGTAATTCCACAATGTGCTGGAGCATGCACAGATGTCTTTTGTGTGTGTGCCTAATTTGCAAAAAAGCGAGTATTTCTTCCTGGCTGACCTTTTAGTTCTGTGCCTGTGGCACGTATTGTCTGGACTGTGATAGATCTGACACTTCAGACTGTCACCTCTCCCGTGCACTCCTGCCAGGGAGCTTGTGCCACACACACATATACACACACAAATCCATGCACAGTCTCTCTCCATGCTCTAGGGTACATGAGTGTCACCATCTCACATTCAATCACACGCTACAAATGAGTCTTTATACACTGAATGAAGGAAACCTCTTTATCCCTCTGGCAGTTTGTACTGAAAATACTAATCATACAAAAAGTATTTGGAGGCCAATGACATCTTAGAGAAAAGGATGAAGAAAGATAAAAATGATGGAGAACTCTTTTTCTCAGTATAAAAACAAAGGAGATAAATTGGAGACAGGAAAAGAGCAAGAGTGTAGTCCAAGAACAAAAAGGAAAGAGCTGATACAAATACAGACAAGGAGACAAGAGAAAATGGATAGTCAGGCAGTAGCCAACAAGGTCTTTGAATGGGAACGATTTTTTGGCAGGACTGCTAGCTCTTTCAAAAATATAAATGGGATGACATGATGGTGAGCAAATTATAAAGGACGCTCAGGCAGACACACAAACCCGTGCCAACATTTGTCTCACAGTATTAAAATTATGAAAACATACTCAATGAAATGTAACAGTGAATACGCCTGTGTATAAACTGACTGTCACCTGGAACATGGTTCTAATTTAACACCAGACTATTTACAAATGTGAATTCCATGCATGTAAGTAATGGGTGATAAAGTGGTGTGACTACACACTAAAATATTTAGTATGCTGCACTAATTCACAAATGCAAACAGGTACCAAACAATAAACTCCTGTCATGATTTTCCTTCTTACACAATAGCAGCTCCCTGCCCCAGACATAGAAAAGGATGGAGTGATTGTATGAAGTGAGAAAACACGAGGAAAGAAAGAGTTCATGTCAGCTGTGGGCCAAGCAGTGGTTCCAAGTAAAAGGAAAGGTATACAGGATTGTTTTAAAAGGTTGACAATGGTGGGTGGTTGACCTGGATTGCCATGGAGCCAGCATCACAGATTTGTAACAGGAGAGCACATAAAGCAGTTACAAAAAACCTGACCAACTTGTCATGTGCAGCTACTATTTTACCTATTTGAAGTTGCAGATGTGCCTACAACTACAAATTATCTTTCAGATCCATATCCTGAGATTAAACAGCCACTTTCTGGTATTATGTCTTATGTGGCAAACCACACCATCTTTTTAAATGTGGCAGCTTACCGTCAACTTGTGCATGGCAATTTAAGTGACTTGCATGCTAGTTCAAAAGCTCCTTGCATCATATGAGCAAATAATGACCTGACTAGGCAGGGAGGGTTGGAAAGAGAGTCATTCATGCCTCCTTGCTGCAAATTAGCAAGGTGGTGAGAGATGTCTTGCTCTGCCATGTGGCTTAGAGCAACAGCTGCGGATATGATGCTGCTTGTAACACATTCATTATCCATACACATGCTCGCTGCAATCAACTGCTTACAGCTCACTGGTTGTTACTTTCGATGCTTTCAGACTATCAGGAGAATCTGAACCCTTACCAAACACCTGAACTATTAGCACTGTTTATTATAGCTAAAAAAAATAAATAGGCTAAGCATAAACCAGCCAAGCAAACTATCTTCACACTCCAATTATGTATCAGTTCTCGCATAATGCTTTTGACTAGCTAAACTGCTATCTGTGTGGTTATCATGTCATGCCATACGATCATACAAAACACTATGCATCCTTTCAACGCCTTCTGAAGGAATAACATACTGCAGGCCAAATGTATTCATATTATTCAGTTCATTAAAATTACAGTTCTTTTTCCTTTGCAGGGTGTGCAAACCTTATGAATCCAGGGTTCCTACAGCTTAAGGCTTAAGGTAGATTTAAGACTTTTAAAGACCTTTTTAATGCCACGAAAAATTAAGTTTAAGGCTAATTTTCTAATAAATAAAATTGTAGAAGGACAATTTTATTTTGGCTATATATTTATTCAAAAATGGAGCATGACTTCTTTTGAGTCCAGTGAAAAAGTTAGGTTATCAAATGTTGGAAAAACAACTCTTTTAAGAGTGAGACTCATGGACATCAATGAACATATTATGTTGCCATTAAGGCATCTATTTGGTTTACCAAAAGAACTGGGAAATATCTGGCATTTCTGACCTGTTTTCTGGACGATTTTGTGTTTCTCAATCATGCATGTTGCAAGAAAATAAATTTATCAAATCATCTAACCAAAAAATAAATTAAAAATTACAGATTATTTAGAGATTTTACAATGCAATGTTAGAAACAAAGATTTTAAAAAATCCTACTTCCCATGTCTAGGCACTTTCAAGACTTTTGAGAAATGAATTTAAGTCAAGCTAATACTAATTAAGTCTTATTTTTAGATCGATTAATTAATTAAAAATTGGCAGGCCATTGACCAAAATCAAGACTTTTTAAGGATCTGCAGGGACCCTGAAATCACACATTCAAAAACAGGACATTGACAATGTCACAACTGTTTCAAAACTCATATAGGTAATAGGCTTATAAAACATCTTGCTGATTTATCCACAACAGAGGACATTCAATCTGTATCCTTCCCTCCTCAACAATAACTAACTCTGTCCTCTATCCCTCAAACACGAGGAAGAAGATCATTCCAGTGATCACATGAAGTCTTTGCTGCCAGACTGTGCAGGAAAGAGAAGTGACATTGTCTTCAGTCCATCACTTTCTCTGCCATCAGCATCCATTAGCCGCTTCATTTTTCCATGAATTTGACTTATCAGCAATCCAGGACTTCATATTCTTAGAAAACTTTGCTCTCATCAATAGCTACTAAGACTGAGAGCACTGTTTCTTTTTCACTTTCCTGCCAGTTTCTCAACAGGGGTGCTGTCAAGACCTGTCATGCATTTCGAAGACACCATCATAAAACATTTATTCTGTTACAATGCTCCAAACCTTTTGGGGGTTTGATAATAATAAAGCCACCAGACCTTTGCAACCAACACACACAGCTCAAAGGTGATTGTTGATGTGGTCTCAAAATCAAGTCAAGAGTCAGTCTACACAAATATTTAATCCTGCAGGGTGGGGTTTATTCTGACAGGCAAGGGTTGCAGTGAATCTGCCTGGCTGCCATCTGGTATCTGCTAAAGCTAACCTCAGGCCAGTTGCAATACCCACTCAAGACTATACAACAGTCTCCTGAGACACTATTGTCCATTGCTCCTGCATCCAAATGAGGAAAAATACATCTTCTGGTTATATAAACCTTATCCTCTTTCTTTGGCATTTATTTATATGCTGTGGTTCCCTCAGCTGGAGAACTGCCAAATGTTTATACAATGAAAATTCATCATCTGGCCTTGTTGCTCAGCCTGAACCAAAAAGGTAAAAATTACAATTCCAATGTTGCTGTCATGATAAATGTAAGACACTATGGAGGATTTGCAAACGGAAAGGAAGGCATCTACATCGCAGATCGAAATGTAGCCTTAAAATAAAAGAGATACCAATCGGAAGCTAAAACGCTGATTTGAATCCTGAAATTAAGGAGGAGGAAATCCTCGAATGAATGACCAAAATTACCCTGCACATCTCCTAAAAATTGTGACAGTAAATACAACACTTCCAATTCACCCTGCCTTGATTCTGATCGCATGCAGTACAGCCAAATTTAGCAGATATGGAAAGCAGTATTTGTTTTGCTAGTTTGACACTATAGTCCAAGTGGCAAATCACATCCACTGGTGTGATATTAAACTTAGATTATTGGCAAGATGCAAAGAACATCTGCTTTCACGGAAAATGAATAGCGTAAATAAATACAAAATACCTATTTTAGTAGCAGGCAAAGGGAGAAAGACTCTCTTTTTGTTCATTTGTGTTAAATGAGAGCACTGAACAAGGGATGTAGGTTTAAGTAAATTTAATTTACAGCCTATAGTGTTTCCTGCTTGTGGGTCTCCTGATTGTTTAAAAGATATGGTGGGTGTGAACCCATCCATATGGGTCACTGACGTTGTTCTTTCTCCTTTCTCTCCTGGATCAAAGACACATATACTTTTGCAAGACAGATCCAAACACTGCAGGCGAATATAACAAGCGGAGTAATTTCTACTAAAACCTAAGAGTCATTAAGATGATCTAATTTTTAAAAAAAAATGCGCAGACAAGTACATTTTATGATGCAAATTATGACTTTCAAGTTGCAGTTACAGTTCATACTCTTTTAGAAGGCTTTCAGAAGCTCAATCTTCTCTTGAAGTCAAAATATCCCCATGGTGTTTTAACCTCTCTAGCTTTCTTTGAATGTAGCCACTTTGCTTCTTTTAGACCACAGAGAGTATTGTGGGGCCTTATAGGTCTATGTTAAGTGAATAGATTTGCTCCAGTGCAATGTGGCCACAATAAATGGTTTTGTCGCTCACATTCCTTTCAATGCCAAGCTCTTGTGCTTTGCCATACAGTTAAGCAAATGTTTATGGTAATACTACTCCTGCTGCTCTGTAGTGGGCTTTATGTCTTTGTGGCTTTGGCTGTCACCATGGTTACAATTTGCATGGCATGTTTATTTGTCCAGCCGTTTCACCATATAATGCTTCAGGTTATTCCCATGCAGAAGTCCTGTAAGTGGATGAGAATGCTACAGATATACACCCTTGACCAATAAACCAAACTAATATTTATCTCCCTGGTCTATTAGAAACAACTGATACAAAGCAACAAAACCACTATATAATAACATTATATTTATGCATGACATTTGGAAAGATGATTCAGCAGCTATTCTCTAGTGACATGTATTACAGTACGGTTTTATCGCTTTTTGTGTTTAAGTTTAGTGTTTATGTTGTCAATGTGTAGAGACTGCTTTAACAACAAGTGCTTGTATGCTTGGTAGTATGAGAGTGTATAAGGAACGGTGTGCATGAGTATAAATGTGTAGGTGTAGAGTTTTGACATAAAACTTAAACAGGGATTCAGGATAATACTGGCACGGCATCGGCAGATATTGGCTTTAAAATGAAATATTTGAATCAGCATACATGCTGATTTCTGCCTTTACCAAAAACCAATATTTATTTTTTATTTACAAAGTAAGCATGTATAAATGAACAAATTGAAGTATTTTTCAGATTTTGTCCAATTAATGAATATTATATACACTGAAAAGCACTATGTTTTATATCTTTATCTGCTGGGGGGCCACCACGATAAGAATATGCTTAATATGATGTTGATTCAACAACAGAAAAGACATGATGATAGCTAAAATTAAGTGGGGAAAATGAATGGATATATTGATATTGGTATTTACTGGCATATATTATACATATACACAGATACTTTTTTATTATGTAAATTTCTTTTTAATACTTTCATTGTAAATTCTGCATTTATTCAGTTGTTTACTGTGAGTATGGATGTAAATAAACTTAAACTACTGTGTCAAGAAGATATAGGTTCAAACTAAATTCAGGAAGGAAAATATCCTGCCATATACTATTTATCTAGGCATTAAATTCCAACTAACAATTCAGTTTGTCAAAGCAAAAGCAACATGTGCAAGCCTCCACCTCTTGTCTTGCCTTTTTCCTGTCCTGTAGCTGACCTCTGACCTTTCTCTGGCCTAAGAAAAAGTGGTGTATTTCCCTGCAGGGCTCATTTACATTAGGGTGATTTTTATGGGCCTGTCAGTGTCACTCTCCCATCTCATCCAGCTAAACGGTGTTCTACAGCATCCGATGTCCATGATGATGTAGTCTTGCCAGCACAGTTGACCGAAAGCCGCTTGCTTGCTGCGGGCCATAAGCCGGGGGGGGGGGGGAGGTGCAGCGGATAACATTATCTCATGATCGATTGGCTTCCACATCCAGTGTTTTAGGCTAACGTTAGCTAGCCAGTAAGCTAACTCTGTGTAATGCAGCATTAAAGACAAAGCCAACTGAGCTGACAGCTACGTGACTAGCCCTGTGAGCAGATAACGTTACTTACTCAATGGTCCTCCAGGTCCGAGTACCTGGTCCTTGGCAGGCGGAGTGCCGCTCTGTCGCTCGAAGTTGCCCGGGTTTGAGAAATAATCCCTCAGCCTCGGAAGCTCTCTGCCTGCTTCCAACAGTTCTGTGTGAAACTCCAGGGCCGTGAGGATGTATTGGTCCCGTAATAGCTGAGCAGCGATACTATCCACAGATATTCGCGTCTCGGCGGTGCCTGCCATCGCCGAGGTGGCCGCGACCGAGCCCGAGCCCTCACCGCTGGGGCTCGTCCGGTTGCTAGACAGCAGAAGCGTCGGAGGCTCGGTGTCCGCAGGCGGTGAGAAAGGGTTACCTGGCGGCGGCCCTGGTGCCCCGTCACTCGGGCTTCTCTCTGTGTCAACTGTTTCATTGGGGCGCCGTTCAGCCTCTTCCTCGGAATCACTGAGATTAAACGGGTTGACCGACGCCATTTTTGCACTATAAAGATTTGTAGCAACCTATGCTAGCTAAGCTAATCAGAACCGCTTCTTCCTGAATGGATATTAAGCTAGCTCTGGTTTGGTAGGTGGCTCTGACAAGGGGTAAAAATGCGAAGCTGTGATTGGTCAAATGGGAGAAACGTTTAAAACCCAAAGCCCGCCTCTTTCAGGGAATAGTGGATGATGATTGGCTAATGGCCAGACTGAAAGGAAAACTGGGCAGGGCATATTATTGACAGCTGATAGCCTGTGCCAGTGCCTGTGCTAGTTAAAGTGTTATCAACAAGGAACAAGCAATGAAAATAACTTCCAGTGAAACTACACCGTGACACAAATAGCTAAATAATAAAACCCTTTGCATTTATTTTATAAAAGGGCTTTTCAGAAAATCCCAAATAAAGCCCGCTTCGGAAAAAAAAGATTTAAACTACAGTACCCACAATTCCGCTGCAAAGAAAACGCGTCACCGTAAAACGTCAAGTCACAACAAGGAAGTGGGTGCTCATGGTGCCTGAATTTCTTGTGCTAATCTTCTTAGTGTAGAAAGAGGGACAGTTGGTTTTGTAAAAGGACACACTTAAAGGTTACGTTGATCTTGTTTCGTAAAAGAAAACCTTAATCTGGTGGATCCTGTGGATATATAGTTGGTCATCTACGAAGATCAAATGGATCTAAATCTGTGGAAAGGGCGAAATGATTGCAGATAGTTCTGCTTTCCCATTCATTCATCAACGATACAGCGTCCCCCGTTTTTATGGGCAGATTGCACCGACGTTACACACAGGTAATACCTGTTTGCGTTGCCTAAAGATGCAAGTGCTTTTCTGAGATACTCTCTTGTAAATACCGTTTACTGAGTGGTGATGGTAACTTACCACTGAAATTTACTGAACTAACTAGTAAAGTCATTATTTCTGCACCATGACTAATGACATATGGTGACAAGGGGATTACCCCTGCCCTTGAATAGTCTTTTACATGGCAGACGTTATGGCTTAACTAGTCAATATTATAGTGAACCTTTCTAGTGCCTTCTTCTCAATTTGAATTAACCTCTACATCCTTAATTGTATAACTTTATGTTCATTAATTTCTTTCTCTTCTTCTCACCTTCTTCCACCAAACACATTTAAGCTTCCTTCCTCCATCTCCATTCCCCCGATTGCTCTGCAGATCCAGCTTGGTGTTGACACGCAAAATGAGGATGATCACCTTCTTCCTTGTTGGACTGACAGTCCATGTAGTCTTCTTCGTCTCTATCTTTGACATCTACTTCACCTCACCCCTGGTCCATGGCATGACACCGCAGGCCACACCTCTGGCACCTCCTGCCTCCAGACTGGTGTTAGTGGTGGCCGATGGTCTCAGAGCAGATAGTCTCTTCACACTCCTTCCCAACGGCTCATCCAGAGCCCCATTCCTGAGGTTGGGAAACTGAAACAGAGTAGTGAGCTTTATTGTGGTGTGTTATTGTGCATGTATTAGTAAGTCCAATGTATCTGCAATAAGCTTTTTTTATGTGTGCGTGATGATTATTCTGGATCTTTTGTTTTATACTTTACAACTTCTGATTAACTGGTGCTTGTGTGTGCACATCTGTGTGTTTCCCTATATCAGGAGTGTGATGGAGGAGAGGGGTACCTGGGGTGTGTCACACACTCGTGTCCCTACCGAGTCTCGTCCCGGCCATGTTGCTCTCATCGCTGGCTTCTATGAGGATGTCAGTGCTGTTGCTAAAGGTAGGTAAGGCTATGTGAAATATTATTTACAGAGAGTTTTTGGCACTTATGTACTTGTGTATGTGTTAGTGATTACTGTTGTGTCTGTTTGTGAATGCGAGTGCAACTATTTTTTTGTGTTTTCAGGTTGGAAGGAAAATCCTGTAGAGTTTGACTCAGTGTTTAATGAGACCAGACACACCTGGTGCTGGGGCAGCCCTGATATTCTGCCAATGTTTGCTAAAGGTAAACAAGCACACACACACACACACACACACACAATCACATCTACTAGCCCAATCAATATAAAAGCAAATGGTGACAGATAAAGACTGAATCAAAAATCTGAACTTTAAGCTTAGTAACTGAACTAAGTTACTTGTCAGTTTCTTTTATTCCAGCAGTTTTTTCTTTTATTCCCCATTAATGCCTACATTATTTGATTGTTTTAGAAAAAAATTAATTCCTTGTAATAAAGTTTAATTCATGCTGTGGTTCTTCCAGGTGCCAGTGGAGACCATGTATATACTCACACATACCCAGCGCAGGAGGAGGACTTTGCCTCCACAGATGCCTCCAGGCTGGACCGCTGGGTGTTCACTCAAGTCAAAGTATGGTAGTGAAAGTACTAATGATAACAATGCATGGTGTGATTAAGCTGTTGATAAAATCTACTGATTAAGTATAAAATGGTAGAAGGATTTTTTTGTTTGTGTAGTGATATTAATATTTATTGTCACCTACTGCAACAAAGATCGCAGGTTGTTTTTATTACAATGATTTGTTGATGTCATATATGGACAGATAATGCATTTTAAAGTCAAAAAATGTGAAGCCATGTGGAGGCATTACAAGAGATTTTAGTACAGCTGCCACAAGCCTTAATGGAAAATAGTGGTCAATGTTAAGCGCCAGACTCCCCTGATACTATGAGCGAGGATTTGCCCATAGCTATTTTGAATGAATCCAATTATGCTTTTTGTTTCGTTTCTGCACTAGTCATTCTTCCAGTCAGCAAAGTCCAACTCCACTCTGAGGGACAGTCTGCTTGAGGATAAGAATGTCTTCTTCCTGCATCTGCTGGGCATCGACACAAACGGACATGCTCACAGACCAATGTCACAGTAAAGAGACATCTTATCAAGATTTCTTGTTATTTTGATCACACTCCACTTAAAATTTAATGAACAAAGCATCAATCACCTAAGTTGTGGTATCTTTATTGTGTATTTTTCTAGAGAGTATCTGGACAATATTGTTCTAGTAGACACCGGTGTGGCTGAGCTGGTGTCTATGGTAGAGGACTTCTTTGGTCATGATGGCAGAACGGCCTATGTGTTCACCTCTGATCATGGCATGACAAATTGGGGTAAGACTTGTTTGTGTAGATGTGCAATTAAAAAAATGAAATAAAATCTGTTCTTCAGAATATAAATTCATGGTTTGGAGTCTTGTATATCATATGTTGTGTCTCCAGGTTCACACGGTGCAGGCCATCCCTCTGAGACACTCACCCCTTTAGTGGTGTGGGGAGCGGGAGTTCATAATGCACATAAAGTCACTGAACCCCAACCATACAACGATGGCTACCTACAAGGTGCTAAACTCATGTACTGTGTTCACAGCTGCATGCTTTAATGTTTCTCAAGCTGATTTTTTCAGCTTCAGTTTAGGAACCATGTTCTCTTACAAGCACCTAAGATTATTTAAAATATATATACTTTTAGGCAGAGTGACATTCTGTTTTTTTTTGGGTTTTTTTGTAGTATAAATATTAATATTTATTTACACTATTGGCTATGTATAAAAGTCTATATTGTTGTCCTGATTTTCTTCCCTTCTGCTTCTCTCAGATTGGAAACTGGAGCACCTTCGTAGAGTTGACGTCAATCAGGTAAGTCCCATGCCACATTTTAGAAAAGTGTTGTCATCAATTAATACAATAAAATATAAAATGAACAGTAGCACTGACCTGATAGAACAGCGAGTTGAAAATTGAAATATTTTCTATTGTTTTTTGCAGGCAGACATCGCACCCCTGATGGCTTCTCTCATTGGTGTGCCCTTTCCTGTTAACTCTGTCGTAAGTCCAGAGATACACTACAGACAAAGGAAATAATTTAGTCAATTTATCTTAAAAGTTGTATACAAGTATTAAGGGTTATTTTTAAAGTTGTCATATGGATTTTAAAAGTACTCTATTGTATGTCCACACATCTTCATCTTCACCTTTATGTGTATTTGTGTCTCCCCAGGGTGTGTTACCGCTTCTCTACCTTAACAACAGTGACCAGTTCAAGGCAGAGAGCATGTACACTAATGCTATTGAAGTACTAGAGCAGTATAAGGTATGAAAATATTAAACGTTGGTATAACTGACATGCTGATCATTAAACAATCACTTATCACTTCATTGTTGAATAATTTTTCAAGTATTATTGGTAAAAATAAAAAAAAAAGGACAGTATTATAATTTGAAATTGCACTACAGTATGTTGGTATTACTGAATCTCAAAAGTGCATGTGATTTATAACAATAATTTCAAAATTCTATATTTAAACACTGTCATTTTTAACTCGAGTTGTAGTAAGCCTGCACGTCTTGTAATACAGTAATTCTGTTTTATGGATCTATATGGTGACTGAGCTTTACATGTTTTTACAGGTGAAAATGACCCAGAAAAAGGAGACAACATTGCCTTTTCTCTTCACCCCATACCAGTGAGCACAATAAGATATTCATGTTTTGTAATAACTATAAATTACTGAATTAAAAGTATGACTTTTTCAAATTTTTCTTTGCTGTTTGTTCATTTTTTTAAAAAAAGCATTTTTTGTCAAAGGATCATGTGTAATTCATGTCACATACAAAGTGTGCAAGGCTTATCATATATTTTTTGTAAGAACATTAACTAAGTAGCAAAAGTATTCTATTGCTGGCTTATGTAAAAAAAGGCAGGCAAATGCATTGCTGATGTTATCATGGTTGTGTAAGTATGAAAGCAAACGAGGCATGCTCTATTTGGTCAAAAAATTTCAGACCATATTTAAATGCAATTTCACACACTCTGTCTTTATCGCTTTGTCTCACTTTTTTCCCAGACTACTGACTGAGTCAAAACAAGCAGAATTCATCCACAAGGCTAGAATACTGATGCAGCTGGAAAAGTATGATGATGCTGTGAGTATTTCGAAATGGATAGTCTGCAGCTTGTACGTAAATTAACACTTGTGCAAGTGAAATAAAGTCATGTACTTAAACACATGAAGCTGGAGTTGAAACATGGTGTTCACATACAAAACATTTAGCTACGTGTGAGAATTCTGTGGTGTCCAGTGTTGTTGTATAATACTCAACTGATGCAGTAGAAAGTTCCTTTCTTCCTGACGCACATGGAACCTGCTAGGCTAGGTGTGGTAAATGCTGTCTACATCAATAAACCTATGTATGCCTTTTTATTCCTTTTTTTTAAATTCCTTGCTGATTAATCTTCTTTCCACACACATATTTGCTTTTGCTAAAGAGTTCCCTTTCATTTTTCCCTCATCTACCTCTTGTCAGATCTCTCTGTGTCGCTCTCTGATATCCCATGCTCTGGATGGCCTGGTCTACTATCACACCTATGACAGGTTCTTCCTGGGTTGCAGTGTGGTGCTGGGATTTGTAGGCTGGACCTCATATGTTGTCCTAGTTATACTGAAGACTCATGCCAGTCTCAACAGAAACCCAAGTGTCCTCAAACAGGTCAGATCACAACAATCTACCTTTCTCTGCCTCTACGGATTCCTTTCACCGAAACAAGTTATTGATGCTCGAATATATCGATAATACATTACATTTTTGTTGTTGGTCCTGCAGACTCCCGGCCATACCCTGCCGAGGCTGTGTATGTGTGTGGCAGTGGTGATCACTGTGTTCCTGCTTATCCAAAGGAGCCCCATTACCTACTATATTTACTGCCTGCTGCCTGTGCCTATATGGTACTCTGTTCTTAAAGAGTGAGTAACACGCATATTTAAGAGTATTTAAAATGGATAGAGACATCAATCACATGTGCACACATACAATACTATCTAGTCAAACTAATGTGTATAGTTCTTTATGCTGTTTTCAAAGAGCAAACACCATCAAAACACATCAATGGCAATCTCAAGGATCAATGAATAAGGCAGTTTTTCAGTGAATTTAATTTACCTCACACACACTTGTTTATGCATGTCTGGTGGTGAACAGCTGCAGTGAGGTGTTAATTAGATCCTTTGAAGTGATGCTGTAACCATTTGTGTTTAAATGAATGAAAGTGTGGTTTTGTAGTTTCCATTGTTTTCTCCCTTTTATCACAGGAAAAATAATCTAATTAATGGTCCATTTCAGGTCTGGAACTCTAACAGATTTAATTCACTCAGCTCCCTCTCTGCCTCTGTGGAAATGTTTGGGCTATTTTGTGCTGGTGGCATTTGGGATTGAGCTTCTGGTAGGAGTTTTTAATATCTTGTAATGTATAGTTGGAGGCATATTTACGCTTCAGGACACTGACATATTTTTAGTTACCAGCCTTTAGCTGACCATTGTGTGCAGTTTGAGGTTATTCAGTAACATGGATAACAGTTTACCTCTGCTGCCCTCAGGTGGTGAGTTTCTTCCATCGTGCCATGCTGACTGTGGGTTTGGCTTTCCTCTCCCTCTGGCCCTTCCTGGCGGGTATTTTTGGCAAGGCCAAGGTAACCACGTGATAGATCATGGCTCCAGCAATCAGTACACTGGGAAAGGTCATGGTACTTGAATATTTCCTAACCTGTAAAGGTCATGGAAAATGATGTGTCATGTTTAGGAATACAGAGTACAGTTACTTACACATGAAGCATAAACACAGTAGCAACATTTCCTGCTCACAAACATATAATTATATATGTATATATATATATAAAATACATATAATTTAACACTAATAGTTTTTCTACAAAAAAAATATATTTTTGCAAAGTATAGTTCTTGCATGCATTTTACACTCAGTCATTTTGCAACACATAGTCTGTTAAATTTTAAGATCACATATTGTATCTAACTCTATGAACTCATTGTCTGTGTCTCTGTGTAGTTGCGTGCGTTGAGCTGGTGTCTGGGCTGCCTGTGCTTGGCTGCTTTCCCCCTGATGCCAGTTGTGGGCAGAGAGCCCAACATACATCTGGTGTAAGTATTTCCTCTATTTGCCTACATTTATCAGAAAGTTTACCACAGTGTCCTGCCATGGCAAAACTCAAAAGCCAGATTAAGCTCAGTCAGTTACAACGAAATGGGTTTTATCTCTGTACTAAGGAAATCTTAAAGATCATCACAAAGTTTTGAAATGTGTTTTCTAGAAATCACTTAGAGATGGGCGATGTGGCTGCAATCAATATCCTTTCCATTATCAAAACACGCATATCAAAATGAGGCAAATTCAAGTTTACAGACTCATATAATAATCATTTTATGAAATGGACGGTTATGCATCACATTGCTTTACATGAGATTAAAATAATCAAAGAAAGCCTTGAAGATTAAGCCGAGGTAACCCTCATGACAGCATTAAGGTTGTTTTCTGAGACTTGACAAAGCTTCATCCATAGCTATAGAAGACATAATCTAAGCAGGACTCTCTCTATAACAAGCAAACTGCATAGGATATCTACAGCTGTGTGTCATGAACATGTTGGTAATAAGATATTATTGTTGCTCAGAACCTGTGCAGGTCTCCTCACTCTCTTCACTTCAGCCTGTTACCTCTGGTCATCACGACAGAGAACGCCACTGCACCTCAGTGACAGACAGCAGTTTGTCACCCAGGTAACTACAGTACACATCACTTTGTGTAGGTGTGTGTGTTTGATTGTGTCATTCCATTTGCTAAAAATAAATGATTACCTGTCAAACTCCATAACAGATGTTTCACGTGGCTGTGTGTGCGTACGTGCCGTCCCTCACACACTCAAGCCTGCAACAGAAACAGGGCCTGCCACTTTTTAATCAGATCATCAGCTGGACCACATTAGGTAGGTGGGTGTGAGGAGAGCACTTGTAATCTCTCCATGGCATTACATTAGAATTTCCTGGGGGAGATTATAGTCATATTTCTGTATTATCAAGGTTATATTTAAAAACACTGACCAGATATTTAAGACAAATTATTTTCTTTTCTTTTTTCCTCTGTGCCAAAAATAGCTGTGGCTGAAGGCATTATGTTTGAAGGTTATCCATCTGTCTATTCCATTTTTGTGAACAAAATATCTTAAGAATGCCTTAAGGGGATTTCTTTAAATTTGGCACAAATGTCCACTTTGAGTCAAGGAAGAACTGATTAGAATTTGGTGGTCAAAAGTCAAAGTTATTGTGATCCCATCTGTTGCATTCTCGTGACTGGGATATTACAAGAACACCTATAGGGAATTTTCTTCAAATTTGGCAGGAACATCCACTTTGAGTTAAGGATGAACTGACTAGAACTTGGTGATCAAAGGTCACTGACACTTCACAAAAAATGTTTTTGGCCATAATTCAGGAATTCATATGCTAATTATGACAAAGGTTAGAGATCAACTTCACTGTGACATCATAATGCTCTACAAAAAACACTTTTCTGGCCATTATTAAACATCCTATTTCAGGGACAAAAGAGAAGACATTTGGTCAGATACAAAATTGGTGACAGCAATCTTGGATGCTCACCTTAAAACTGTGCTGATTGTATAGATGTTCTGTGCCGCCAGGGAAGGATGTTGTGAAGCACCCATGTTTTCACAGACATGAATGTAACTATTACTTGACTGGTTTACGGAGGCACACAACCGCAAGGTGGTAATTCTAGTTTTAGTCCTGATAATATCCCATGTCATTGACCTGTATTTTGAAAGTATGAACTTGACTTAAATTGACTTAAATTGTCTAAAATGTTATATGTTGTTTTTAGTCTCATTTGTGCAATGCAAATCACCCTTGCGGCAATAAACGTTTTCATTCATTCATGGTTAAAATGTCAGATCTTGTACTACATGCCCCTCTAGCTGCAGCACACCTCACCTGTCCCTTGTCTTTTCTCAGCTTCTTCTATGCTGGTTCCATTGTTGAGCACCACACGCCTTTTCCACCGTCTCCTCAGCATATTCCTCTCTCTAACAGCCACATACCTGCTGCTCAGCACTGGGTAAAACAAGATATTACACACACACATCATGCAGCAGCACTGACATGTCAAATTATGTATCATGCACAGTTTAATCATCACAGCAAAGCTACAAAATAATCACATTTTTACTGTGTCTGTTTCCTCCCACCCAGGTCAGAGGCACTCTTCCCCCCTGTGCTATCTTGGTTGATGTTTGTGTGGATAAACATTGAACAGGAAGCTATGCTCGCTCAGGGTGTTTCTGGCAGACAAGAGGTAAAACCACTGGATGTACTTTTCCAAAATTACATTTGGTAGAGCAGTGTAAACTGCATGAGAAAATGACATGCAAATTTCAATAGTCAGTAATTTGTGTGTCCATTTATTGCTGTTTGCGTCTACAGATTATACATAACAGCTACTACTACTTTTCAGGCACTGACTTCTCTGAGCAGTTTTTTTCTTAAGTAACAACTGCTACATATACTGCTTGATATAGGCCTAAATATATATATTCTGGAGCCTGTTCTTATCTGCTCTTAAGTGTTCTGGAGTTAACATTTATCTACTATTCACTCCTTTAATGGTGTTTTCTTAATCAGACAAACAAGGAAATCCCAACACATGATATCACACAAGTAGGTTTACATAAAGTGCTACATAATGTACATAAGGTCTCAGTGCTGACTGATTATCGTGTCGGGTGGGTCTATGAATGTGTGTGAATGGGTGTATGGGCACGCTTTTGTGCATCTGTTTTCTTTCAGCTCTCCACTATCGATTTCTCTGCAAATATCGACATCACCAAGATCCGACAACTGAAGTTGGATGACATCAGAAGATCTTATTTTTTTGTATCCTTCTGTAGAGTATTTGTGACATTGGCTAAAGTACAAACAAAGTGTATTTATAAATAGTGCTTCTGTCTCAGTGGAGTCAGCAGACCACACTACATCCAATCTGATTATCGTTTAAAGAAGTGAAGATAAAATGGTTTGATTTTTGAAGTGTAAAATTAAAAATAATGAACTGATTAGTTTCCCATTGCTTCACGTGTCTTTCCCTGACTAGGTATTTTCTTCAGGTATTCTTTATAATAACAGCTTTCTTCGGCACAGGGAACATAGCGTCCATTAACAGGTATGTAGGTCATTGTATGTGTGGAAAGTGGGAGGAAGTTGTGTTTGGGTGGTGTGTGGCTGTGCATGGTTCACACTGCGTGAAGTGAATGTCTGCTATGAGGATGATTGATGATGTGTGCTTTTTTGATAATTAGCAGTGCGTCATTTGAAAAGAGGAAGGAAAGAAGTTGTCTGTGAAAAAAACAGTAGCCCCATACGGTCTGTGCATTATTATTTAGACCAGGGAATCTCTTGTGTATTGTATGCATTTGTACTTTATGTGAGGTGGCTTAAATTGCACCACACTGTACTAGGTACTGTAAAGATAACAATGGAGCTGCATCCCTAAGATACTAGATTTACACTGTGGACGAATTACTCTATGACTATTTAAGACATCTGTAGTCATGTCTTCTGCTTCTCTCTTCTAGTTTTGACCCAGCATCTGTTTACTGCTTCCTCACTGTCTTTAACCCCTTCATCATGGGAGGGCTGATGATGTGGAAGGTAACATATTTTAAACATTTTTCTTTTTTATGGTGTATGCTGTGTATCTGCATACTACCCTCATCAAGCTTCCTTTCAGCTAAACAAATTAGGTTCCCAAAAAAGGGAACTAGTCTTGCCGATTGTGACAAGTGTTAATCTACTGCTACATCAGTGTGGGAAATGTGCTTAACTAAGTTTTTAATCTCGTTCTCAAGTAATTATATTTCTCTGGAACTTCTTCATTCAGTCTTAAATGCCTTCCTTTTCCAGGTTATCATTCCATTCATCATAGTAATGTGTACATTTGAGACCATCCAAGTTGCAACACAGCTTTCATCAAGAAGGTAACTCCTTGCAGTAGCCTTCAAAAAAAGCAAAACACTCAACTCATCTGCTGTAGGATCAGTTCCTTCACAGGCCTTTACTACTGATCTGATGTTGTGCAGTGATTGCAAGACTAATGCGTAGTCAACCAGTGTATGTAAACCACCTCTACTCTTGGTGCCTCACAGACACTAGCCAACGCAAGAATGCATTTCAGCTTTTATGCAAAATTTTTAATTTGATACAGCTATTTGCCTTTTAGACTGAATTTGCATCATACATGAAGTTTAAGCCATAAGTCAGCTAAAGTAACTAAATAGTAAGTCTTTCTTTTTAGTGGTTTCTTGTGTGTGAATTGGGTGTCAGTCTACTGTTTACGCTGTACATGAAGTAAATATGTGTTGTGGATGTTTTAATGTGAAAGATCTTGTTTGTAATGCTTTCTTACCTTTTTGGGTTTGTCTCCTCTTTTCCAGTTTGTTCCTGATCGTCCTGGTCATCTCTGACTTGATGGCTCTGGTAAGGCTGTGTGAAAGGTTGAAAAGGGGTGAATATTGAGTTAAAGGGATAGTTCACCCCAAAATCAAAACATTTTTCCTTTTACCCGTAGTGCTATTTATCAACCTAGATTTTTTTTGGTGTGAGCTGCTGAGTGTTGAAGATATCGGTCATAGAGATGCCTGCCTTCTCTGGAATATCATGGAACTAGATACTGCTCAGTTTGTGGGGCTCAACATGCCAAAAAAACTGATTTGAAAAACTCAGCAGTAATGTCTCTTTCCAGAAATCATGACCTGGTTCCTCAAGATAATTCACAGAACTTGTTGTGAGCAGTTTTATGTTAGAGCTATTTTCTTTGTGCTGAATCACACCCACTGTATTGATAAATAGCCTTTCAGGTAAGAGAAAAATATGTATTTTTGATTTGGGGTTGAACTGTCCCTTTAACGTTACACTGTGTTTTATTTTCTAATATTTTTTTTTTCTCTTTTGTCTTTGCCTGTTAAGCAACCTAGATGTAAAACTCACTAAATCAATTTTTAACTCTCTCTTCCTCTCCTCAGCACTTTTTCTTCCTTGTGCAGGACTATGGCAGCTGGTTGGACATTGGCACAAGGTAAGTTAGCATGGAAATACACGGTTCTTAGTCTTAATGAATTACTTATTAATAACTTGACTCATATACACACACTGTCCCTCCTTCCTCATTGTGCCTCCTTTCAGCCATTTCTTTTAACTGTGATGCGTACATGTACATATAAACATGTTCAATGTTTTCCTGTGTCTCTTTCAGCATTAGTCACTATGTGATAGTGATGTCGATGACCATCTTTCTGATGTTGCTCAGTCTGGTCACACACGTTCTCACCTCACAAAGACTCAGCCTGTGGAGAAGACACAAGATGCACTTCCCCTAAAAAAAAAAGTGTTTGTGTGTGCTAGTGCATCCATACATAGTTAAACCAAATGTCTAGTATTTAAATTAGATACTTTTTATTTAGCGTTTGCCTTATTAGCTGGAGTGTGTTTATGTAAGTTATGGGATATTGTTTTAGGACTCAATAAACTGTATAGTACAGTGCAAAAGTCTCACACCACATAACTGAATTGTTTTGTAGTTTTGGAAATTCCCTCCTATAAACATATTGTCCTCATTAGTAAGATGCTTTAACAATTTGAAAAATGTACCACGTGTCTTACTAAGAAATGACACAACAGTCTACTGAAGATAATTACGTCAAGATCAGTTCTCAGTAAAAAAAACAAACTGAGTTCTTCTTGACAATTGTTGGCATCCTTGTATTCACATAAAACAAACACTGCTTAGATACAAGGTTTTGATAGGACATTTTTCAGAGTGGTGTAAGACTTTTGCACAGTTCTGTTTGCACTGTATTCTTTTGTACTCAGTCGCTGTTCCAACATCATTGTTTTTATATTAATCATTGATGAATTGACAAAGGCCACTTGAATATTTGACCGTAAATTATGCCTTTGCCAAAGGTGCTGATTTATGATCCACCAAAGAAGGGTAACTTGATAACTCTTTAAATATGTAACAGTTTCCTGTGAAGCTGCCTAAAACATGTCTTTGTTCAGAAGTAAAAGGTATGTTATTTTTACTATACTGTGACTATGTTTTTACTAATAAAACTAAAGGGGTGGAATGGAAACAGGAATATCCATAAAGGGACCAGTGTGGTTTACTTTGTGCAACCATTAACAGAATTAAACTAGGTGCCAGTGTAGTAGCTGTGCTCTGTGATTGTATGTCAGGGTAACTGTAGCCATGGGCTCGGCTTAGAAAAGTAAAAGAGAGCAGTCCAGGTGCACTTGAAAAAGCCCCTAAGCCCAAAGCAGAGTTTAAGCACCCAGTGGCCAACACCAGGATTGTGGTTGCATTTAGAAATTAAATATGAATGTTGAGATGTACTGCAAAAAGCCTATGGTCTTAATAAATAAATGAATAAAGTTGCTCTGATGTGCGATATTGTTTTCCCAACAGATCAACCCATAGGGCATTCACTCTAATATAAACTGCATTCCCAAACAACTACTGCTACCTTTAAGGTCCCATATAATGCTATTTTTGAGGTTTCTACTAGAAAATGTTTATGTTCTTTTACTTTGAAAAAAAACTGATTACCTTTCTGTCTGCCTTAAGTGCTTTGTTTTAGCGCCTGTCTCTGTAAGCCACCTCTCCCGAAAATGCCAGTGTGCTCTGACTGGTCAGCGTTTCTAAATCTTTTCGCATCTGTGCTCTCATTGTCTTTACACTGTCACTGGAGACGGGGAATTACTGTAACAGCCCTTTAACAGCACTTTCGACCTTTATATTGTAACTTCACAGAAGCCCTGATGGCCAGTGGACGACATTTTCTGTCATTGCATTTGTCTGTGGATTGTGTGTTTTTACATTTTCACAACATTAAGACAGCACCGCTACCTCCTTTATTAAAAAAAAAAAAAAGATCAGACTTTTCACAACATGGAACCTCTTAGAAAACAGTGTCACCTTGCTTTGGGGTTAGGGTGATTACAGGGGTTTTTCTGTACTTCCCTTTATCAGGAAATGCAGTAAAGGCTTATAAATAATTAGTCCATAAATGTCGTGTCTATTGCACCTCAAAGTCAACAGCTGGAGTGTCAGTGTATGCCTCACATAACTTAGTGCTTGCTGAGATGCTCATAGAAGATTAACACATATTTTAACATCAGAGCCAGCATGACCACATCCTCTCTCACTTCTTCTCTTTTGAAATAGCCAATACTCTTACTCCAGAGTGCAATGCGCATAGACTATTGGCTGTCTAGATCTGCGCATCACTGTCTCTGATCTTGATGTAATACTTTAAGAGCAGCAGTTAAGATTTAATTGGCATCTGAGTTATGACATGTTTTTGCAACTCAAGACAAGCTTCTGAAGAATATTATTGATTGCTATATTAGATTGTACAGGAAACAGATAAATGTTAATTACTCTTAAACTGATAAAGACATTTGCCTCCATGAAGAACATACTAACTGAGATCCAAAGGAGTCACATAACAAGACATAAAACATCTAAATGAACCTAGTTAAGGGTGAAAAGCGAAGGGTTTCACACTGAAATGCAGAAGAAGCTACAGGCATCGGCTTTGCATCTATGAATGTTTTTTCTTTTTGGTATAAGATGCTTCTTCGGCATAAACAGTCGGCTGAATGTTTAAGTTTTGCGTTTCTAAACTACAGACATATTTGATGCTATTTAGTCCTCTGGTATTACCATGACATATTTGTAAACCCTCAAGACATACTATAGCCATCTGCAATCAGGCACCAAACCATCATGTTCCTCTACTTATCAGCAGTTCTATAAGCCATCCACTATGTCTATGTCACATTCTAATGGTTTGTATTTAGGTGAATATTACAGACAAGAATAATAGGCGTGGGTAGAGGGGCGATCAGAAGGAGGAAGCAGCCATCTCTGTGGTTGTGCATACATGTGTGCGCAATCGCCTCCTGTTTCTGACAGCACATATGCACAAACACACACACACACACACACACACACACACACAGTACACA
Organism: Plectropomus leopardus; assembly: GCF_008729295.1. NCBI lineage: Eukaryota > Metazoa > Chordata > Actinopteri > Perciformes > Serranidae > Plectropomus > Plectropomus leopardus. Next base: position 14,647,405 of record NC_056483.1, read on the forward strand.
ATATGCAAAACTGGGCCGTGGTTTCTGGTTTTCAACACACAGACAGACAGACAGTTCATTTTCATAAACTTAACTTCCACACACAGTTGGCACGCACACACAAGCATATGCGTCCTAGACTACCGCTCGCTGGAGATAATGTGATTCAATGTAAAGGAGGACATCCTTTTTACGCCTTTATTCACACACAGGAGCATTCGACAGGCAGTTCTTATTAGAACCAAAAGGTACGTAAGTCAACTGGTAAACCCTCTGCTTTTGACTTAAGTTTATTCACGATGCAGTTTCCATTTCAGCATTGGTCTTTTGGTAAGGATTACACTGTGAAGGTTATCTTTACTTCTAAACTCAATTATGTTTAAATGTGGCATTTACAAAATATATATATTTTTAATTTCTACTTCCATAATTTTTGTTTATTTAATTTGTATTTGGTTCTGCTTTCTTTTACACTGATCTGTTGTAACAACTTGAAGCATATCAAACTAAGTGTATACTCAGGTTAATGTTTTCATCTAGATTATGTTTTTTTAGGGTTAGGGTTAGAGCGCGAGTGAGAGAGTAAGTACAGAGCCTATGTCCTTGTCGCTGCGGCCAATGGTTTCAATTCTAACATCGGTGCTTTGCTGCATGTCGGCCCTCTCTCTCTCAGTTCCACACTTAAGCAGTCCGATCTTATGAGGCAAAAAGTCACAAAAAGAATCTTTAAAACAAAGAGCGGATATCAGTTGGGATTGTAAATATAATTCTGTGTTGGGTCTAAAAATTTGCCTCAAGGAGTGTCACAGTCTGTACCGCACATGACACCCTCTAATCAGGGGTTCTTATCTAAATTCAGATAAGAACCCCCCCCCCCCCCCCCCCCCTCTTGTATCTAATGTGTCCCTCTCTCTTCCTCCTTTTCTTTTTCTGTTTAAGATGGCTTCCACTGTAGCCCAGAACTTGACATCCACAGCCGTGAATTCCACAATGACTCCAATGTCCTTCACCGGAACTACAAAACCGTCTGAAAATGAGTACCACCCAGTCCTCCTGGTCATCTACTCTGTGGTTCTGCTAAGCGGCACCATCAGCCTGAGCCTGATGATGCACATCATGAAGTCCAGCACGACATCCATCACCTCCATCGCCGTACTCAACCTTATCTTCGCCCACTTTATCTTCCTTCTCACTGTACCCTTCAGGATTTACTACTACGCAGCTCATGACTGGACCCTGAGCCACAGCTGGTGTAAAGTGGTCAGCAGCATGATCCACATCCACATGTACATGTCTTTCATATTTTACGTGATAATCCTTATCACGCGCCTGATGGCGTTCTACCATAGAGCTGAGCAGGTGGCGTCCATCCAAAAGATTCATGCACTCATTGGCAGTGCAGTGTTGTGGATCGCTGTGCTTGTTGCGGTTCCGTTAATAATTCATTTTTCCTACGGCAAGACCACTGAGGAGGATGAGAGCTCAGAGAACTCCAATGCCACATCCTGCTTCAAGTTTGGCAAGTGCATAGAGTCTGCAAAGGTGTTCAACTACTTCACAAGCACAGTCATCATAGTGGTGGCCACCGTGCTGACGGCCCTCCAAGCCAACGTCCTGAGGGTTTTATACAGGACACACCACCGGGGATGCACCTCTCAGCAGGACTTCTGGGCTCAGCTGAAGAGTTTGTGCTTTGCTCTCATCATGGTGGTCTGCTTCATTCCCTACCACATATTCCGGCTGAATTACTTAGAGCACATCCATCTGGAGAGTGTCAATGAGGTGTTTCTGAGTCTGACCACTTTTAACTGTTTGGACATGCTCACCTTCTTGGGGAGGAGAACCTGCTACATGTGCTTACCGGGAAAGGCTATTTAAACACTGTAGGTAGGATGTGTGTTAGGGGGTCAAGATTTGCTTTATTTTGTAACTTAATTTCACTTTGCTGTTCCTCATTTAATTATCTAATAAGATCCAGTGTTCAGGATTTAGGGGGGACAAATTGGCAGAAATATAATGTAATAAGTATGTTGTTTTTTTAGTTTTAGTTTTAAATGAGACTACAGAATGTCATCACGCCGAGCAATGCTGAACACAACTTTACAGCCCCATAACAGTAGCAAGGTAGTGTAGTATGTTTAAGCCTAGATATAGCTTTTTACTTCCAGCGAATGCATTTACACTTCAAAAATCCTAAAAGTGGTATTCATTTGTGTGTATTATTTTGCTGAACAAAACGTGTTAGTATCATAACTGTTTGTTTGCCACAAAGCTTATTTTCTGCAATGATGTCTCCAATATGATGAACAACGTCGCAGGCACATTGATTTGTAATATGAAACAGTTTTTTTCAGCATTTTTGATCCATTTGTTTTGGAGAGGAAGAGACCTCTGTGTTTAATTTGACTCTCTGTAAAAACCTTGTGAACAATGAAGACGGAAGGAATTCTAACCGGGAGAAATTTCAGCTGGATGCAGTCTTTTTAAACTATGTTTCTGTGTTTTTTCTGATAGTATTATAGTAATTTTTATCATCATTTGATTGTTGAAAGGGCAGATAGAGGTATGACATGCAATCAAGGCTATGTGGTGTGTGTTTTAATTAGCAGGCTACTAGGCAACTCCTTAAACGGTGTTTCTTCATTTAAAAATATTGACAGAAGATGACATGACTGGAAACTGTCCTTTGCTTTTGACTCAAAATGAATGAACTCTTGCCATCTGCTGGCCTCTGTATATACTACAAGAGCTTCAAACTTGACATTTGTAATGCAACATTGTGCCACTGGTCTTTAGGTTTCTTAATTTTCATCAGAATTTGACTTCATATGAAAGCCATATAAGTGGAAATTAAACATAAATATATTTCACTGTATTTGCTAACGCTTGACCCCTGTGTACATAGCTGCAGTGAAATAAATGTCTAAAATCGTTACTTTTTCACCATTATTTTGTGAAACATTACCTTGAACCTCTTGCTTCTCTTACCCTCTGCCCTCAGAGGTGGTGTTAGAGGCCCAGACTGACATACACACATGCACACAAACACACACAAACACACACACCTGGTGATCCTTTCCTTTTGGTTTTTATGGCTCTGGGTTACTGTTTAACATCCCCACCCTACTTTGAGTTTGTTTAGTAAATCGATCTAATGACAGGGCTATGGTGGCGCCATCCAATGTGTCGCTTCATGAATTATAGGCTGCTCAGCTCTCCAACCTTCCCTTTTAATGCTGTCGAACGCACCATTTTTCCTATTTTCTGTGTCACTAATGTCGCGCTGAGGGACTGCTAACTTCTGGAGGACAGCGGTACACCTGGATAAATGCACATCCCACACGGAAACAGAAACACAGGTAAGTCAAAGTCCTCCTATGAATTATATTGTCACTGTAATGCAAAATATTCACATCGGCTATAAGAATTATAAGGTAAGCTATTGCTTTTAAATAGAAAGTAAAGCCTACCTTTGGCAGTTTCTCAAGGACGTTTGGTAACATGTTCTGTTAAATCACGTGGTTTGTATTTTGGTGGTAATGGTGGTACTCCCTGGTACACACACTTTAGTTGCTTTTGTGTGACCTAAAATGAAAGCTGATGTGCTTTTGAATTGAATGTTACAATATGAGGTTTTTCAACTCTAGTGCTGGAATTTTTTTTTTTTGTTGTTTTTTTGTCCCGCATATTTATTTCTTTATTCTCACCTCTCTGTAAGCAGACAGCATTTTCTTAAAACAGATAAGATTCAGACTCACTTTGTCACGCATGCTGTGCTGTAAAGATCAAGTGATAACCTATTTCACCTGTACAACGACATTATCTATAATAAGAGTAGTGTTGCTGCAGGTTGCTAAGCAGGGAGATGGTAATAAAGTCACACTGTATTTTTCTGCTGTGATGCACTACCTATATGATACTGCCACTGAGAGTACATCAAAATAACTTGGGACGATCAAATTAGGAAAAAACGTGAGACCTGCACACCTACTCCATGCCACGCAAGTTTAATTAAGACAATGTTTCAATCCTACTTGAATCTTCATCGGGTCAAAATGATTTCTATATATTATATATTTCTAAAATATATTTCATTATGATCTCTAAATATCATGTATTTCTAAAATGTTTAGTTGGTATAATTGGATATTGACATTCCAATTCCCAGACTTATAATTACGATTAAGATTGTGTCAGAAGGTTGATTATTTTTGACGATGTAGTGTGTGTTGTTGTATTGGTTTGCCCTAAATTGTGCAGGTGATTGCGTGTATACTCTTTACAGTCTAAAGATAATTTAGACAGCACTTCAGTTGGAGAAATCATGTGTCACACACATAAAAAAGCTGATCCTTCCATAGAGTTTTAAAGTGGATAGTCGACTGTTCAGTGTATGTTTTTTGTTTGTTTGTTTTAATATTGCCCAGGTATAAGGAAGTGGTGGTTTTCTAGAGTCAGTTGGGTGGCTGATCATCATCTGTGACTATTAAAACCTCTAATCTAAATAGAGGCGGCAGTGTTATGGCCAGTTCACACAGATAGCTCTTAGCACTGAGTTTTATGGCTTGAAAGAGCTTTTTGTTGCTAGGTGGATGAATGGTTCCTCAATGACATCCTGCTTGGTTCTCAGCTGAAGAAGTCATAACAGCTGTTATTATTTTAGGTATTTATATGAATGTGTCGGTCATAGGTTTTACGTAATAGATTCACATGTAAAATTTCAAACTCAGTAAGCTTCTACAGTATGTCTTTATAAACAGCTGATCTTCAGTGTTTGAGATATTGTATCTTGATGAAAACAAATTAAGAGAAGGGGTTTGTGAAGTATTCTAAATACAGTAAGAAAAAGATCAATGGCACTCATTATTACACAAACGCATTTTTCCCTGCACTTAACAGAGGAGGGTGAGGCTAAAACAGCTATATTGTACTTATCGACCAGGGGCATAAATTTAGCCGGTGCAGGCTCTGGGACACATGGGTAGGAGGGCGCAGAGATAGTGGGCCCTAACATGCGATTCAGATGGCCACCTCTGAAATATGTCCGTGTTCTAGTAGGAACTCATGTAAAGTAGAAAATGTGGCCATTTTCTATATATACATGGGGCAAGAATCAAACGATTTGCACACTGTATTAAAAGTTACCAGTATTTTTAGTTATGCAAAAACTAGCAGAGATCTTCATCGGGCATTTTCAAATCATCATCAAAAAGCAGAGCAAGCATAAAGTCTTAACGGCTTCAGGTGGTAAAGCAACAAGACAATATGACACACAGTAGCTATGTTAGGGGCAAAATCTGTCAAGACAGGCTGAGCACATCTGCAAGCCCAGTGGTGGAATGTTACTAAATACATATACTTAGTACTATACTTAAGCACATATTTGTGGTATTTGTACTTTACTTGAGTCTATTCTTTTTATTCCACTTTACACTTCTAATCCAGTACATTTCAGACAGAAATATTTTTACTTTACTTTTTACTTCAGTACATTTATCTGAAAGCTTTAGTTACTAGTTACTTAAAACATAAACACACATAAACACATAAACATATTCACATAAAAAACATGAGAAGAGTTTATAAAAATATTTTGTCATAAATTCAACTACCCAACTGTTTATCAAAGTACAGGTGAAATGATAAGTAAATTAATCAATTCGCCGACTGACAGAAAATTAATTGACAACTATTTTCGAACATTTCGAACATAAACATTTAACATTTTTTATCTATTTATTGAGATTTTCCTGCTTTGTGTACTTTGACTATTAATATTTTGAGAATGTGGAATGTGTTTCTAAATATACTTACTTGCTTTCACTTAAGTATGATTTTCAGTGACATTAGTCAGCAAAGGATCTGAATACTTCCTCCACCGCTGTTCAAGCTGAGTGAGCATTCATTACTTTAAAACATAAAAGCAACAGTGAGAAGAGACAAGAGAAAAAAAGGCAAAAGAAGAAGGTAGCCAAGGTCCCTAAATTAAATTCCTTTGGCTACTCTGTGTGTGTGTGTGTGTGTGTGTGTGTGTGTGTGTGTGTGTGTGTGTGTGCTTTATAACTAGTAACTGGTGTGCACTAGGGCCTGTCATAATAGCTTTCACTGGAACCTGTTGTGACTACCATACACCACTGCTGTCTACAAGTGAGTCTTGACAATATCACACTGTATTTTCATAGGAACCTAAATGCCCACATGCTGTATACAGATCTACAGCATTTCCACACTTCATTCTTGCTTCCTACTAATCCTAGTTTAATACAGGTATAGTGTCATTTATCTGATGTGATGATGAAGTGAATCCAGCACTCTCATTCCACAGTGCTCTATACCAGTCCTTTTATGTGACTGTGAACGTGATCGTAAAGAGCAATTCTTCTTCTCCACAAACCTGATGAGTCAGGAGGCCTGACCTCACTGCCTGGTTAAAATGTAATCTCTATATCACGTCTCTCTATGTCTCTTTCTTTCTCTCTCGTCATTCAACCCCTTTGTTTCAGCCTGCCGCCTTAACAAAGATGTCAGGTTATTACCGTGTGACAGCATACTAATTGCTGTTCCTCTTTATGTTCAGTAAGTGTGAGTTCATTACCTGTGATAATGTGCATTTTCGTTTATTGAGCCTACAGAGACAACACATGACCCCCACGCCTGCTCATTCACTGTAGGTGCTTGGCTGACTGGCTCACTCATTACTGATGTAGGGCATCAAATCTCCCATAATACTGCCTCTTATCATTTACAGCCCTCTCTAACACAATGCCCCAAACTGATTACCTTTAAGCCACACAACAAGATTTAGTGCAATGAAACTCCCCATGTAAAATGGGTGTGATGGGACATTTTAACTGGTTTATGGTAGTAAATTACAATGTGTTTACAGCATTCCTGCTCTGACAGAGGAGGCAGCTCACTAAGAACGACTTAACTCGTGGTTTTGATTTTCACTTCTGTTGCCCCCTGACTCTATCTGTTTTTACAATAAGAAAGCTAAAAGAAGTGTGAGAATGATAGGGTTAATATTAGATGCTGCTCTTCAGGTAGTAAGTAATACTTTTACATGGCAGACTGGCTCATCAGTCTTAAAGGAAAAGACAAATATGAATCATCCAATCTGAAGAGTATCATTTATCGTAATCAGCTTTACAAATGTAGGCCTGTGCTGATATTAAGTCACAAACATTGACAGCAAAACTGCAATTAATCCAAGTTCCAAAATGAAGCCCACAAAACATATTTAAAAAAAATGACTTAACAAATTAAATTTTCCTTTAACCTAAAATACAAGAACAAAAAAAACTGATGTTTGAATTTAATTTGAATTTATTTTATTTGATGTGATTCAATTTAACATGACTCAAATACAGAGTATGAGACTGATGTATTGTACAAGGAGTGTATAGCTATTGCTAATTTTAACTATTGTCCCTTGATAGGCTTTTACATACAGGTTTGGCGAGTGGTCAGTAAGTTTAATATCATTTGAGTTGTGTATATAAGCAGTTAATTAAAAAACATGAAGGATAATGTTTTCTCAACTTTTATGAATGACTGTTTGATGTAAACCAAATGAGTGTGTTTGCAGAAGAGTTAATGGAAGTTATCAGTGTTTTCCACCACACTTTGTGTCTTTATAGATTATATCTGCTGAGGTGGTGGAGCTATTACTCCGGTATTGATTAGATTAGAAAGCCTAGTAAGGACACACACACACACACACTCTCTCTCACACACACACACACACACACACACACACACACAAATGTTTGTGCCTGTAAGAACAAAACTCTGTCATGTGTGCAAATACACGCACACACAGGAGCAAGCCAACATCCACATGAAGCACGAGCCATCCTCCAAAATCTCATGCAATCTGTCTCATGTTAAAAAATAGAGGTAGAACAGAGGAGGTAGAGGGTGAGAAAGGAAATATATCCTTCACCATTATCTATCCATCCCTGAGATAAGTGTGAGAGAGGGACAGATAAGTAATGTGCAATAAGGTGAGAAGTCTTAGCCACAGCTCCTCCCCTCTCCTTGCACCCAACCCAATCAGATGGGATTATAGATCTTTTATGTGAGGGCATCTCCCTTGTCATGGTTGTAAGAATTGGATGAAGCAGAGACCAGCAGATAAGGACAAGGAGACAGAGAGAAGAGAAGAGAAGAGAAGAGAAGAGAAGAGAAGAGAAGAGAAGAGAAGAGAAGAGAAGAGAAGAGAAGAGAAGAGAAGAGAAGAGAAGAGAAGAGAAGAGAAGAGAAGAGAAGAGAAGAGAAGAGAAGAGAAGAGAAGAGAAGAGAAGAGAAGAGAAGAGAAAGAAGAAAGTGTGAGGAAGATCAAGTCAAAACAGGAATGAAGTATCCTCCTGTTCCTCAGAGTAAATCTCTGTTAGACATGGAAGTAGCAAACTACTGTGAAGGCCTGGATCCCTCATACAGCACACTGGGCTTTGAGAATGCAGAGGTGCTCTGTGGAGGAGGAGGTAAGTGCATGGAGCCACCTACACACTAGGGTTGAAATTAACACCAGTCACCAGCCAAATGATGTGTATAGCTACACAGTTTGCTTTACTCTCCAGCCAAAAAACACAGTGGTAATCTATTGAGTGGTTGGTAGATTTTGGAACTAGCTACAGTGGTAGGTGGGGAAAAATTTCCAGCCCTGCTACACCCACATAAAACCCACATAAACAAACAAGGCAAGCTCATATAAACACTAACTGAAGTGTAAAGCATGTTTTCTAGCATGCAAGTTTAGTTGGATGTGCTCACATAGTGTATGACAGTGGACAGACAGCCATCTTTATAGGCTTTGATGTGTACATACACAGACTGGAAAGCAGATTTTTGGCAGCAGGTGCCTGCAAAATGGCTTATGGACAGAGAAGTGAGACTTGTATTGTGTATCTGATAAATCTGTAGCCTCCTTGTTTAACCCTCTTTATACCTCAGCAGATGGGCTCATTTCTTTCCAAAACACAGGAAAAAGCGAAAAACGAAAGAAAAAAGTAAAACAAAAAAACAAAAACAAAAAACAACAAGGAAATTACCTATTTTGTGTTTATAAAAATAATTAGTATGTAAAATAATTTTAGATATATAATTATGGCCATTATAAATACAATTTCTTGGCCATTTTTCCATAGCTTTAAAAAAATATATGTTTTCCAAATCTACTCATTTCATTGCTTTCTCTGTTTCACAAACTCAGTAACTTAAGGTCTCTGTTACATTTTAGCTGCAACTTATGGAACAGTAGCTCAAAAGGGTTTTTCCCAATGTTTTCAAAATGTTTTCAATGTTTTCAGTTTGCTCAGAATTCGAAGGTTTAAATACTTGTGAATGTGTCTGAATGCAACACAAGAAAAAATGATGTCACACCAGGTTTCAGAGAGTTAAAAATAATGTAACTTTAAGGAGGGTTTTGGGTGGACAGTTTACCACCTAAACCCCAGTAAGACTTTACTGACAGAGCAAAGTTAGAGCAGCTGAAGGCAAATGAGTTGCTATTTGCAGAAAAGGAAATCAGTCTGTGTTGTTTTTACATAATTAGCTAAATGAAGAGATGGGGAAAGTCAGGACATTTTAATGTTGGCCAACAGCGCGTGTATCCACTTGTCTGCCAACACTCATCGTGAGAAGTTATCCCTACTTGCCTGTTGCTTGTATATGGGTGTGTAAGTGGATATTTGTGGTAGTGAAGGAAAGAGAAGGGCAGGGTAGAGGTTGTAAAAGCATAAAATCAGAATGTGATAAAAGTATTTAGGCAGCAATCTCAGGTATGTGATATGAAGGTGTTTTTTGGAAGAGAAAACATGCAACTAAATGAAACACTGATGTCTGTGAACAGAAAGTCAGCTGAACATTGAGTCATGTGACCTTGTCACTGTCGGACTGAGAGAGTATCGAGGGGATGTGAAAGTGTCTGTGTCAATGCATCTCTATTTTTCACCTGCAAATGCTATGACTGTGCTGTTGTTCCATTTGGTAGGCTCTGACCGGACGATAAATGTGCATGATGATGATTACGGCTTTGATTATGGCGACGATGCTGTTGCTGCTGATACTAATAACAACCGTCATGGTAGTAATGATACTGAAAAGATAAGCCATAAAAATAAAGACATCATTATTGATGTTTAAAATGCCTGTCGACTGAGCTGACATTTATTTGTTTTTTTTGTAATTCATGTTTAAATTGATGTTCAAATCAAACATCCCACACAAATGACTTTGCAGTTACATAAACATTAAAAAGTCTTTGTAATTTTACTTTGGATGCAGTAGTAAGATGCTACAGTGTAATGGCACAGATATTATACACATAGTGGCCTCAATTTTATAAATATTCGAGTTGACATTCAGCACTGTGGTACCATTACTAGACCATAGTGAACTATTTCTGGATGTTTACTGCAATACACTGATTCTCTTTGTTATTGCGTTTTTGTCTGAGTTTATGTGCACATCTGTCTTTGTACTGCGTGTGTATTTACCTGTGAGAGTGTTTCTGTGTTTCAGACAGCATGCCGACAGAGCCGAGCCTGTCAGTCGGTCCAGACGGGGTCAGCAGTAACTGTGCCATCTGTGGAGACAAGGCCACTGGGAAACACTACGGAGCCTCCAGCTGTGACGGCTGTAAAGGCTTCTTCAGACGCTCCATACGCAAGAGCCATGTCTACACCTGCAGGTACAGATGGCAAATACTGTGAGAGCACACATATGCACTTAAAATCCTGCCCTGCTTGCATTATAGTATAGCAATATAACAGAAAGAATATGCATACATGTGCACATAGATATGCTCTTGTACATATCTAAAAAGAACTCTTAAACAACTGATAACGTTTCAGCATAGTCATCATTCCACGGCATATCACGTCAAATGATGTTATGTTGCAGTATGTCATCATGTCTTGCTCTGTGAGACTACTTACATCGTTGTGTGTATGTTGTATGCAGGTTCAGCAGACAGTGCATTGTGGATAAAGATAAGAGGAACCAGTGTCGTTTCTGCAGACTTAACAAATGCTTCAGGGCTGGCATGAAGAAAGAAGGTACGGAACATCCTTTCTGCTCCCTGTATAAGAGAGAAACAAGAAACCATGTATGTTGTTTTTTCCCCCTCTTATCTAGAAAGCCCACTAAAACTTTATGTATGAAGATACAAAATGAAAAGTTAAAGTTATTTGGATACCATGTTAGTTTTTGGACAAACTGATTTTCATGGTATATTGCCAGCAGAAAATGTATGAATTTTAGATGAAGTTTAGAGACAAGACTTTAAACTGGCGATACTTAAGGAGAGCCTGTCTTCAGAGATTCTGAAAGCTGCTTCAAGATGGTTGAAATGGTCTCAGCCATAAAATAGGTGATTACTTAGAGTGTGTGTGTGTATTTATGAGGGGTATAACCTTGGCACAGAGTTTTACGACACCTAATCATGTGTTATTCAAACATGTTGTTCTGGATTGCAACTGGTTAACGTTTGACTCCTTTTGCTGATGCCAGCCTGCATGGCTATTTTCCTAAATGTTAACTGCCCGAGCTTCATTGGCATTGTTTGTAATCAGGACCTTTTCTTCACCCCCAACTAAATCCAAATCAAATTCTTGCAAACACTAAAACCAGGATAAATAGTTTGTTGATTTTTACACAAAAAATACAGTCGATAATGTCTCATTGCTCTGTCTTTTTCACACACTCAGTAACTTTAGGGCTCTGTTACATTTTAGCTGTGCAGAATGAGAGAGATCGGATCAGCTCCCGAAGAAGTATCCCAGACGCCCAAGACTTACCACCCATTACTATTTTGGCCCAAGCTGAATCATTGTCCCAACAGGTGACATTGCCTTTTTGTTTACCTTACTAGGCAGCACATAATGTGCATGATTACAGTACTTGCACAACAAAATCAGCAAACTTTGACTCAAGAAACCATTATTCCCTGACTTCCTCCAGATCACCGCTCCGATTGGAATAGCAGACATATCGGAGCAGAAGTCCGCCACTGTGGGGGATGTATGTGATTCTATGAGACAACAGTTATTGGTGTTGGTGGAATGGGCCAAATACATTCCTGCATTTGGAGAACTGCCACTGGATGACCAGGTAACATGGCCATAGTTGGTCAATTTTGATTAGCTGTTGTTTGTTGTAATAAGTCATCCTTGTGCACATTTGAATCCCATGTCCCAAATTAAATGAATAACTCTCAGACTTCAGTACTTTGGTTTAATAACTTTTTGAAGTGCTTTCACTCTTTTAATATTAGTCATTGTATGCTTGTATGAGTGTGCTTGCTGCTCTAACAAGTGGCTTATTCTGTCTTTCACTTGAGATGAAAGAAAGATCAACCAAATGCACAGTAAGATGAAAGAATATTAGAAGCAGTAATTAAGTGAAGTGTCACAGATCTTGCTCTAATACAAAGACTACTAAATATAGCACACTACACTACAAACATGGCTTCTCTGTGATGTACGCAAGGGCAAAAGGGGAGGCATTGTTGTATTGTTTGTGTTCTTTGTTCATCTGTGGATGTGTGTGCGTGTGTTTGTTTATAGGTGAGTTTGCTCAGGGCTCATGCAGGGGAACACCTTTTGCTTGGGGTCGCCAAAAGGTCAATTCCATTCAAGGACTTCCTGCTTTTAGGTATGAGCTCATCTTATTTACACATATTTACACATTGTGCAATCAGGTGATTCAGCACTCAAGTCTGATCAAATGGGTAACACTTTACAATAAGTTGCAAACAAAAATGTGAGTGTTTACGAAAGGAACGAGTGAGGAACACATCAAGATCGACCTTATAATTAATGGATCATTAATGAGTGGTTCCATGAGAACACTGAGGAGTACTATATAAGAGATTGTAATGGTTGGATAATCACAAAGTAATGAGGGACTACTTATCAGCTACTTAGTATGAGGTGCAACTTAACTTGAGGGGGCAGCGAGATGTAAGTAATGGTTCAGGGTTTCTACAATTTAAGAAAAGTTAGACACTACACTTTTTGAGACCTTTTTTTTAATGCTCTGAATGGAATTTAAAACCAATTTAATATAATCAAAACGGAAGAAAAAGAAACATGAATTGACAATTACTTTTGTTACTACAGTTTTGCCCAAATGTATTACAACAACAACTTATTTGGTTATTACCTGGTGGGTTGTTTTGTTGGATTTTGTGTTTCTAACTGTGTAAGTGGGATTCCACTGCATTAATTCCCATCATGCCAAGGTTTGGAAAAACGTTTTGCTTGAATTTACAGAGCCTTGTATGCACTTCCTTTTATCAGTTTTGGTAATGCCATGAAATCTTGGTTTAATACCCAATTTTCCCTATTTCCTAAACTTCCATGTTGTGCAGGGTTCAGTGACAGCTAGCTAGCAGACAGCGGATCCTATGATATGATATGAATGTTGTCGGTACTATTATCCTGATCCCCATTATGTAAATGTGAGAGGCATTTGGTAAATCATTAAAAAAAATACAATGTTACCAATTATTTGGGGATTTTACAATGCAAGGTCAGAAAAAAATAATCATTAATTCCTACTTCCCACATCCTGACATTTACTTTTTAAAAAAATATTCAAACACACCAATTAAAGTCTTTTCTAGATTAATTAATACCTTTTAAGACTTTCTGAGGATTTGCTAGGACTGTGATTATTGTTAATTAATAAGTTGTTGTTAGTTTTGGAACTACTTCTTGAAGAAAGTAGTCATTAATGAACGAATCATTACCTAATAATAGAGCATCTCCCAGTCTGTTTGCTGATAACCCACTGTTATCTATTTTACAGCCTTTGAATTAAAGTTATTCAAGAATAACTCATTTACGATTCACCAGTCATCAGGTCGTTACTCACTCTTTTCTTAGTGACTGCTAACATACTTGTATACTGTATTGTGAAGTTTCACCTATCAAATGTTGTGTTAGCTGACAATGATTAACTCAAGGTTTCTATTTCTTTGTGACTTCAAAAGTATCTCTTGTAAACGGCATTACTCATTACCCAGACAAGTATCAACATCATACTATGGGAAGGTCTGTCAACTACACACTTAACTACACACTCATAGTGCATTACTATATGTCTTAGGACCTTTGTCATAACCTTGACTGAAACCCTTTAACAGTCTTGACACAAGTCAGATTCAACTTTTCTTTCTCTCAAAGCGAAATTTATTCCCTTCACCCTTCCATATCAGCACTCCATATCATACACACCCACATAGTTTACCGTCCCACTCAACTCAGCTCAACACTGGCACTAACTGATGCTCACTGTGTCTGCAGGTAACGGCTGCGTGATCCACAGGAACAGTCCTGAACAAGAGATATTCAAGGTAGCCAACCGAGTGCTGGATGAGCTAGTGCAGCCTTTCCAGGATATTCAAATAGACGACAACGAGTATGCAGCGCTCAAGGCTATTGTCTTCTTTGACCCAGGTAATAAAAAAGAAGACGAACTAACATCAGGGGATTTGTGTGGTACAGTTAATAACAAATGCCAAGGACCAATTTTCTTTCATGAGTGGTTACCCTGTTTTTCCAGCTCGTCCTTACTCCTCCATTCAGGAACTTTAAGTCTATTTGTGTAATTTAAATGCCTGTTTGGAAATTAAACATTGATTTAGGACAAAGAAACTACTTGATTAAGATTAGGAATTGCCACTGATAATAACCTTGGCACAGTGGTTGGTATTGTATGATTTGTCATTATTTCCAAAAATGTATTAACCCTTTTAAAACCTGGATGGACACCAATTTTCTTGTGCTGCGTTCAAACACCTTTCTCAAGTCTTAAAACCTCTGAACCGTTTTGATTATTCTGAAAATGTGAAAAAAAAGACAATGAGAGACTTGGCAAGAAATGTCCTGCAAACTGCAAGAAAGTAAGTAAATTTAGAAAATCATTTTAAAAAAAAACAAGTATGAAAAAATGTTGAGAAAACTGTATTTAGAATTATAATAATTATGTATGTATTTAATTTTTTTTTACTAATTTCTTGCAATTTTTGGGGGCAATTGCATTGTTACAGTTTTTGAAAGAAATCAAGCAGATTTGCTCAGGTTTCAAAGGCTAAGTTAAATATCAAAAGCTAAATACATTTATCCAAGTAATGCATTCATATTAAAAGAAAAGTATGAAGCACGAAAGCTGGAAAAACAAGAAACAAAACTAAAAAACACTTTACAACAATACAACAATAAATTGAAAAAGACAAAAAATTGCAAGCTAAATATGTTTAATGATACCTTGTCCAATACCCATTGCCATTTCTGTCCAGATCCCCTTTCCCAATCCCATCCATCTGGCTACATTTCCCCTCAAAGTTAGACCCCAATCCCTCCATCCCTTTTTTTAAATGTCTTTTTGGACCAGTGTGACCACAATACCTGCCCCCTCTCACGTTACCTGCCCTGCTTCCTCTCCCCTTCACTAAATCCCCTCATTTTACCTTCATGCCCCAGTTTGACCATAATCATTCCATCAATTTCACTCATATCCTCAATTCCATCCCTGATCTTTCTGTTTTTTTCCTCACCCTCCTGTCCTTCAACCCATTCCTTCACCCATAATCCATCTCCCACCTCCATGCTTTGCCTTCATATCTGCAGATGCAAAGTCTTTGAGGGACCCATCGAAGATCAAGGCTATTCGGCTGCAGGTAGGTCGAGCATTTGATTTTTGTAGCTTAACGCAGAGTTGCAGTTCTTTTCTAGTATGTTGTATTATAATTTACAAAAAAAGTACTAGTAACAGGCATCAAAAACTTAAATTGTTTTTCAACCACCTACAGTATACATTAACAATTTCACACATTTGTACGCTGTATATCCAGAGGAAGGACATGTTTGCTTACACTTGGCCTTGTGTGTGCAGGTCCAGATGAGTCTGGAAGACTACATTAATGACCGTCAGTACGACTCCAGGGGTCGTTTTGGAGAGCTGCTACTCCTGCTGCCCACCCTGCAGAGCATCACCTGGCAGATGATCGAACAGCTCCAGTTCATTAAGCTCTGTGGTCTGGCCAAGATAGACAACCTGCTGCATGAGATGCTGCTGGGAGGTGAGACTGGGCCCTGTGTCTGCACTTGTAAACCTGCAAAAAAGAAAAATAGGGTGACCTTCAGCAAGACCAGCACATGCTCCAGTGGAGTTATTCAGTGATAAATGTGTAGAACTGGACAAGCATGAAGCAATGTGAAAAACAAAAAGTATACATACTCTGCAAAAGTTTTCCAGGGTATATAAAAAGTTTGGGAATCTGCAGAGAGATGGTATAACTTTTTATTATCCACATTAGGCAAAGCCAAAATAGAAAACTTGCTACACAAGATGCCGCAAGGTGACATCTGCAAACACATCTAAATGTGTATGAATAAGACAGTCTGTAGTTAAAGGTAGAATGCATCAAACATATTCTAAGCAGGGCCATGACAGACAACCTCAAGCACAAGATGAGGCGTGGAAATAAAGTACCAGTCATCTCCAAAAATGTCTTCCATTTTTCTCCATACATGCTAAAAACAACTCCAGGATATGACAACCTGACTAAGAAAACTGCGTACAGAAAGAGTAGTGTGTTTTACTTTTCAGCATCCTGTAGAAAAGTGGAACTAACAAAACAAAAACTGCTATTCAAACATTGTTGAGACGGTATTATATTTAGTAATGTGAATGTACAACTGTTTAAATATAGTGATGCCAACATAAATATATTAGCTTACCAAACCAAACAATTAAGAAAAAGGAAATTAGATATATTATAAAATATAAAATAAACTAAGGGTTTGATTTTTTTAAGTTATAAAGGCTTGACTCAATTACTATAAAAAACATGCACACATGGCGATACACCTCTGAAGGCACAGACTGAAATAAACTCTGCATAAATTTGTAAAATTTCGTCACTCAGTTAATTAAAAGCTCCAAACCACAGATTTACACTAGTGCTGTTGGGAAAACTATGCAAAGTGAACTACCCAACCTTCTCTTTAGTCTGATGAGGGCTTGTTAGGTGAAATCCCACCATCTGCAAGAAAAGAAAATCTGTGTTTTGGAGCGTTTCATTAAGGGAATACTTTGCAAATTTCCAACCAGATTTTTATCAGAACAATGTGGGTAGTATGTGTACATGCACTGTGCTAAAGTTTTCTCTATCTTACCAGCACCCAGTTCTCCCAGCTCATCTTCCAGCTCAAATCAATGTCTTGTCATCCAGCAGATTTTTTTTTCTGGCTCTACAGCTACAGATTGTACTTTTGCACATTCATATATCTGACACCTTGGACACAAATGCTGTGTTCACACTATGAGTGACAGAGTAACAGGCTACAATGCATTTTCTATGGAAGTTAGTTACATGAAGCTACAAACGGACGTTCGTCACTGCTGATGGATGTGATGTGTTACAAAACAAAAAGCTCAGCTGGCCTAAACTATTTTTTAGCACTCTGATAATGCGGTGATTATGTAGCTGGTCATGCTGTTTCATTGTCGCTCATAGCGTGAACACAGCAAAAGAGTATAGAAGCTGTTTGAGAGTGAGCGCACCTCCCACCCTCTCAAACTCAGACTGAACTTTAATCAAACTGTAAAAGCAGGCAAAGCTGATGAAATATAAACTAAGATTCTGTTACTGTGTTGCCATTTTTCTTGCCTAAAATGTCAAAGGAACATAATTTAGTGCATCGTTTGGCTGTAACACAGAAATTTGTAAACAAGAAGGCTGCATCATTTCCTGTTTTGTAAAAAAGTGAGATGAAATGGTAAAACAAAGCAGCGTTGATCAAACATAAACCAACGTTCTGTTCCTGCATTACCTATTTCTCACCTAGAATATTTTCAGTCATATATTATAGCTCACTGTTTGATTATAATTCAAGACTGTTTGTTACCGGCCAGCCACCAAATTGTTTCCTGTGGAAAAACCAGCCAAGCTGTTTACTGGTTTGGTGCACAGCAGTGTATGCTGGTAGTTTTTTTAATCTCTTGAGCAAAAGAAAATTCCACAGCTCTTTTTCTCTGGTCATGTAGCATCAATTCCAAAAGTGTTTGAACCTTTCCACTGCATAGACAGCCTAGTTTTATTAAAAATGTATTAATAATTTATTCAAGCAGTGAAATAGTTCTTTAAGCATGTGAGCCCTTAAATGTCACCTGACTAAATACTACCCTTTTAGATAAGCTTCAGAAAAACATCAGCAGTAAATGCATAACAAAAACTTGTTGCCATGTGTTCAGGCTTTACGTCAGAGCCCACACACCTGCACCATCATCCACCACACACCCAGCTGGCCCAGGACCCTTTGACTGGACACACACTGGTCATCAGCACCATGCCTGTCACTCACGTTCCACAGATAGGTAAGAGCTGCAGACTCAGCGACCGCACTCGCACTAACTCCTTTCCCTCAGACAAGCACAAACCCTCTGACACACACGCAAAAAATAAGTAACGTTTATGTTCAATTTATCACTTCTCATGAAATGTTACAAAAGTGTGTGCCAGATGTGTTTCCATTAACTTAGTTGAAACGAATAACTAGGAATCAAGAATGTGGAAAAAAATCCATAAAAATGTAACATTTACAAGAATGGATGGGTATTGGTCCTATTGTATGCTTTCATTTAAAAATAAAAATAAATGCATTTGGAAATTACACCACCTAATGGCCACACAAGATTGATGGGAAGTGTATCTATAAAGCAGCAGCTTTATGTGTAATATTTCCTGTGGGCCACAGTTGATACATTTTGCAGACTTTACATATACAATAATACCCCACCAAACACACACATGCATAAACATTTTAAGTTGCAAAAGAATGAAATATCTGTCTATGCCTCTCTCCTTACAGCCTCTCCAGACACCCCCATCCCATCGCCCCCTCAGGGTCCGGCCCCAGAGAAGTACAAACACTTTCCCCAGCCTCTTTGTCCTCCAGCCAGCCCCTCGCCTTCCACACAGACTGATCTCTGACTTCTCCCTGCACTCTGTCAAACAAGCTGACATGGGCACGGTTTCACTGTCTCCCATTCATCATCCAAGTCATGGCATAAAGATTATGAAAGCTGTTCAATGTCTGTGGTTAGACTTTACCCTGTTTCTCCTCCCTGCGTCTCTTGGTAGTGTTGCAACAATAACTAAGACGCAATTAAAGCCGCTGTGGGCAGCCGTTTCAAACTTCAATATGTGACTTTCAAATTCAGTGAACTAATGAAACACTAAACTTGGGTTTAACAAAACATGCTGTGCATTTTTGTGGTCACCTAAAACCAATACACAGCACTGTTTTTCAATGCAGTACCATGGTTTTACAACACTTCCATGTCCAGTAAGGCACATGCTCTCAGATATGATGGTGATTCAAATGTAAATCTAGAGATTAGTCTGTTAAAACGTGTATGCCCTTTTAAACCTTTGCATTGCTTGAAGTGTAGTTTGTTTTTGTGTTTGATGCTTTGCTGGATTGGGCACAGATGTGCTTCTGGTTCTTTATGTGCAGTTTATTCACCATTTGGTATGCACGACAGATAATGTGTAAATGTGCAAAATACTATTTAATTTTAAATTTCAGAGACAGCAGCAGCAATGGCAAAACAACATGACTTACTATCAAGAAATGTTTGTTATGTCAGAATCACTCGGACTGTACCTATGTTTGTTAACAGTATGGATTAATGGGACCTATTACATTTGTAAACTAGTCTAAGATCAGTTATTGTGTTCTAAAGAACTTCAGAAATGCTGTTGCTGATTTTCCGGTTTTAGATTTTCCACCTAATGACTGAGACCTAATTACTGCCATGTACTGAGAGGTAACTATTCTAACAGTTGGATTTGTGAAAAAAAGACATTCAATGGTTTGCATTTGTGTATTTATATAAAATGGATTATATATATATATATATTCTTAATATACATGTATTTAACTGTTAAAGCATTAAAAAATGGGGTACAGCAGTTTGTGACCAAATCATTTATAAAAGTTTGTAAAGACATCATGTTAAATGCAAAAAGGAATGTGGATAAAAAGTAACATTTTAATATTTTACTGTATATATTCAAGTGGTTGATAGGAAATGTTTGGATCATGAAAATACCCTGCTATATTCAATTTCTAGAATCACCTGTGTGTTTTTTATTTCGGTCAATAATGTGTACATTTCTTAATTTATGCAGTGAATTAATTAAAATTCCACGATGAGAATTTAAAATAAATTGATTGAATGTGGATTAATTGAAAATGCATACAGTGAGAGACTTGGAGTCACAGTATGGTACAGTAGCACCCTCCTGCTGTCAAAAGAGGAAATACAACAGGGAGCAATATGTACATGGACTGCAGTAGTTATTGTATATTGTATGCATCAGTACACCATGTCAAATGAGTATGCATCCATTCATTTATTGTTCTGCCATTTTTGACATAAAGAAAATTTAAGTGTGAAATGGAAATAGAGAAATTCAATTCCAATCTGTTGCTGCAGCCACAACAAACCATTTCAATGGATATAGCTTAAAAAAAAAAGAAAGAAAAAAAGAAAATGGACTTTTTTTCACATTTGATCCTGAAAGCAAAACATTATAGACAAACAGATGATGATAAATTGACAGGATGTATTTCAATATGGTTCCTCCACATGCAAGAATACTGACTGTGGTTTGTCCATTATATCAGTCATGGAAGTCATCATGCTCCCCCACAGTTCCATTAGTTAGGACTATATAGCGTGTATCCAAAGCTTTATTGGCTAGCTATTGAGACCACGCTACCGGTTGATGCTGCTCATCTAAAATCAAACTAGTTTCCCCCACTGTCCATCTGAGAAAACACACTTTGAGACAAATCCTAAAGCTAAACTAAATTGTAAAACGACAATTTAAGCTGAAACTGAGCTGTACTGGGGCCAACTGTACTTTTAAATCTGTTATTTCTTTGACGTTCGTCCATGCTCAATCATTGTCTTGGGGTCTGCATGCGTGTGTGCATGTGTGTGCGTGTGTGTGCATGAGCGTTTATGCGCAGTGGATGAGACCGGGGATAAAGCTGAGAGCTCTTATTCTCTGTATATTGTTGGGCGACTCAGAGAAAACACTCAGGTTATTTATGGCAGAGGAGCTGATGCTGTCTAGAATCAACATGGCCAAATCCTCCTATCAACTTCATAATGGACAAGCTACCTGGCTTAGGTCAAAACAACACAGCCCTCAATGGGAGGATGTGTGTATGCATATATACTGTATGCGTGTGTATGCTCTTACCTGCAATTTATTTATAATCTGTGCGGGTGCATGTGTGCACACTTCCATATGTGTGTGTACGCAGGGAGCTTTACTCAAAGGCCTATAGTGAGAAGATGTGGGGGCCCTGACTCTCCCTTTTTCCTCAGATAAAACTGTGTGTTAGCATGCCAGTCACATATCTCATCTGAGACGCACCGCTCTCCTCCCCACACCTCGCCACTGCCCACACTGACAGCACGCTATTACACACCAGTATGACGCTTGCTTCACCTGAGGAGGGCGATGAGGGGGAGAAATGGAGGGACGGAGAGATATATGGGTGGAGGAGCAAGGATGGACAAGAATATGATTTTTTTTTGTTTTGTTTTTTACTATATCTAAGTTTGAATTCTGAATTGAAACTCAAATTTTCCCCATTTTCTACCCCTGCTAGATGGTGATTATGTGTATTGCGTGTTTTTTCACATATTGTGTTCTTTTAAAAATGTGACTATCACACAGGTACATCAAAACAATAATTTGCTCCAGATTTACCTGCTAAATGAAAATACCTTGAAAATAAAACATATTCAATTCCTAAAGTTGGTATACTAATATTACTAAGTTATTAAAGTAGTGGTCAACTCCTTTTTTGCATATATTTATTTTATCATCATAAAAACTTCAAAAATTGCTAAAATGTGACCAGTGTTTTTACCTTTACTGGTCATCTGTCCATCAAATAACTGATTCATCCATCCATTCACACGTCACTCCATCCGTCCGTTTCTTTCATAACCACTAGATGGCAGTACAAGTCTGTGGTTCAGCAAATTGCCCTTTAATGGCTGTTTTCAATGTACTTTGCCCTTCCTCTGTCATTCTATGCCAAAATTTTTAAAAAACTGAAGAAAAAAAATGTTATAAAAAATATTTTTTATCATGTTTTATCAATATTCTTATCTGGTAGCACCCTTTTTGATGGTTTAATGTGTATCTCAGTAAGGTTATTTTAAATATTTTCAACAAAATTGAGAAACATACTTGTATATGTTTCAGTTTTTTATTCCATAATATATTTGCACCTGCAGTGTAAAACACTTGTTAAGGATGTTACATTAAGATTATTTAAACAAGGGCATTTTAATGAGTGTGTGTTTAAGCATTGTTTTTTTATTTAGCTTTACACACACAATGTTTTCAAACACATTGACTAGATTTCTGTCTAAAAAATAGGCATAACAGATTGCAAAGTCCCACACGTATGCTCTACACCATGCAGGGGGAATATTGGCACAGTCTGAAATGAATGGCATGTGTCAGCGATCCCAGATTAGAGCCGGAGATTGCAGACTATCATTCCTCACCAGTGCATTTACCCATAATTCCCCTCTGTCTCCAATATATCCGATGATTCCTCCTCTAGGAGACAAGGTGAGGCTGTACGAATCTCTGCCTCCAACTCTGGAATGAATTTAAAAACCTCTCCTGAGTGATTTTCTGTGTCTCCGTCCTGCGACTGTATGAGTGTGTGTGTGTGTGTGTGTGTGTGTGTGTTGCATGCATGTGTGGTTTCTGATTATACCACAGCATGGGTGAAGGGAAGGAAAATACAGTGACAGCTTCATTTCCAAAGCTGAGTTCACATAAATGAGGGATTAAAGCAAGCAAGAGGGTTAAGGCACACCTCGGCCTTCAATGACAGCTTTCCCTCCTTAAAATCACTCTCTTCCTCTGTCTGTTTGTCTCTTTCTGTCTCCTTCTTTATTTTTGTCTTACTTTTTCCTCTTTTTTCATTATCTAATTCCTTGTTTAGGTTATCTGTTTTGTCCTGCTACTGCTCATTTGGCCTGCAGAGATAATACACACAGATGAAAATGTAAAAAAACAACAACAAAAAAAAACCCCTGCATACTTTACTGTTGACTACACACACAGTAATTTACACAATGGCAGGGAACTGGGGTGCGCTCTACATCATGATGATGGGAACCAGGTTAAGACAATGAAATTAGGGGTTAGGGCCAGGCAAGGGTGTGTGAGTGTGCGCGTGTGTTTGGGGTACATTAGGGAAATGAAAAGGGGTGGACCACTGATGGCCTCTGAGATGCAGACTTGTTAGAATAAAGGAATATAAAAAAGTCAGGAGACAGAGGAGATGACAGGGTGGATGATAAGATGAGTAGTGCAGTAATGAAAACGGTCCTGTGTACCCCGAGATTACATGGGGAATGGGATTGGAGGGAGGGAGAGAGAGAGAGAGGCTGAAGGGGGCGTACTGTAGAGGGGGAAATGGGTGAGCAGGGAGTATGAGAGGGAGTGAAAGAATAGAGAAAGATGATGAACCATGGTGAGAGTCAGCTGGAACAGATATGATGTGAAAGGAAAAAAAGGGGGGGAGAAGAAGAGAAAGACGAAGGGAGGCAAAACAGAAGAGGGAGAAGAAGAAACAGAAAAAAGAGGGAGAAGAAGAAGAAGAGGAAGAGGCATTACGACTCAGGACGAAGCAGCCCCACTCTGAATGATAAGTGTCTCACGCGCTGTGGGTTATGGGAAGTTCACACAAACAAATGACTCCCATTTGCCAGAGGCGAGGGACACAATTGAGAAAGAAGGGGAGAGCGAGTAAAGGAGGAGAGGAGGAAAGAGGGGGGAAGAAGGGAGGGAGAGGACTAAATACTAGAGCCATGATTTCAGATAACTCCATCTGCATTGAGGAAATGCTTACCTTTTTACCCCTGTAATGTTTTCATGGGTGCGCAGCATAAATGAAAGCACCTTCAATCCAAAGGATATTAGGAACCCTGTAGTGAAGCGCAGTAAAGTCTGTACTTGGTTCCTTAAATTATAGGCCGCCTATGGACCTTGGTCAATAACACTAAATGTATTGCAAATTGTCGCGTGTAGGTGGGCTATGTTTTGCACCATAAGAGGTGATATCAAACCATTATAAGGGGGCATGAATACTGCCCTTATTTATACACTAAGCAGCATGGAATCAAAGCTAAGTATGGCTCTCTCTCTTTGAAAATGCCTGCACTGTAGTTGTTTTTAACCATGTGACATGCAGGCTAAAGAGTAAGGGATTGTAAGGGATTGATTCTACCCAAACAAGCAGCTGATTTCCCTTCTTACTTCCACTCTTGTGGTTAAAGGTGTGTTTTTCAGTTAAATTAGATGCTTAAGTGTTTGGTTTGAATGACAACCTTCATGGACTCTCTGCTTAAGGTCACTGAGTTGCAAAGCCAGTAGTTTCCATTTGATGGGATTTGATGTGCTGGCTAATGCAGGGGTCGAACCATGACCTTTTCAGCTGAGGTCACATTTCTTTTTAGAAAATGATTAAGACGAAGGGTCTCACCAAGCTAGCTGATCTGTGATTGTGTATGTAGGCATAACTATGCCTTGAGCTAAATGCTAATGATAATGCTAACACATTGATGTTTGGCAGGTATCTATGTTCACGGTGTTATTTTAGTGTGTTAGCATGATGACATTTGATGATTATCGCTAAACAACAAAGACACATGGGAATTATGTTTGCTTTGAAGGTTATTTGCTTATAAACCATTGTTGGTCTAATTGAAATTTGACCAGATGAAATGTCAGGGGGTCGTCGAAGTCATTAGACTTTATATTTTGGCCCCATGAATGTCTGCACAAAATTTTTGGCCAATCTATTTGGTAGATTTCACTAGACTAGTGCAGTGGCTACTCAAAACATACCTCCTCGGAACGAGCCAATTGGCTCATCCTCCAGTATTGCTGCTTGCAGCTTTCTGTTAACCACACATTAAAACAGCTTCACACTTGACATTCCTCTCCTTTGTGAAAGAAGTCCCCTCTCCCGTGCTTTTGGCACTACAGGAAAAGTCAGGGGATCACCAAATTCATTAGGATTTATCCTCTGGGCACTATGAATATCTGTACCACATCTTGTAGTTACAAACACCCCCTGAAATACAAAAAACTCAACTTCATGGTGGTGGTAGAGGACAAAATGAGGAATCTCCTAAGTCAGTGGGACTCATGGGAGCCTGTACATAATGTCTCAGCGATCCATTCAGTCCTTGTTTAGATATTTCGGTATGGGTCAAAGTGGTGACCCAACCAACCGACACTGCTGTCCACAGAGCCATGCCAACAGTATGGCTTAACCTGAAGCTATCTATGTAAGAATTAACCAGAAAGTCCAACTTACCTTGCATTGGGCCACAAAGAGCTGATATGTCATGAAGTAGTCCTGTAGATGACAAAAAGAAAATTCTATGATTATACACAAATATGTTTCCAGCAGACAAACTTGTGCTGAATAGCCGAAAAAATATGTATCTACTGTATCTAAAACATCACTGTCATATTTTAATTGTGTTTGTTTCCAGCCTCTAAGAATCAAGAAGGAAGGGCTTTTGATCATTTTCATGTTCAGCAACAGTGTTGGGCAAATTACTACCAAAACGTAATACATTATGTATTACTAGTTACTGTCATTTGAAAGTAATTACTTATATTACAATATTACTGTCTCTGAATTGTAATGAGTTACACTATTTTTGTGTTACTTTTGAGTTACTTTCACCAAATAACTGCAAGAGAATGATAGGCATTCTAAAATCCTAAAATGTAGTTTATTACAGCTCATTACACATCCAGGGTAGGCCCCTAAAGCTACGAACAACTTGATATAATAGGCGCAGTGTAGGCTCACGGCACAATACAATAAGTGACAATCCCCGTCAGAATCACAAAAGCAGACAAAGGATGAAAGTCTGGTAAATTATGATAGAGACACTGTAATTATTTTAAATCTAACCCAATTCATATCACATGACACACAACAGAGCTATAGCCTACTATAATGTAACCTATAGCCTAATAAAATGTAAAAAAGATGCACAATCTTGTTTTCTTTTCATTTCTGTTCTGTTATTTATTAATTTATCACATTTAATGCTAATATTAAGTAGAAATTAAACACTTTACAACTCCTATTAGTACACATTTAACAGTTTTATACAGTTACATGTTTATTTATTAACAGTGGTGAAATTTAAATAAGGCTACATTTACTGAAGTACTGTACTTAAGTATAAGTGTGCTATTAATTGTTTTACTTTGGAAAAAATATTTTGAGTAGGCCCTCGTCTTCTATAGCTGCCAACAGCCTGCAAATATTCCCAGTTAGAGAAAGAGAGAAAATAAGGCAACGTGCCTGTGGCCCCAGGCCCCCAAATCACTACATCTGCCCCTGGTAATTATCATGAGAGCTCAGTGCAAGTGGCTGGATGAGACACAGGGCGATGCGTCCTGGTGTTTATGAATAAATCCGTCAAAAGTCTGACTAAACTTGAAACTAAAACAAAGCAGTCTGTAAAAGGCTAAAGGAGTCACTCTGCACCGCTTAATATTTGGCCATTGCACACTTTGGTGCTGTGAGGAAAAGCTCCACTCTGATCGTGTGTCTCGCTGCCCTGCTGTCAGACCATCAGCTGTTTAATCCGCCATAAGAAAACGCAGCTCTGTTGTCAAATACAATGCTGTATTAAGTCAAAGTCGTCCACTCAATTACATGATTGTTCCACAGCTATGTTGTCACAATGTTTTGGCATGAGATTTGCCTGGGCAGCTTGGGAGTCTGAGACTGACAATAAATGTGTGTGTCACACGCCAGGAGCCTAAGAGTTGCCACCCCTGGATAAAGTCACAGTTACAGTTAGTTTTAGTTGACTCATATGAAAACAAATACCTCTCTTATGTATTCTATACTGACACGTGGGAAGTGATGCCAACCTCCCTGGCATCTGTGGTCCTTTTAATGCAGCAGTTAGGCGCTGCACAGCCGGCCACTAGGCCTAAAGCTGCCGCTGCCCCTAGGTGGCTATGATAGGCAATGTCCAGGTAAAACAGTTCACAGACTCTAGTAAGATGGCCAAGTGACCTATACTGTATATCAACGAGTCTCCATGGCAACGTTACCTTACCTTGTCATTGCTGGTGTTGACAGGGAGTTTGCCTGTCAACAGTTTTCATATCTTCAACAACATACTCTTCTTCCACTAGGGTTCAAGCAGCGTGGCAGGTCGATAGAAACTAAATTCCTGTTGTCTTGCCGGCGCTCTCGTCCTCCGTATTCCTTCTCCTCTCCACGCCTGCAACTCTCTCGGTTAGCTTAGCATTAGCGCGGCACCTGTCCAGGTGTTACTTCAAGTTACTGGTGCTATTTATCGACGTAGAGAGTTCTCTCGATTTCATTTTACTATTGTATTCTTGTCATTTTCTCTGACGAGCGGAAAATAATGAGAGTATGTCCATCTCGCAAGTGCGTAATCCGTATCTGCAGTCGTTTCAACCATCCAATTCCAGCAACAGGAAACACTCTTACTCACGGGATTGTTTCCGGTGCTGGAACGTCTCGCGATCACGGATCTATTAGCTCGCGATGTTGAAAACAAAAAACAAAACAAAATAAAAAAAAAAAAACCCACTTAATTTGGGATTAAAATGCGTTGTAACGCGCGTTACTGAGATTGTTTACATTACATACATTTTATTAGTAATGCGTTATATTACTGCGTTACAGCAAAAAGTAATGCATCACCTAAACGCGTTACTTTTGCAATGCGTACTCCCAACACTGTTCAGCAATCAGGGAGAAATCCATCACAGAAGCTGCAGAGATGGCAATTTCCCCAGTGACAGTTGCATCAGTAGTCCATAATAAGATAATGCAGTCACATGACATGCTGTGTCTTGAGAAATTGGTGACCTTCACTTTTTCCTCAAATAAAAAAGCTTGCTTCTTTGCTCTTTGCATCTTGATCACTTCATCGCTCCCTCCATCCAACTCAACAGCTGGACGCAGGCCGTTCAAGAACATTGTCCATTGGTGTTTCTTAGAGGCATTTTGGTAACTGAAAGACATCAGAATGAGAAACAATGAAAAAAATGTTTCTTTATTAAAAGTTTCAATTTTCCCTACCAGACACTATTGTAAAAATATTGTCTAAAAAATATGAATACATTAAAATGCACTGGGTTACATTTAGGTGGACTTGCAATTTGCTTCAGTGGAGGTGGCAATTGGTTAACATTGGCATGCTAAGGGAAATTTGTGTAACTATCAGTGTGTGAATCAGGGCATTGCTGAGTAAATGGAGTTTAATCATGAAGCAGAAAATAAAGATCTAAATGCACCTGAGGAAGATCAGTAGAATTAGACAATAGCCACTTTTATCTCCAGTTCACAAGACTGTTGGGTCCCCATTTTGAATTTTATCATCAGAAACAAACCAAGTGTAAATAATTTGCCTTTCATAGCTGAGGCAAGGCCTTTCATTTCCAAAACAGCTCCGGATATAATTATTTTACCCCGAAATTAGAACTGAGCTCACTTTAAAAGGTACAAAGGAATTCACTGTTAGCGTGTAATTAATTTTATATTACTATTTACCTTTACGTCAGTTAATTATGATCTCTATAGAAGTGTGCGCTACACACACACACACACACTACCTTCGCTATGTACAGAGAGACAGTGGTGGTAAAAAGTGTGAATTTTACACACATGACTTCCTGTCCTAATCAAGGGCTTTCTCAACTCCTATCTGAAAGACACACATGACTGACTCCTTCAGCAGGATACCTACACACCGTGGATGTGTGTGATGAGACAGTGAGTGGATGTGTGTATGCGTGCTTGCAGAAGCTCACCAGCCCAGCAGTGGAGTGGTAAAGGATATTAGGCCGCAATTGCGAAAAGATTGCAAAATGTGACATCCTTAATAGAGAAAGATTACTGTGTGCAACATCACTTTGATTTGAGCTGCATACATTTTCCTCACACAGACGGGCGCTTCTGGACAGCTCTGCACTCTGAGCTCTCCAGAGTGGATGCTTTAGCCTTTGTGTTTGTGTGTGCAAATGCAAATGTGTGTTAACATGAATGCATATGTATTTGAAAGCAAGAGAGTGAGACACAAATGTCCTATTAAGTGATCATTTCTGCCAGGTGCATTTGTTATACCTGTCAGATTTTTTTTAAAGAGACTTTACTTAAATTACAATTTTTTCCCCACTGGTCATAAAAGCAAATGTAAAAGTACTGAGTGTTTGTTAATTCACACTGACACAACATATAAAAGCATTTTAAAGCCCCATTTGCGTGTTGGTCAAACAGAATGGACTCCATGGAATGGATGACTTCAACCACAGTTGCTTCAGCAACACATATGTTGCACCCATACAGCATGAAATGACACATAAGAAGCGGTTTTGACAGGTAAATGGATTTCAACCTTGATGCTGCATGTTGAAAATATCTTACATGCTATATATCCAGTATCAGACAAGGTTAGATGTAAATATTTGGTTAGAACTGATCATTTCAAAGGAGCAGTGTCTGAGATTTAGGGGGGTTAGTGGCATCTAGGGGTGAGGATTGCAGATTGCAACCAGCTGAAACTTTGCCTAGTTACAATTCCTTCAATGTTCATTGTCCAGGAGGTTTTTACTGGGAGCTGAATTACCTGCAAAGATCTCTTTCTCTCCAAAGGAAAAAGACCAGGTGATGTAAAGGTTCGATATTGTGAAAATGTGTTTTTATTGTGTGTCTGTTATTAGTTTGGGGTCGTAAATCAAAGCTGTGAAAATGTTAAATCCCTTACTGCTGCTATTCCTCTTGGTTTGTCTGTTCTGGGCTACCGTGGCTACTTATTTTCAGGTGATTATACACTTAAGAAAACATACTCATCATCTCACGTTCTATTTCTGCCAATGTATCCCCATAAAATCTGACACTGGACCTTTTCACGATTTTCTTCATGATTCTTCTTGATTCTTCATTGATTTACATTAAATAAAACTATGATGGAATTATATTCTCGGTAAGGATCAGCCAAAGTTTTGCTGCAATTAAAAAAAAGTCCAATAGCTTTTGATTTCTTTTGATGCCTTAAAATAAACACTGCTATCAATCTAACAATGTACAATTTGTCAGGAGCCAACCTAGAGGCCAAATCATTTGGTTAATTAGACAACACTTCCAGGAAGGTTTACCTCTCATTTCCACCTCATTGAAATTACAATCTCTGTCACAACAGCCTTCAATATGGCTGGTGTCAAGTACGGTATCAAATCTGGAATTGTGCCAGGGGAGGAGATGTCAAAATAAAAGTCTCCCGCCTCAGGTCAAAATATTCTCAAATCCCTGCGGTGGACTATCAGTATCAATCAGAAATAAAGTTTGTTAGTGTAGAGCCAGGAATGTGAGCAGGACAAAAGCACCAGGGAGGTCCTTTATTTAGCTAATTCTCCTCTATTTGAGATGTACATATTTCTACAGTGCTTTGATAAGGCCTTGGGGACATGCATGTTTTAATTAGACCTGAGCAGCCTGAGCAGCCTGGATGAACAGTTCACAGAAAACTTTGAACATTTTTGCTGAAAGCCTTTCTCTCTTTGTGACAGGCAATGTGTAATTAGCGGCATATGTGCATTTGCATATATGCACCCTGTGACATGTTGCATCTTATTTGAATAAGTAGACATGTCTCAATGTGATATCCCTGAAGTGAATACATGAATATGAGCCGCTAATTATACCAATCTTGCAAATGATCTATTTAAATATTAATATCTTTTCACTTTGCATTGTTTGCTGGGAGCTTTTTTAGTCAGCGAGCTGTGCGTGTTTGTTTGTGTCAGTTCCACCTAGGCTGCCGTGGGTATTGTCCTCTGTGCGTAAAGAGTGTACGCGTGTCGTCTGCATGTTGTTTCATCTGTGCACGCATGTACTGTTTGGATGGTGTACATGGTCTCCAGCGGAGACAGACAAACTTGTGATTCTCATTGTTACACAAACAACAAAAGCCAATCGGTGAGGCCACTGTGTATGACAAGCTATGGAACAGGAAAAAGAATCAGTTTGTGATTCAAGCTCAAACCTCATAGAAGTGTTCAGCATCCACCTGGCAAACAAGTTGCCATGTTTCTTGTGGAATGAGATCATTGTTGTAATTATGAGATGTTGTCTTGTTACCCGATCTTTTCTCATTATTTTACATTCCTTATTATTCCACACACCTCAAATCAAAATGTACATACCTGGCACGTTGTAATAATGAATCAAGCATTCCTCTTGAAGATGTTCAGCATATTATTAGGGATGCTGCTATTCAGAAATGTTGATCAGCATTGTCTGTTCAATACAACATAATCTGACTACAGTATCTCAGGAAACAATATATTCACCTTTAAAATTCCTCATGATTGTAACATTTTTTACAGCACACCACCAAACAACACAGCAAATAACTATGGATAAAAGGCAATACTGTACAAACACCTTTTTGTAGTGGTATGAGATGCACTGGTCGGTGTCATGCTGTAGTTTAAAGAGCAAGAAAGTCTGCAAGTCAAATAAACGTCGGACTTTAACTCCAGTGACCACTTTATGTGTCTTGTGTGAAACTAATACATGACGTAATGTTACTTTTTATTCGTAAAAAACATACATATTTCAGGCCAAACCATGATGTTTTTTTTCTAAATCTAACCACGTGCTTTTGTTGCCTAAACTTAAGAAAGTAAACCCCCCCAAAAAATGTTTATGTTTTACCAACATTTTAAGTTTATTCTGATAAGAGGCTATATGCATTTAACTGTACTTCCTGTAAAAAAAAAAAGGAAGTTTATCTTGGAAAGACACTATGCATGTAACAAGCATAAAGTGTGCGTGACGACATACATTTCCAGCAAAATATCAGTGAAAGTGAGAAATGTATAAAATTTAACTAGTGAAACCAACCAATTGGCCAACCAATTGGTTGGGGCAGCTGAGAGAGTGGGTGAAATTAGAAAGTTTGAGACTAATTTTTTAAAATCTTTAAATAAAGTCCTTGGTCAGATACTGTGCATCACTGTTACTTTGAATGGTTCAGATGTAATGATGTTTGCCATTTGTGACACAACGCAGTTACCATTTAAATACACTATTATATTATACGCTACATAAAGAGTGTAACAATAAGACTACCTTGACACATTTACAATACATAACGATTTAATTACATTAAGCCATATTACAAACAGTTTTATTATACCATACAGCATGCTTAGTATATTTTTCATGTTTTACACTGATATTATTTCCTATGTTTTAAGTCTTTTGGGTCAAGCCAGCCACATGACAAGAATGTATGGTTAAATCACATTTTTCTTTTTTTCCCAGAGAAGTTAAGGGTTAAGGTTTTTTCTCCCACAGATTGGCAATATGTAATTGCACTCATCTTTTGATTCTCTACAATGATGTTTGCTGCTAAGTGTGCTGGACAATGAAAAGCCTCTGGACAAAGCGAAGCTAGGCTGATGAACACTACTCAGCCTTAATTGCATGCTAGTTTTGATGTAAGGCAATCATGAGGTCATCTGTTTGAAGTGGATAGGTTTTGTTTGATCCAGCTTTGTGTGAGTGTGCACACGGGTGTTTGAATGTCTTATCATCAGCTACCTGGTGTGATTAAGTCAGGCATAAGGAAGCAAGGAAAGTAAAATGTGTTTTTGTGCATGCATGTGTAAGCAGACATAACTGTGTATGCCTACAAACACATAGTGAGGTTTAATAGAGGTCTGTCTAAGCTTGTGCTGTATGGCTGCAACAGTCAATCAATCAGCAGCACAAACTACAGGACACTACTGCCTTCAAACTCATTAAAATGAGCGTGGCATAACAGAGAAACATACCCTTCGCAAATTAAGTTGTGTGCCCTAATTGTTTTCGTGTTTGTGGGCCTTTCGACAACTTCAGAAGGCATTTGTTGTTGCTTGATGTATGCTTGCTGCGCCTCAGGCAATGTTTTTTATGACCATTATTATTCAAATGAGCTAGAAATGTGTTTTGAAAGTCCTAAATCATTGAGCATGAATGGCTACCCTTGGCGTTTATAAATGACTTTCCACACAAGCAAACCTCCATCTGCATGGCTTACTCCACTGAGCTCATTTGGGTATTTGAGTTCTGTCAACAGAATTTGTGTCAGTTGTCCATTGGCATGACAAGTTGCATTAGAAAGTTTGACAAGATTTTTCGCCACTGTTTTCGACTTTAGGAGTGATAAACAGCATAGTATTAGTAAATAGAAATGTGGATTAAAAAAAAAAAAAAAAAAGAGCTCCGGTTGATGAACAGTAGGCAAAAAACTGAATGGAGTCCTTCTTTTCAGATAATATGTTGTGGCTTTATTGTTGTGCACTGGTTTGTACTATAAACAATATGGAAATACACTGATGAATTAAAGCCATTTAGTAAAGCTTGTCCCTAATCTGCCTGCGGAAATAACAAGGGCTGCAAGAATTGTTTTCATCATCAATTATTATCTTGATAATACAAAAACGCCCATTACAGTATGCCAAAACCAGAAGTTACGCATTTAAGTAGCTTGTTTAGTTCAACCAATGGCCCAGAACCCAAAGATGATCAGTTTACTATTCTAAAAGACCACAATAACAATTAATCTTCACATGCGAGAAGCTGCAACCAGTAAATTGTTGACATTTTTTCTTAATGGTCTAGTGTGTAGGACTTAGTGGCATCTTGGAGAAGCATGAAGGAGAACTATGGTAACCGATGTGATAATGCGAATGGTTTAATCTAGTGTTTGATTTGGCCATTGTGGGCTACTGTAGAAACAACATGGCCGACTCTGTGGACGAGGACCTGCTCCCTATGTAGATACAAAGAACTGGTGGCAACAAAGCCTGTTGCGTTGCCTCACATCACCTGTGTTTTTGCCAAAAACACAGGTGTGCGGTGTGTTGCTCATGAACACACCGCAAAGACTACAGCCAACGACCAACCAGCACATATGTTCTGTGCCTGTGTGAAAGGAAATAACTCTCCATACCAGCAGATGGCAGTAGTTTGCAATTTTCATTCAAAAAGGGAAACCAGAAGACAATCTTGATGCTAGCTAGCCAGTTAGCACATTAACAGCACAATCAAATGTTGAAAGAACAAAGCACATTTACTGTTTGCCAATGAACAATAACACAAGCCATCAGTAACTGTTTCTGCAAAAGAGCTCAATGGCTAAAGAAAAATAATCTTACTTTATGTAACACATCTCAATCCCTCTTGACTTTAGTTCTTTGTTTACTCACCTCATATCTGTTTCTCTTATCGTGCACTGAGCTGAACTGTCAATCAGAGTGATTTAATACACTAACGGATTCTGTCATGTCCGATGCCAATTCAACATATGAATCTGTGGAAAAAAAGCAAACAAGGTCCAACGGTGACACACAGCAAATACTAGGGTGATAGATGCTCACCAGAGGCCCAGCAGCACCGGCACTGATCATGGGCTTGTTGTTTCAGGGTCCTACTGTTAAGAAAACACAATGATTCTTAGTTTAAGGTGATAATGTACAAATGAAAACATAATAAATATTGCATCCATTTCTGACGGTATCTCCCTAAATCTTACATACTGGACCTTTAAAGAGTTTCATTTAACGTCAATTAACCATCAGTTAACTGACAAATCATTTCCAGCTAGTTATACCACTGTGTCACTGTGTACATTCAAGTGTGTATTTACACTTCTATTTCATTATACATCAGTTAGATGATCAAATCTATTGTAATTTCTTCTCATATTGTCCTATCATTTGTTTATGGTTATGTTTTGTCTAGTCTGATAAAACCTATACTGACCTCGCACTAATTTACATCCTGACTTTACCACTGTACAAATACAACCACTTCAGTTAGATTGTACATTAGACAGACTACAGCAACTTCTGCAAGATGATAACCCTCCTCCACCATACTGGCTGAAACAGAACTAGCTTCTATCTCTGCCGATAAGATCTAGTTTGTAGATATTTTTATATCTGCGTAACTGCCCCAAAATCAGCGTAAAACATTCTGCTTACACTAACACAGAAGCTACACACACACAAATGTATGCGTACAAGCTCGCACTCCATGTCTCATCTGTCCAGACACAGTCACACACACACTCACACACACGCACACAGACCACATCTTGATTAGGTTTTCATAAAGTCTGGGACTATGCTGAGTCTGTAATTGACTTTGACAGCAGAAGCCTCCATGTCCTATGGCTATGTTAAACGAACAATTTACATCTTCATTTCAAATTCTACATGGATAAAAAGCTATTAATTACATTAGTCTGCGAAGAGTCATTCCAGCTGTAGAATATGTGTGTGTGTATCTCCGTCTGTGTGTATCTCATTGTTACACTAGGCTATACACTTTTGCTCATTTGTATATTAAGTCTTGCGGCCAAACAATGCCCAGTAAGTGCTTCTCTGGAGATGAGTTTATGAGTGTGGAAAGGACTTTTACTCACGTGTATTGCTTTGCAAAGCAAACACACCGGCCACTCCTATATAAGCATTTTATGGACAGGGGGACATTTATTAAATGCATTGACTTGGCACTGGTTGCAGAGGCGTTGACCCTTACACTTTTCTGCATTCATTGCTTGTAATGATGTTAGTTAGGAGAATATTTTACTGTGGCTTGTAAAACACGATGGCTGTATAAAGTCATTTCACCTGGTCTCAAGATTCCACTTTAGAGGCTGTTGCTTAAAGAAACAGCAGGAGTGAATAGATAGATAGATGGCCACATAGATAGAAAAGAGACAGAAAGACAGAGATCAGCCCAATCAAAGCGGAAAAAAAATAACCAAAAAGGGAGGGGTGGGGGGTATTTTTGCATGACGATCAAGCAACTTTTCTCTCTTAGAGTGCTTCCTGTCAGCTTCAAAGAGCGCTTTAAGAGGCCGGGAAAGTGGCTCTCTGAACAGCAGCGAGAACAGAAGCATCTCAGCCATCATATCCGAGCCATCTGCGTGATGGGGGGAACAACACAGACCCCTGTGTTTGCTTTGGAGATAGAACGATCAAAGAACAACACTAACCATGTAATGAAGGGACAGATGGACCTTATACGAAGTGGGGAAAGAGAGATACAGTGAAATAGAGAGAGAGAGAGAAAGAGAGAGAGAGGTGTAGACAAAATCAAACTGCAAATGCAACAATCTTTTTAGGAGAGAGAGGGAGAGAGAGGGAGAGAGAGAGAGAGGTGTGTGTAGGGGGGATATGATGTGGTGAAAAAGTGTGAGCCATCTCGTCGCATGCAGACTGCCTGCGCTGAATGAGAAAGCTAAAAGGTAATTTCACGGATAAAGAGGAGGCCTAATGCATAGAGGTAATGTAGCAGGGGATGGAACAAAGGCAAACTTTCATCTCTTTAAGCTTGGATGGAGAGAGAGTGAGAGAAAGCGAGAGAGAAAGCTTTGATGCTTTGAAAATGATAATAACAATCTCAAAGTCAGCCTCAGAAGAGAATGTGCCCCCCTCACTGTGCCCCGTCCCCTCCTCTTCTGCCCCCTACCACTTAATACAACCGCACAATGACTGTCTAGGACAAGGTGGGCTGTGGGTGTGTGCGTGAAAAGGGTGGGGGGGCAAATTGTGACACTTAGGGCCCCCCCAAATTACTCATGGAACAAACACAAAGATGATGAGAATAAAGAGAGTCATTATATCGGAGATTAGATGACTTTTGTGGACACACTAAGGATGAATTTATGCACTGTAAAGATGATATTTCACGTAGGTAGTATGTAAAGCTATATTGAAATATGAATGTCGATAAAAGATTCATGGATTGTGGCTTTCTCGCTGTCGCTGCTCTATATTAAAATGAAGAACTGTTTTAGTCACAAAGCTTTTTCTTCTTGCCCCCCCCCCTTTTTTTAGCGCTGTTGTCTCCACAGAAAAAGCTCATTTTGTTTTCAGAGCTTCCTTAATGCACATCGCCACTGGAAAAGATGGGCATTACATCCCATCTGCCTTTAAAATGATATAGGTGCATGAAAAGCACTGCTATCACTGGAGTGGGAGCAGCTATTGTCTTTTTAGTTGAAGAAACAGAGTATAATGGTGCTTAGACATTTGAAACTGCATGTTCAAGTGCATATTTCATCATTGGTTAATTAAATAAAACAAAATAAAATGAAAAGTTGCAGGTGTATTTTTTTTTTACAACACATGAACAATAATTCAGAGGGATAAAAGCAATAGTTTGGTAGTGTAAGTGAAAGAATAGGAAGTAAACCTACATCTTTGGGGTATTTTCTGGAAGTTTTTTTTTTTTTGCAAACCAGTAATGACTTCTAAAATCCAGCTGTATATTCTGTTAAAGAGCTGTGCAGCAGTTTCAAAAGGAGGCCGTTTCTCAAAAGGTAGAATCTTAAAATCATCTGCATCATTATGGCCCAAATTTCCCAATTATGCAGCGAGGTATAGTCCATTTTGATCGCCTTTTATTGTTTTCAAATTGAACAGATGATGCATTTAACTGCGTCAAACCATCCTGAGTGCTTGAGCTCATGATCTTTGACCCTCCTGTGCTGGTGGGGGACAAACCATTAGCTGACTATGTCCAGACACTTTGTGTGTGTGTGTCCATCAAGTGGATCACCTCCCCCACTTTTCTTTCATGGAAAACACAATTTAACACCCAATTTTCAATTATTCAAACCATTGCTTCAAATACAATCTGACCCAAAAACGTTATCACACATCTCTAGAGTGTGGATCTTGGATGGGTTTAACTTGCTGCATGTACAATATTAATATATTTTACTGAATCAGTGCATGATGTATGTATATATATAATATATATATATATATATATATATATATAATATATATATATTATATAATCTTTAAAGCATTCATTCAGCATTAATCACACTTAAATTGTCCATATTATTTCTGCTTTGTTCCAAGGTGTGGCCTCCTCCTGTTGATGGAGAGAATTTGAGCTGTGATCACAGATTGAATTCCAGCATGAAATGTCCTTGTGTCTTACCTCATTGGTTATTCTGTCCTGGTTAGCGCCAATTGCACACAGAGAAAAGACCTTTTTTATCCTTCCTCTCTCATTTCGTTTTTCTCTCCTGACCCCTCAGAGTATCACCAGACCTCAAAATTGCATTGAATATATAAATGCTAATGCTAATAACTGCTAGCAGGAGCAGATAATGTCCTTGACTGGTACAAGAAAAGATCCTTTTCTCTTACATGACTCACTGCCTCTGAATAACATTAGAAGAGTTCACATCCCAAGCTCTTATTTCTCTCCTATTCTTTCTCATTCTCTTTTCTTTTTTCTTAATTTACTTGACTCCCCCCTCAACTCTAGCCTTCTTGTAGCTGGAAAAAAAATCCAGCTGAAGTGTAAAATATTAATTCATTTATCTGCGCGATAAGATCTTGCTGCCTCGCTCGAAATTCCAATGACATCCATTTGCCATTAAGTCAACGCAACACACAAGCAATGAGGCCTCTGGAGCTTGTCTGTCTTTGCACCCCCCACTCCATATCGTGGCTCCGTTTTTATGCCTCTGGAAGCTTTTCATGGTAGGAATTAAACTATAATACTTGTTTCAGTGGCATGCATGTTAATGGCTGCAGCAAAGCTGTCATTTAAGAGACATGAGGAAACAGCTGCAGCGAACAAAATGGCCTCTCGTGGAAACACCCAGGATGTCTTTGGGACTTTTTATTGTCTCTCTAAAGATGGAGATCATCCCGATACCGAAATCCCCGCAGTTCTGGAATGAATGTTCAACTTGTTATTGTGCATTCTGATTGGTCTATGTTTAAGAGTGTCCAGTGGGGTCCAAAAAGCCTCTTAGGCCTTCCCAGTAGGGCCTGTCAGTAACAATAGAGGAATTAAAGGACCCTGCACTGGCAAAAAGCCCCATGACATGAATAAGAAGCCAAATATTCCATTGTTTCATATAGGAACTTGGTTCTCTTTGAAGATGGATGTGAAGAGAGCTGCGCGGCAGAATTTGCCCTTGCCTCAGTTTCTTAAAAATGAATTATTTCTCGTCTGGCAGGCAGCTCTCCGGAGGTGAGAGGCTGCCTCTTAACATGAGCAGGTATCAGTCTTAAAACCGCTCAAAGTAATTGTAGCTTTGAAGTCACACACATCACAGATGGCACAGTCAATATTGCACCAACTTGTCTGGGTACTTTCCTCCCAAACTCCTGCTGTACTTCAACTCCTTTTCCTTTTTGACGAAAAAATACATTATTTGTCACCAACTTTTTATTAAAAGAGGCCAAGCATCAATCAACCCTGCAATCACTCATGCAATCACATTAACCATTCTCCTACGCCTTATTTGCATCATTTGGTATAGGAATGTTGAGACCCCCAAGTGAAATGTACTTCACAGCTAAATCTGTTTCTGCATATTCTTTTGACAGCATACTGCTCAAATCACGTCAGCAATATTCAGCAGGAGCAATACTCAGTGATAACTGCCATTAGATTTCTCAAAGTTTCTAACAAAGCAACTTTTCAAGGCTATTTTTCTCTTCATTCCACAGACTTTACTGAAGATATCCATTGAGTTTCTTTGTGAATAAAAGGAGTTAGAACATTTGAGGACCTAGCACTCTGCAGAGGTAAAACTTAAGCTCAAAGGTTTCACGATTAGCACTGTACTTTAATTTTAATAATAATTCATAATTACTGTAATTTCAAGAACTTCCGCTGTAGGGCATAAAATGAGACTGGTACTGAAAGTAATTACATCTATTTTTGGTACTCTTTTGTCTGTGTGCAACTAGCTTGTAAAAAAAAAAAAAAAAACAACCTGGAAACGTCCTCTGAACATGATCAATGCTGGTCCTGACGATCTGATCACTTACCAGATCATCAAATAGCAATGCACAGGAAACCCTTTTATGTCTCGATGTGCATCACATCTTAAACACATTGTAACAAGCAACTGATGTTGTGACATGGTTGCAGTTAGATTTAAGGCTCATTTAAAGACCCATTATGTATGAAAAAAAAATGTCAGTATCATATGTTGTAAACATCACTGGCCACATACTACTTCAAGCCAGCATAGAATATACAAACAATAGATGGCACTAGAGGGTAGAGTCTAAAGTTTCACACAACAAATAAGGCAACATATTGTTAAATGAGGCCCCCAGGAACACCACTCAAACCTTGCAGCATTTTTCCCAGTGGCCATGCACTGTATTGCAGAAAAAAAAAATCCCCCGCAGCCCAAAAAGCATTTTTTTTTTCTCAATAGGCTACCATTATAAGAGAAACATCTTTAAAACTGTTGACAGGATACCTCCAATTAGGTCAATTATGATTTTTTTTCTGTTCTGATTTTTTGAGCCAGGGTGGTTTGATATATGTAAAACTTTCCTCAAGCTGAGAAAAGAGACGATAAAATCCATGAAGTCACTACAATGTAAAGTTTACGAGTCGAGAAGGAACTCACAAGTGGGGCCAGCAGGAGGAACACTACTGTGCATATTTAGTGGGCCACATACCGCAGAAGTAAACCAGGAAGCTAGAAAACGTTTTTAGTGTATGCACCATACGAGCACCTCCATTGGAATGACTAGGCATCGCCTTTGGTCCGGTATCTAGGTATTATCAAAATCTATGGTTGAAAAGGAGGCAGTGTTGTAGACGACAGTGGTCTGTGAGGTCATTAATACGTTGTGACATGTGGACGGAGAATTATTTTCACTATATTACTAATTTGCACCATTCCTTCATTTTTTCCTTCAGTTCTCACTTGAACTATGCAACACTGCCCCTGCATTTCCTCATGGTGCTGCTCTGTTTGATCAGTACGCTTTCAGAAAACATGCACATATTGATGGAATAAACACTGAATGTAGACAGAAGGCTCCATCCATGTCAGTATTTCTATCTAATGTTGAACTTAAATGAAACCTTAGGCAACAAATCTAGGCCTACTTGGTTTAGATAAAAGATGTGTTTTGGGTTAAAATGAGTAAGTTTGTTATGCAACAATAACTTAATGTTAAATGACGTCAGTTAAGAAATGTGACGTTAAAACAACACTGAGTTTTGGTTTCACACAGTTCATGAATTGCTGTCTCCTGGATGAAAGCCTTTTTTGTTTGACCCATTCAACCCCGACCCTCCCATCCTACATGCACTTTGTTGCGATTTATCCTAAGTCAGCTTCTCTCAGTGTCAAGTATGGATGCATTTACAATGGAAGTAGTTGAAAGCCCGTTGCATCTCATAAAGACAGTAATGGGTGCCTTTGACATCAAATCACAAACAAAAGCGCAACAAAGTGTCAGTATTTGACAACCTAGGGTTGAGAACAGGTTGGTAGTGACCTTATCCTCTTATAAAAAATAAATACAAACAGACAGAAAGCAATGCAAGGATAAGGAAGTTGTTAAAGTATTGTGTGACAGGAAGTAAGGATTTATAGGGAACATGGCCTTTACCACATACAGCCGTCATTACACAAACAACCACAACCGATTGTAAAATACCACAAAGAAAGCCAGATAAGCACCAAATAGTAAAATAGCCACGGGAAGCCACAAACACTTAATCACAACCAACCACAAAAAACTGCAAATGAGCACAACTTAGCTCAAAAACAACAAGGTTTTAGGGGTAGCGGTACCCGGCATCAATCCATCTGTGGCCATGTAATGAGAAGATGAAACAGATGAATCACGGAGACGCAGGAGTTCTTGGGTCTCCGCAGGTATAATGCTGTAAATCATTACCACCTTTCAGAGTCCCTGCTTGAAGAGGTATTGTTTTTAAATCCCTACGCTGCTATCTGATCTTCTCAGAGACAAAATTTATCAGCAGTGCATACTAGAGACAGGGAGACTGTAAGGTAGGCATTGCCAACAAAGAGAGAGAAACGAGGTGAAAAAAAAGGCCAACAACACAAACAGAGGAGCATGGAGACGGAGAAGCAGACATCACAGGAAGACAGCGAGCAAAGTCTTTAGGCCAAGCTTGAGAGGTTGCACACGTTTCCTTGCCTTGATTAATAAAGTCTGGCTGGGGCTCAGGTCACTTCGCTGCTCATCTAGCACCGCTCCAGCCTCACACACTCACACACATTCGGTGCCGTCTGCCTTCCTGTGTTGACTGACATGGCCTAACCCTTTTTAATTGTCCTTGAGCAGGAGCTTTGCCAAAGGCTGAATCTGTTAAAAATTAAGAATCAGTAGTTATACATCTCTGTCTGCATGCAGTGCCAAAATTTTATACATTAAATATTCTCGCTTTCTGCATTTCTCTGTGGAAGTCTGCAGGTGGAAGTGTGTGTGTTCGTGCTTGTGTGTGTCTGCTAACCATGCGTCCAACCAATGATAATGCAATAATGAGGTCATATCAGTATTCATCTCAAAGGCCGGAACAGGGTGCAGTGTTGATCGAAATGATATTAGGCCATCCAAGATTAAGCATATTTACTCAAATACATACTCAGGTACTTTGAGCCTAACCCTTCATAATGGGTCCATTCGCCCACTGCGTAATGGGGCTCCTATTACAAACTGCATTTAAAACAATCAAATAAAACATGTAATTTTGATCAAAAAGTAAGAAACACTCACCAAAATGCATCATTAGGGCAGCCC
Source organism: Plectropomus leopardus (assembly GCF_008729295.1). Taxonomy (NCBI): domain Eukaryota; kingdom Metazoa; phylum Chordata; class Actinopteri; order Perciformes; family Serranidae; genus Plectropomus; species Plectropomus leopardus. The sequence goes on from NC_056483.1 coordinate 14,690,159, forward strand.
TTGCCCACAGTTTAAGACATTAAGGGCGTTTAGCCGTAAGGAGTGGTGAGCATAATGGGCTGGGTGTGGGTTCATCGGGTTGTCTGCTAACATTTTTATTGCCTTTTTGCTCCATACTTTACCCATTAAAGAGTTGGAAATGTACAAAAATTGTGTGCCAATTTGTCAGTTATTTGCCCGCTAAATGTCGAAGCACTTTGCTGTCATTTGGGGTGATCAATGCTTAATGAATTAGTCTGTTTTTCACCTCCGTTAAAGGCAGACGTGCTTAGCACCTTCCCAATCCCTTTGAGACCCTGTCTGATGGAAGCCTTCCACCCCTAATTTATGAAAAGTGAGGAGCTAAGCAGTTCATGCGTCTAGAAGTGCTAGCTTTTTGGTAAATTGCTTTTTGTGAATTCACTTGAGTCCAAAACGGAACTCAACCTCAACTTTCATTAAACGGGGGATGAAAGAATGTCTTGAGAAGTGGTGGAAATAAAGGGGAAACAGAGACAGAGAGACCAGAAGATAAATGGCAAAAGCTCAAAGCAATGTTTACATGATGGGAATGAGTGTCCTAATGCAGTGATGATTGCAGAGTGTTTCCAGTGATTCCATTTAGCCTATTGAATTAGCAGTAGCTGGAGTCAGCACACTGGCCCCAGTGCTCCAGAAACAGACACCCAGGCATCAAAATCCAATTAAATACATTTGTTAAATAATGTAATGATTGCCTAAGCATACTTTTCAGTCGGACTCCATTCATTTTAACCCATAAAAATGCCATTGTTTTCTGAGCTTTGGGAAAGGTTATGCAGATTGATAGAATTAATTGTCTGGCAGGCAAAGAATGTCATTAGAACACTTAGATGGCCATGATGGCCCATTTATATCCCCAGTCTGTTTGCGGCCAGGCATTTTAATTTGTAACTTGACATGATAATGTGGCTGGTCCCCAGCTCACAGACACAAATATTACTCACATTGATTAAAAGGGACCATTCCTTCCTCCTTCGCAATAGCTGGACACGCAGAATCCATACACTGTTAACTTTATCTGGTTAACATTTAGCTTGCCATGACGTTTATTGCTTCGATTTTAATATAGAACATAATATGAATCTGTAATATGCAGATTTAAAGTCATGCAGCCATGTACAAGAAGACATTAGCATTAATGATTCTAATAAAACTGGCTGTATTCACAAATATTTAATCTAGATTGGAACAACTGTGTGTAAAACATGACTATGGGCCACAATACGGACCAACAAATGTTGCACACAAACACAGACTTTTAAGCTAAGATACCTTTTGCTAATAATTTACTTAAAAAGCTCACAAAGAACTGCTCCTTTGCATACAATGTCAGACATAAGTGTACTGTCCTGCTGGAGGGCAGGTAACAGGAGGCAAAGACTACTCCAAAGACTCCCAACTCATTCATTCCTATTCCTAAGTTGCTCAGGGGCGCATGTGTCATGGAGCCTGAAGAGCATACACACTCGACACTTGCGACCGCTGAGTGCAGCCGAGTGGCTTATTTCTGCTAGCTGAGCCACTAACTTCTTGTTCAGTGCTCTGCTAACTTGAATACGGATAACATTTAATCTTGAGGCTCTTCTAGACTTTTGACATGTTAATAGACCAAATCCCAGTAGTAAAATAAGTCATATTGCATGGCCTTTGATGCTCAAAAAATGTACCCGTGTATTTACAGACATCTCTTGTACAAAGTATGTCTACAGGAACAAGTATTGTTGGGACCCATGGCATCATGTGTCGATGTAATTCCACTTTTGTCCACTAGAAAAATTGGCTTCAAAGCCTGGTGCTGTTAGTTCGAGGGGGCTCAACTGCAGTCCACAAAACTGTAGTGTGCTTTCACTGGCTTGACATATATCATAAATGTTAGGATGTCTAGAGAATGAGGTCATTTGTATTGACGATCATGTCCACACTGAGCAAGTAGGTAAAATTGTGGGGAAAATCACTTTTCTTCATTTTGTATAGACTACATCCAATATGAGTTTCAGCTTTCTGATGATCCCTGCACGTCCATCTAATCCTTTTATAAGTCAATGCGTCTATTTAGAATTCAGGCAGTATATGGATTTAAGGCCTCCTGCCCTCCATCTGAATTTTGCCCCAAAATAGTCACATGATTGCAAACTTGGATATGCCTTTTCTAATTTAACTTTAATTATATGCTACTGTTTAAAAGGTAACCTTTTATAGAGTAAACTAATTGCTTATTATCCATTTAATAGAGTCAAAAGATTTATTTTTCTGCTCATTAGTTTTTAAAAAAATTATTCAATGCATATGTTTTATGGGGAACACTGTTTTGCATGGGGTCTCTTTGCAGAGGTCACCACCAATTATATTAACTGTAGTATTTAACCTGTAGAAATCCTAACATCAGCTTTGGGGAGACAAACAGTGCATCCATGGATATAGTGATCAGACTGCAAACATCTCTTCAGAGGTCACTGACTTGGCTTGAGACTGAATTAGACACGGATGGAGAACTCTCCTGCATTATGAGTGGGGGGAAAAAGACTATGTTTCCATGGTAACATATTCCAGGGTGTGAGAGGATTGGATCATTAAACCTGACTGGAGATTTCAAGGTCAAAGGTCAGAGGCGCCACGGTCCGACGGGAGCAGCTTGTGAATCTATCATTATGCCATGCTCATAAACATACAGCACACAACACCCGTGTGGTGGAGTATATATATATATATATATGAGCAGATGCTCATACACACTCTCACACACCTCTTGATTCCTGACAATTAAAGAAAAGATTGACATCACCATTTTTCTCCTCTTGAGGTTCTCTGCCTGGTGTCTCTCTGAACATGATTTCCTCTCCTCATTTCCAACTCTCACAAATCCACCTGTAATGAACACATTACAGTTAAGCACATTATGGAACATTTGCCCAGCCAATGGCTGCGCATCACTTTAAGTAATGGTCATAATGTGAAATGATGAGGACATGGGTTGTAGTGGTCCATTTTTCTCTCTCTATAATGTAACTGCTCACCAATCTGACCATTCTTCAGGAGCCATTTGGTGTCCCTCCTACAAATTGTATGTTTAAATCGAATAATAAATGAAAATAGCCCATCCATTCATTTGCCACAAAGCGGAAGTATGCCGTTAATATTAATGTGCATCATAAAATAACACTAATATAGTCAGCGTGTCATATCCTGCAATATTTCTTGTGCCACACTTAAAGAATTTATTAAAACACTCATTAATTTATTGTTTTGTGGTGTGAATTCACATAGCTGCAACTCAAAGATATTTTCTGTCTTTACCTAGTAAAAGCACACAAAAACTTAGCTGACAGAAGTCAACATTTACAAATTGCATTCACCTATTTAAAGCAGTGGACCAGCTGGAAGAAGGCATCAGCAAAGCGCAGAATGAGAACACAAACAGACATGTTTGGCGCTTAACAACTATGAATACCTTCATCGACGCTCTATCTTTTCTCTCCCAAGTGTCACAATTGCCTAGCTGCTGTGACACGTTTTTTTTTTCTTCTCAATATTGTCTTTGAAACTGATAAAGCAGAATGATCAAAATGCTTGGAGACAAATGGAGAGCCTCTGGTTTGGAGTTTTGATTTGTGAGACTGGAAGGTGCTACAATAAAGAACAAATGATGACAGTTTCTACTGTAGTTCTCTATATCATTATCAACCCTTATCAACTTTTTTTTTTCAAAGCAGCCAGATGTGTTACATGTCCCCACTTTGTACTGGGAATCTTACACCAAAATGAAACAGCAGCTTGTGTCTTATAATATGATGCGTGTGTGAAGACAGTTCAAATTAGGACCTCAGCTTCACTAATAAACACTGAGTTTACAAAATATTAGGAATGGCATTTTCATAATGACTTCCATTCGGTTTTTCACAATCCATCTGTCAATTTGCAAATCCTTTTTTAACCTTTGTCTTTTTTCGTAATCTGAATCTCACCCTCAGGAGAGGCGCAGTTTAAAAAGGTGAAATCAATAAAGGATCGAAGCTTTCATGTGGAATCCCTTGATCAGCTCGGCGCTGGGAAAAAGCACACATTCCCAATATTTTGCGCACTTGGTTTCGACTGAATTTTGACAAGGCAGGGCAAAAAAAGCATGTTTTAAAGACTTGTCTTGAAAGTTGACTATCAATGACACAAAAATCAGTACATCTGATACATTATTAAATATGCTCAGGCCTAGATATACTGTATGTGATATTCATGTATCATAAACAACTATGTATCAACTACTTCTGGATTCTTTTTGACCTCTACACAAAAACAAAATGTGCAAAAAATATGTTATTTGGAGGTGCAAAACAGGATTTCAATGGAGCACAAAATTATTTTATTGCTACTGTGGAGGCCAGATAAGGTCAAAAAACAAAGAGCATGCTCAGTAAATTTTGCTCTATTAACTGAAATTTGTTCACATGCTTATTAATACCTTTTTACTGGTTCATGATTTAGTAAAATCCTGTTATCTATCAAACTATTCTATCACTTCTTTCAGTTCAATACTCTCATCCTCATCATCGAGGGTCTCATTCACAGTTTCCTGCTTGTTTATTGTGGTGCTATCACATACTGACATGTGTGAAATAAATATATACAATTCATTGAAGCTTTGAGAACTGATCAATGTTGTAATGAATCATGCTGTGATTGTATTTGTTCCCATAACTAACAGGTACAATATTTTGGTTGTAATGTTTGGTCCCCAAGTGGGAAGAGTGAGATATGTGAGACAAGGAAGTGTAAAATTGTGACTGTAACAGGATATGAGAACTTTTCGTGGTTTGAGTCAGATAATTTTGCTTCCACGTTCATTTCTTGAGCTCATTACATTAGATAATATTTAGGGTTGTATGACATGATGACAATTATTAATCTAGAGTAACTACTAGGGATTGCATTACATATAATTGTATACATATTTTAATATCATTTCATCTGTCTTTTGTAAAAACATAATTAATGCGCTAAAGTTTTTTTGGGGGGACTATAGTTGGCAGAAGTATCTTGCATTGATTAGTCTGTTGGCTTGAAATGTTTGTGGCTGAAGCAAGAAAGCAGCTAATGTCTGCATTTAATTTTGGGGAAAAATATGTAAATTATTATGAATTAAGCTTTTTTTTCTAACTTAATTAAAAAAAAAATAGAATATCAATACTACTACAACTAATATATTATTAATGTTATTAATATTATTTTCAGGCTCATAAATGTGCACATTTGTAACAATGTGTGAACAGCCAAACCAAAAAAAAAAAAAAAAAATCAAAACTCAACATTTTCTTTTTGCAGAGGTTGTTGATTTTATTTGCCTGTCTCAACAGTGGAATAAAAGGCTGCCACAAACACTTTGGCAGGAGACTGTTATCTCTAAGCAGCTGAGACAAGGACGCTCCAGGAGGTTTGTGTCAAAAATTAAAAAATGTGAAAATATAGAAAAAAATATTGTTTCTCATGTTATCAATCTTTACACCGGCTTTGGAGGGTGATGATGCCATTTATTCAAGTTGTACAAATGCAAATATATATATTTAAAATTACTATATATATATATATTTCCTGAATATGCAGATTTATGTAAATACCAAGCTACAGTAAAGACTAATAAATGCAGATGAGTTGAAAGTGAATCCCAATGATCATATTTGATTGTATAATGTACCTCTACGACGCCCCGTTGTGATTAAGACATAAAAAGTCCTAACAAATGTAACTGAAAGAGAGACAGTCTAGGATTAACATTTCACTCTTAAGTGCTGCTGTCACTGTTGTTAAGCAGTCTAACACGGTTTCACAAGGATCATTGATTCATTGTATTGTGCACCTATGTAGCCTTGTGGTCATGGAAAACCGTCCCAAAATTCTCAAGTGCTGAAATTCACATTCAAACTAATGCAAATATGGACATTGCAGCGTTCTACCTTTGCTTTGTATGAGAACTCCATGTTAAAAATGAAGCTAGTTGCGCAAAAAGTAATTCCAGCTTACTGTTCCTTCTTTACATTTCTGGAGGCACCTGCATATGTTGGCTGTGCTGAACCCTCAGACACAGAAGGGGTGTAGAATGAACCCCCATCACAGTCGAGGGTGACTGGATAACAAGTGTGAGGTAGTGAGGGAGAGGTGGAGAAAATAACCTCAATTTACACTCATTTTCACTTTTCTTTGGCAAATGTTGCAACATATTGGGTTTTGCTGCGGCAGAGCCTGCTTTCTGTCCGGCGTGTGTGCATGTGTGTTTGTGCATGGCATGTGTGGACAATGGGCAGACTCTCCTGGTCTCCTAGTTGTCCTAACCCCCTGTGGCGAAGCTGAATAACACACCTCATCCTGAGCTTCTTTTCTCTCGCTCGCTCATTTTCACACTCCCCTTTTCTCCACTTCCAAAAGGCTGAGACAAAAGCAGGCCTGTGTTATTGCCATTTTGTTTGTGTGAATGTGCGTGTATGTGTGTGTGTATCTTCAGAGGTCTTGTCTTGCTCCTTCAGGAAATGGTGCATCAATGGGCATTATGTAGATGTCTGAATAGCTGCCACCCAGGGTCTGTCTGTAAATCTGGGTCTCCATAATTCTGTCCATGTCTGTCTGTCTCTCAGTCTGTCATAACAACTAAGGATTTAACAAACACACTGGCAAAGATCATAACTGAAATTTATATTGTTGTTGTTGTTGTTGTTGCATGGTTTAAAGGAGCATTATGTGATTTCCAAAAGAAAACTTTCTTTCGTTCTGCGACCAATATGAGAATGCTGTTGGACTGTCCCGACCGCTATCAGAGTAATGATTATATAATAAAATGATTAATAGACTAGTTAAAGATTGATTTCATCATCAGGGGTAAACAAGCGAGTTCAGTGTCACTCAAAAGTCCTTTGTCCATCAACAGAGCTTCTAAAAAAACCTACATACCATACAACCGGTGCATTCTGATTTTCTGTCTTTGCTGTCTTTTCCCTGTGTTTTGGCCTTACTGTTTCTCCTGTTGTGTTTGTCTGTAAAGTAGAATGATGATGATTCACATCTGACTCTATAACTGTCCAGCACTGCACTGAATACACTCAAGACTATTTTAAACATCAATGATGGCCTCAGAGGACAGCCTATTTTGATTTCAAGGGTGTCAAATACGCAGCTTGGCTAGTGGCCATTGGTATCTGATTCCAATAGACAAGGTACCACTTCTAGCATCTGTATGAGATGCACAGCCTTTCAACTAACCTGAATGCTAACCCATCCACAGCAATGACATATTTAATGAGGTGCAAGAAATCTGAGAAGGGTGGCAGGGTTTAATGCTAGATGGGTCAAACAAACACAGGACTTTTGCCCTGGAGGCTGGTGTTTGTGTCCTGTTGGAAAAGTTACCTAATTAACATTACATGACATACGTGTCACATACATGAAATACGTGTCACATGACATACATTGCATCGTTTATTTCCCTAAATTACGTAACAAACATACATATTTCAACCAAAAGTATAATATCTTTTCCAAACTTTCTTCCAATCTTTTCTTTTGTTTTTGTTTTTGAGGGGCAGCGGGGTAAAACATATGTTTTCTCTGAACACTGAAGTAAATTTTAAAAAGACACTATGGTATGCATGTAATAAGTGTACATTTGGACATGCAAGAGGGGTACCTCGACTGTTTGAGAGAGTTATCGCCTAAGTGGACATTATTATTGGTTATCAGTGGCAAATATATGGGTTAAAAGGGTCCTGCTACACCAACTAGTATGTTCAAAATGATGTTGTCAGTGTATTAAATGGCAGTGTTCATTGTCATGTGACAATGTGGGAAGTCAGCTGATGTTATGTCAGTATCAAGAGCAAAAGGCATGTAGGGAGGCTAGTCAGGTTGCTGGATGAGTGGGTCAAACACAGGACTTTCAACCAGGAGTCCAAGGTTAGTTCCCTGTGTAAAAAAACATTGAGCTACTTTAAGTATGTCATGTGACATATGTGAGTTATGTCAGGTGAAATAGACCACATAATGTACTTATTTTAAGTCAAACCATGATTGTTGTTCAACTACTTACCATGTAGTTTTTGTGCCTTAACTTTATGAAAGTGAACTTGAAACCTAACGACACTGCCTCTGATGCACATTTAATATCCGAACTAATCTCAAAATTCACCCTTAAGAAGTAATTAAAGGGACAAATTGTCCCCAAGTCAGAAATGCATATTTTCCCTCTTACTTGTAGTGCTTTTATCAGTTAGGGTTGTTTTGATGTGAATTTTTGAGTGTTGGAGATGTCATAGAGATGTCTAACTTTCCCTGATGCCAACAGGCATTTAATGCACTGATAAAAGCATTCTAAGCATGCTATTGTATGTAGCAGGACCCTTCCAACCCACATCTATGACTATCTATAACCACAAAAACACCCACTTGATTTAATGATAATATTCAAAATGGGTATCTTGTTGAGAACACAGAGCCTTTATCGCAAGAGGAACTGTGTTGATTAATAGATTATTATAAACCTACTAAAAAAAGAAAAAAGGTCTACTTTGAATGCTCTTGCAAAAATAAGATTTTTTTTTTATCAAGCTATCCTTTGCCAGCACTTTAAAAAGGATGCCTGTGATCAAAGCCAACTTGTGATCTACACATCTGTACGCCTGTCTGTCTTCCTATTACCTCATATCTATATGCAGTCATGACATGTGATTACTTGCCAATAAAAGGCAAATCATCAGGAAATTTCTTTAATCTAAATTTGCCTCTGCGTGCTACTATTAATCCTTCACTTCCACCAATCTTACCAATCTTGACGCCTGTCTCCCAGTGCCATTTTATGTCCGTTTCAATTTTTTACAGGACTGTGATGAACTACAATATGAAACCAGGTAGAATGCTCATTTTCGACTCATCAACAGGCTCAGCATGTGAGTGTGAGTTTCCCGCAGAGTAGTAGAAGGAAACGGATCACTGAGCCTCCCTAAGGTCCTGCAGAGTAATTAGGCTTTAGATAGGAGATCATCAATTCATACTGGGATCCATACCCACCGTAATGATGGGGGAGTGTGTGTGTACGCAAAGTACATGTGTGGGTGGAGCGCGTGGGCGATAGTCAATTAAAATGTGAGGCAGGCTAAAGAGAGTGCTGACCTTTCCAGCAGTTTTAGACACCCTGACCGTGAAAGGGTTATAAGGCAGTCTAAATGGAAGCGGACACACACAGTAATGCAGGCTTTCCATATACTGCATGCCCTATGGATTGAAATTAATTAAACTTCTAGGTGATATAGCACAGGCTGATTGGAATGTCCTTCTGACTGTTTACCTGCCCAGAGCTGAAACAACATGCACCATATCTAATGGCCTGAGGAGGAGGAGGAGGGAGAGAGTGCAGCCGCACACACACACACACACACACACACACACACAGGCAATCTCCCACACACTATTGGGCAATTAAAGGCCTGTTTCCTTAGCTGATATTGTAGATCTTGCTAATTCCACAGCTTGCTAATTTTGTGTGAATGACAGAGTGGGTGGTGGAAAAAGCCTGCAAGTGTGTTTGTGTGTGCAGATGTTTGATGTAAGCGCCAGGAGGTCTAACCATTTGAAACTGTAATGACCAACTGTTATCCACCACTACATAAGTCCACATTTCGGAAAATACGGGTGATCATAGTGATGATTTTGTGTAAGAGTACTGCCAAGGGTATTTAATGATGTTAACAAGGCAAAGATTTAGTTACATGTTTGCAATAAAAAAATTTTTTTTTTAAATTTAAAAATCAAATCATACATATTAGGGTGAAACTTACATGATTCCTGTGATAAAAAGGGGCATTTCATCAACAATAAAATATGCTGTAGTTAGTTAAATTGTATCAAAAATATTGTTTTAAAGATGAGTAAATGGACCTTCAGTGGAAACAGTTTTGTTAAAGGAACAGTTCATCCCAAATTAAAAAATACATATTTTTCCTTTTACCTTTAGTGCTATTTATCTGTCTAAATTGTTTTGGTTTGAGTTGCAGTGCGCTGGAGATATCTGCCATAGAGATGTCTGCCTTTTCACCAATAAAATGGAACTAAATTGCACTTAGCTTGTGGTGCTCGAAGTGCTAAAAAAATACAACAGCAATGTTTTTTTTTCCAGAAATCACGACACGGTCACTCAAGATAATCCACAGACCTTGTCGCAAGCAGTTTCATGTAGGAACTATTTGCTCTCTACCAAACTACACCCAACAACCATATGACAATGCAGAGGGAAGAGTGCATCTGCTGCTGGCTCACCTGGCACCACTGAGCTGACGAACATACAGCTCAGTCAAATAGGACACCATTAATGTTTACATCTTGTGCTATCACAAGCATCTGGTCCATGAGTAAAACTGTCCCTTTTGCTGTTTTCAAGGTCAGAGCAAACTGTCAACCTCAACATGCTAATGTGTAAAATAAATAATTAAAATAACTTCAAACATCGTAGCAAACATACTGATGCACTATACTCTAATCCTGATCTGTTTCTGGAGGCCAAGCCCTTGCATTTCTAATTTTCTGCAGTGGGTCATGTGTTCAATACTAATGAGGAGGAAAAAATGAATCAAAGAAGACAAACATACCATCATAAACTGGACCATAAACAAATATTACCTACAGCTATGCAATGATTGCAGCCAATTCTCTGATTCACCAAACAAATCTGGGAACAGAAGCACCACAAAGCAAAGACATTATAGAATTTACTGAAGTATTGCCCAACAATTTTGATCATCAATTGATCTTAAAAGAAATCTATCATGCAAAAATATCCATCATTTGATGTTTCCATTGATTCAAAAACTTTTCACTTTTCATGTCCGACATTTGTGTATATTGAATGCTGTGTTTTTTTTTAATTATAATTGAAGACCGACAGGCTGATTTCACACACTTACACACAGTGATGAACCACAATTCGTGTATAACCCATGACATCAGGAGGGCCGTGATAACATGGTCATTGCGGAAACAGGATTTAAGAAGGAAGTGGTATAAATACCGAAAGTCTGTGTAGAGACACAGGGTGGGGTGGTGAATAGGTCAGACAACACAGGACTTTCCTTCAGGACACTGCTGTCTGGGACTATATGGAACCAAGACTTTGATTTCTTTTAAGGTATGTCGTCACCATGTTTCTTTTCCTAATCTATTGCCTTAACCTTATGTTTGTATCTTTACGTTTAGTTTATAACTTTATGTTAAGTACCTAACATCGCTTGTTAGATATCATAAAAACCACTGTATGTAAATTTTTAAGAAGCTATCTCAGAAATCATTGTATAAGGACACACTGACATTGAACATCATGAATTATTATCTAATAGTTGAACAGTATCTAAGGTTAGATTTTCTTTTAACAACCTGTGCTGCATGCCATGATGGCAATGGCGTGTCAGCTCTTCCTGATCTCTGGCACCACACCAACGTTCATTTCCCCAAATGACATTATCACAAGTCCGACAGCGGCCATCTTAAGTGTGCCAGCCATTCACAGCCATTCAAGAAAGTTGATTTGAAAGCACTCCCCGGTCTCTCTAATTCTGCCAGGGAACATTACATCGGGCATAGACAAAGACACAAGATAGCGACAAATAGAGGAACAGAGAGACGGGGGAGAGCGATAAAGGGAAGAATAGCAGCACACAGTGAGGGTGGATGTCCTGTACGGGAGACAATCAGTGCGCAGGTTGGCTGTCCTTTACGACTCTCAGGGCTCATAATAACCCGGCTAAACGTTTATATTAACACAGCATATCAGCCTTGCCATCAGAGCAGTCAATGATAGAGAAAAAAAAAGCACACATAATTATACCCAGGCCTCGAAATGAACTGTCGTTAGTTTCATACACATACAGAGGAGGGAGGGATGGGAAACGTGAGAGGAAGAGAGAGAGAAGTGAAATCTAATTTACCCCTTCAAATCACATTCATAGGCTGGGACTGTCAGGTACCTCCTGAGAGTAAAAGATGACACAGAGAGAGAGAGAGGGAGAGAGAGAGAGGGAGAGAGAGAGAGAGAGAGAGAGAGAGAGAGAGAGAGAGAGAGAGACTTAGGAGGCTGAAAAGGTCAAGGGACCTCAGCTTAGAGGAGATAGCCAAATATTATGTTAATATGGACTCCATTTTACATACAGAGCTAATCAGCGTGGCCCAGAATTAAAGGGGCAGATAATTAATTCTAGAGTAAGGGGTTATCCTGCCCGCCTATTGTCTTGGCAGGAAAGAGGAGGGAAAAGAGACAGCGAGGACAGGGAAAGGGAGCGAAGTCCCTCAGCCTGTGTTGAACATGAAGTGATAAGGGACGAGCCTGGACATGGCGGGAAGCGACATAAGTGACAGAAAAGAAAAACGGAGGAGGGATTCAAAGTGCAAAAGTATGTTGGACGGAAGACACACACAAAGGCAAATCATAAAAAAAGGTCTCCGTGCAGAAATGATGCCTGCAAGGTTGATTTTTTTTTCTTTTTTTACACCTTCTTCTCATCCACTCTTTCATTTTCAGTGAAAGTGAAAGAGTAGATGTGGCAAAATCAGTGGCAAAAGAAACATATGGTGTGATGATGTGATGAGGGATGGGCTGACTGGTTTGGGCAGGTTGGATGACCATCAATGCATCCAAAGGTGTGATAATGGTGTTTGATAAGTGCACTTGAAATATATCCTGTCAGCAGCACTGGGCAGTATGGGGTAAAGGTGTTGGACTTGGAGGTTATCTGTCTTTACAGATGATTTAAGTCAGTGAATCATATTGAGCCTTTAAATCTAATTTTCTGTTAAGAAAAGTGAAAATGAATGACAGAGAGACGGGATCATTTGATTTGTCTGCAATACAGTTTCACTTGATTACTTCTCGTTTCAGGATCGTGTTTCTTCTTTTACTTGATTTGTGCAAATTGTTCAAAGAAATGGGCACTACATTGGACAGATGACTTTATCTCATCATATTTGAAGACTTATGTCTCCTAAAATGGTGTCTATTTCCAAGAAAAATTCAAGTACATTTTTTAAGAAACATACTGCCACCTGGGATATTTATTTTATTTTGGGTTTTTTTATAAAGGTAATCACAAATGTGTCTCTGAAAGATGTTGATACTGAAAGGATCTGCCAAACAATCACTGGTTACATATTTTTATTTGTTTTTCTAAAATATCTACTCAACTAAAGCATGATTAACCTTGAACCGTTTTAAATCTAGAGCAACAGCAGTTTTGTTGTGCTACTTTCAGATGCCTTTCATAAGTATTTAAACCTTTGAACCCTGAGAAGATTGGTGTTTTTTTCTTTCAAAAACATGGGCAAAAGGCAATGAGCTACTTGACCTTACTTAAAAAATGTTCACAAATTGCAAGAAATTAGATTTAGAAAATGATTTTTTAAAAAAAGCTACAGAAAAACCACACTAAAACCTCCACCTAACTATCATAATTATATATTCAAATTAATAATACAGAATTATTATACATTTTAAAGCACCTTCTTCATGTTATTTCCTTTTTTTTTTAAATGTTTTTATTTATTTGTTTGTTTGTTTTTGAAAGAAAGCAGAATATTCAGACAATTCCTGCATAGTATGCCTTTAAGGATCATGCTTGGGCATCTGAAAGCTCCTTTTGTATGTTTAAGGATGGTTAAATATTGAAAAAGAAAAAAAAAACACTCAGACCTAAAGAATGGCACTGGATCCACTGATTTTTTTCAGTGTTTATCCCTTTGAAACCTGAGCTAATTTGCTTGATTTCTTTCAAAAACATGAGAAGAAGGCAATGAACAACAAAAGAAGAAATAGTCCCCCAAAAATTAGCAATAGAAATTAGCAATACCAAAATTACCTGCAATTTAGTAAAAAGACAAAACAAATCAACCACGAGCAGAAAAATAAAGTAAAAGAAAAACAAAAAAAAAGACCTTGAAAAATGTTTATAATACTGTAACATTATTTTGAATATGTAATGATGATAATTAGAAATATAGTGTACTATACACTGGACATTTTCCCTAGATTTAAATGTTTTTTTCAAAATCTACTAATTTCTTGCCAAAGGTTTAAATAGTTCTCTAAATACTCTGAAAGGCCTCTGGAAGCAACAGAAGAAAATGGATGTCATTTTAAAGGGTTTTGCAAAACTAAAATGTTTCACTGGGCTAAACACATGTTGCAAACTACTGACAAAACTATCAAATCAAAACTACTATTTACTACTACTACTATTACTATCAAAATCATATGTTTTGTCCACCAAACCATCTACATCAGCCTCTGCTGTATGACTTCTCTGCAGTATAATAAAGCCACACTTCCTGGATTTAAAACAAAAATGCTGTCAGTGATCGTAGTCCAGGCAGCAATCAAATGGCCTCCAAACTGTATCAAAGAAAATTAGTAAGATATAAAGTGGATTTTGGAGATATGGTTTAAGACAGAAAGCGGGATACAATGACAAAAGTGCAAAGTGGTGTTGTCATCCAGGTGACACATGGCCTGTCTGGCCTTCAAATGGTTTCAAATCTTGACAAAAAGCCCCAAATCCTAAAAGCACTGTTGCAATAGGCAGTTTGAAATGATATTTTTATGATGTTTTTTATGCCTTATGCACTCCAACACAAGCAATATAAAAGTCTGTAAAATGAATCCATGCAAAGATGTAAAAATGCATCTTTTTTTTACCACAGGGTTTTCCTTGCAGTGGCAAACTGTTACGTAGCTGAAGGCTCAGTCCCTCTTCATTTTCCTGCCTCAAGAAGCTAAACTGATTCCCTCTCTTCTGTCTCCATCTTTCCACGCTCATGTTTAAACCATAAGGGAGACAGCCTCATTACATTTGACTCTCTCACCTGCCACCGCAGAGGTAATATGACATGCAAACAGACCACACGCGCTCACACACACTACTACATACAATCAAAACACACACTTCTGCATGCATGCCGAATTGTCCGGCACGGCGTGACTTAATAATACAACTGCACACGCAGACATTAGACTACACCACACTAGTGTGTAATTACCTTAATATGCCATTGCACCTGCATATGCACGTGCAAGATATATGTGCACACACATGCAAACACACACATACTACTACACACCCAGCTTAGGTAGAGTATGCCCTGTTTACATGGACTAATGTCTGTTAGCAGGTACTTACTTTGAAGTATCATCCCACCATGCCTGTAGAGCAAGCCCAGATTATGTTGAGGCTGTCACTAAAGGGTATAAACATAGGCCTACACACACATACACACACACTCACTCATGCACAGTAAAAACCACACACTCACACGCGAACACAGCAAGAGCTTACATTGTATCAGTCTCTCTAAGCAGTCTAAACACATCGTCTAGCCGGCCTCAGAAGGTGTGCATCACTGCTCTGATTTACATACATGAAGTGCGGCAAATGCAGCCTGATGTTTTCACCTTTGCAAAAAAAGATTACACCAGCTGGCGCTTTGCAACATGAAACGTTCCAGCTAAAATGTAATTTTCACCCCCATTGTTGGGGGCTGAAACCAGGCAAACGACAAAAGATGGGATGTGACAGGAAAGATACGGCGGAGGGGGGAGAGAGAAATAAAAGGCTGGAAGGAGAGAGGGAAGGAAGGATGAAAGAGGGAAGATCCAAGTCTTTGATACACCAGAAACAGAATCTCGACAGGGGGAAAAAAAGCACACTAGTTGGTAAAATACGATTATGCAAACCTGACCTGAGCTAGATGCGAAAAAACAAAGAAGATTGCTGCCAAGTTTCATGTGAACCCCTCTCTCTTCTCATCCCCTCTGTGTTCCCTTTATTCAAACTTCAACGTCTAAGACTGTATTTAACACTGTTAATCAATTGACCTCCATTGTGGGCTAATCCCTAAGTGTGCCTAATTCATTGAGCTGAAAGTGTCATTCGACTTAGCTCTGTTCACTATCTTTTCAATGACACTTACCCAAATGGGACTAATATGGCCTCAATAGATTCACTTAATTTCCATCTGCTCAATTTGGCGGAGGACGAGTATTAATATGGGGCAAAATAGACTTGATTCAACCTTGTTTCTCTTGTCTTTGAACCTGTCAACTGGAGATTTGTGTCATAAAAATGCATATTACAGCACTTTGCAGTAGGGAAGTTGGAGACTGAAAAAAATTTGCATAAATGTAGGTGTCTTATTTAAATTTACTGAGGAGGTTTTCAGTTTGTAGGATCTTGGAGTGTAAGAAAAGTTAAGTCCGGCAGTCCTAAAGTACTTCAAACCAGAGAAAATATTTTCAAAAATATTGATTTCCTTTGCTCAGGTCTGGAGCGTTAGTGTCTTTATGAATTTCAGCCAGCGTATTTCATGGAAGCAGCGTTTCGCTGGTTGAATGTGAGCCTCGTTCAATGGTAATGCAATCATCCAAGTTTTACTACATTTTCTGTCTCTTCCAGCTGAAAGACCCAAGCGTACGGCTCAGACAGGAGCGCATGCATGCGAGACACACACATATACACACACACATGTATTCATACACTGCAGTAAAGCCTTCCTTTGTCTCACTATCAATCCTTCCTTTCCTGGACTGTCTTATTGAAACATGTTTCTTATCCTGTCAACCCCTGCTCCGGAGGGAGGGGAGGTGTTTGTGAAGGAGAGGTAGAAAGAGGGAGAAAGGAAGAGGAAAAGAGAAAGAGAAGAAAAGAAAAAGAGGTGAGGAAGAGGAAAACCTGCAGGCACGTGGGGTGGAAAAAGGAGAGAAAGAGGACAGAGACGACAGAGAGATAAAGGAGTAGAAAGAGTGATAGGCGGTCATGTAGCTGATATCTCTGTGTCATTAACATCAGTGCCAGCAAGAATACACCACCTATATGAATCCCGAGACATCATCTGATTTTATAGTTGCTCTGGAATCTAATGCATATAATACACATCTACCATGGCACCGAACACAATGCGATGCCTTTACTCGCTCTCACCCTTTCTGGGAATCACATTGACATAATTAAGTCTCAATAAGTGCAAATGACAGACAGACAGAGCAACATTTTGCCTGCCTTGGAATTATCATCATTAGTGTGTTATTAGGATGGCATGTTAGCAGTGTAAACAATACACTATAGTGTATAGTGTTGTTTGTCAGGGGAATATTATCTGCAATTTGCCTTCGTATTGCATATCTCTTCATCTCAACGAGGCACTGGAGGTTCATCGGTTGTGATGAATCAGGACTGGAGAAACATTTACTCGGAAACATAGCTTTGGTTGTTGGCAATAACAAAGTTCTGGCCCAAATGAACTCCAGCTATGTAATTGTAAGGGATTTTTTGTTGTTATTGAGAAGCGTTTTTGTACAATTATTCCCATTTCCACTGTCAGATATATAAGCCATTGGAAGGGGCAGACCGTGCGATGGTTATCATAACTCAGAAAATGCATTAAAAAATAACTACACTGCGGCTGTCAAAGACAATTGCGCTCACACGCACACATGAGCGAGCACTTAAGTGCACATACGCACAGATGCAAACAGGGAAAAAACGTGCGCACACATTTTAAGTGCACACACACGTGGAGGGAAGGTGTTCCCACAGATAGTGGAGTCGATGTTCTTAATCCGAAGCAGACCCCATCTGTCTCCCATTATAAAGACTCTGCCTTAGCCCCAAGAATGTCTACATTTCATAAATATTATCTGGGCCTGGCAAAGCCGGCCGGACAAAAGCCAGAGCGCAGAGCATTTCTCAGGGCTGCATCAGAGCATAATTAGCAATCATAACATCATCCCTACATGCCATACTGCCTTATTTTCTGGAAGCCACTTAATTGCCTTGAGGTACAAAAGAAGAAGAAAAAAGATGCTTCCTTAGACTAGAAAACATAATTAGATAGAAGTAATAACAGCTTGAAAGTGGGTCAAGTAATCCTCAATAAACAAAAAAAAAAGTTTAATGAAGTTACTGCGCTGGACATGAGGTCTTTTTCCTCTTGTTGATCTCTGTTGTTGCACAGATTGTACCGAAGGCAGCAAAAGCCCCTCAGGGAAATAAGGTCTTGGGTCAAATATGTTCCACTGTATATAAATGTTGACCTTAAAAACCAGAGACAATATTAGGAAACAAATAAACCGTTCACACTTTTTTTTTCTTCCCCTCCACAGCTTGAGACATTCCATAATACCTGCAGGAGAAAGGAAACAGCAGATGACATACTGTATATGATGGGGAGCAGCCAAAAAAAAAAAAAAAAAGATGTAAGCTCATTACTGAGACAAGTTTAAAAACCAGAGAGTGAGAAAGAAGAAAAGTAAAAGTTAAGCACTTTCTGAAACTTCGGCTTCCTTTCTATCTATCTTTCTTGAAGAGTTTACCCCCTCCCTGCCACCACCACCACTACCACCTGCAACCCCCCCCCCCCCACCTCCTCTCTCTCTTACTCATTCTCTCTCTTCACTCTCTTTGAGTTAAGGAGGGTAAGGTAATCGTAATGAAATGACCCCGCGAGGCACGATGGCAGCCCTCGCCTGATAAGTTATTCCTGACTGGCTTTTAAGCTGCTGTCAAGCAATTTCCCTTGAAACCTCGCTTTGTTTTTTAGGGATGGTGTGTGTGTAGTTGTGGTGGTGGTGTTGGTGGTGTGTGTGTCGTGGTGGTGGTGATGGTGGTGGTGGGGGGAGTTGCTTTGACACCCTTGCTTCTCTCCCATGAGGGGTACAGATGACAACCTCAAGGTATAGGTATGTGCGGTATGCGTGTGTGTACGTGCACACGCGAGGGTGTGTCTATGAGCGAGTGCAGCGGGAGACATCTCATAGATGACAATCCCGCTAATTGAAATGACAGATTATTCTAATGTGCAGAAAGTCATTAAAAACCCAGCCGCCGTTTTTCTTCCTTTTTTTTTTCCTGTTTCCCCTCGCTCAGAATATTTCTGCCTCTAAGTCTGAGCTGCAGAATCTGCACTTAAAGGAGATGTTAGCTTTCCTTCCTTCAAGCTCATGATTATTATCAGGATCACCTGCCACATAGTTAACATCCAGGAGATACTTTTCGAACTTTCGCTCAGATGAATACTGCTGCTAAGTGACAAAGTTCGTAGGGTCGGGCAGTGGATTTGAGGATTGTTGCTAAATACTCAGTTGATCCATGGTAACTTCTGTATGTACAGCAGGATTATTTCAGTTTACCATTGGATCTGAAAGCTAAAACACATACCCAGCACTCCCTGTGTTATCTCACTGCATGTAACACACATGCTGTATATTGCATTTTTATCAGTTGTCTACATGTGACAGCACTGAAGCAAGCCAGAGTCAAACTAAAACAAGCTATAAACCAGGACCAATCTGAGATTGGTGAAATCCAACATGCTTGCCAGAACCTTGGAAGTCGAGGTCAAGTGTCACATGTCTATTTTGGTTCCTAAAAATACTGAAAATTTGCTTCCCAAACTATCCTCAGCTGCTGCATAGACGCAGAACCCCACAGCTCTGCATATGTGGGACAATAAAAACGAAAAGTCTGCTAGAAGAAGCATGGTTGGCGGGGAAATCATGCAATGCATGGCTTAATCCCAACCCACAGTCGTCTTTCTTGGTTAGCGTTGATAAGTTTTGCCCAGACGCTCTGCAGGGGACCCACTGTTCATTTCAGAGTCAAAGCCTTGTCAGTACACTGAGGTCTGACACAGTGCATGAGGTTTGAAGATCATGAACACAAGGCAGACAGAAATTTCTGCGCATCAGAATACTTCCTCTTTTCTGTCTGAGTCACAAATACCCAACTATTTTTCAATTTCCAATTCTCGCCATCTTTTTTTTTTTTTTCCACTCAAGCAAGCACAGCTACATTGATATGGCGTCACGATATCCTAAAACATTCCGCTGGCTGATATGGAATTTCTCCCAGACTGCCTTGGAACAGATCCAGACAGCTAAAACACCAACCGGGGACACATTTTTCCATTTCTCTCCTCTGTCTCCTCTCCTCCTCTCCACCTACTCCTCCTCCATTGACATTCAGCGGAGGTAAATATTTAACAGCATGCTATTGAGTGCCGTGTGCAGTGTGGCGCAGGCCGGGGCTGCGGTAGAGATATGTATATAGACAAGACTGTTTTATTAAGAGTCGCTGCAGACATATTAAGGTAAAGTATGCCTGACACCTAGGGAGGAAATTGCCAGTATATGACACTATTCCTCAATACTGTGGCAGCTCGCCTCAGTGCAATTTTGCACAAGGCGAGTGACAGAGAATGACATGCCGAGAGGGAGGGAGAGAGAGAGATGAAATAGTGAGAAAGTGTGCAGGGTGGTTCGAGACTGAGGGGTGTGTCTCAGAGTGTGTGTGTGTAATGTAGGTGGCATGGTGGGGTGACATGCAGAGTTTGTAATTGCCTTACCCCATGTGAAGGATTGGCCTAGAGATAGTGCTGTTTACCTGTGGCCTGCTATGTTTGCTGTTTGTGAGTGTGATGGAGGGAGAGGGACTGCACTGAATGATTAAGTTGGAGGATTGGTGTGTATAAGTTGTAGGCAAACATACACAGGTATATAGACAGGAAGACAAGTACAGAAAAATGTCCACACATGGATAGACACAAAACCTGTGAGGATTTACCGCTGATGACATGTACTACTCACCAGAATTTTAGAAATATATAAGACTGTTTCAAGTGTTCCATAGCACAGCCCCAACCTAATTATAGATTTTAAACTTGCCAACAAAGACTCTTTTGAGTGTTCGAGCTATTTCAAATTTTACATTTTATCTATTCATTTATAATTATATTTCCATTTATTGCAATAATGTGTGTTAGTTTATTTTTGATGCTTTGGCATGCCTGACACAGACTCCCTTGGCAGAGCTTGAAACACGCATTTGATGAACTCATTTTAAGAAACATATAGAATTCATGCACAACTAATACATGAGGAGTCCGAGGAGGTTCGTATCTGTGAGAGAAGGCAACCTTGTTGTATGAAGGCTGAATGAGCGCCAAATGTTCATATGGACCACCTATTGGGAGAGATAAAAGTTGTGGATACGCATGATCATGCAAGGAACGTGTGACTGTAAAATAACTTCTGTTTCTGCCTGAACTGCCACAAGGCTCCATTTTTGTAAATGCAAGAGGTGTGGACTTGTGTCTCGAGGCAGCCTCGACTTAAAATCAACTTGACTGAATCAAAGAAGACTTCACAACAATGACTTGAAAATACTGAAAATGTGCCATGAATCAATTCATTTCCCCTCATTGTTTTAATCATCTAATATTAACCTTTTAATTTTATTTACATGTAACAACATACAAAATCACTTTAAAGGAGAAGATTTTTTTTGGAATAAGTCATACAAATTTGGGAAGAGAAAGTTCGGTGTTTTTTCAGTATAAGATGAGATAAAAACAAGACGGGACAGAAAAATACAAAAATTATTCTACTTGCTAATAGTTTTACTGTTTTTGTGATTGTGAACTTTTTGTTAGAATGGCATTTTATTTGATGAAGAGCACATCATGACTGGTTAAGGACTCAAAACTCAAAGTTTAGGATTTAGGACTTGCCTGTCTTGACTTGGGACTTGACTGCAAAGAATTGGTCCCACATTATGGTCTAAATATTGTTTCAAACCTTCTCTATACTGCCACATATCTGTGATGGAACACAAAAATTATTTTTTTATCAGAGATATTTACTCAGCCTTAAAAAAAAGTCAATATGAGAAAAATATCAGAGAATGTGAGATTTCAAACTCTTCCTCATGTCATTTAACAAAACAAATTTTCAGAACTATTACTGATGAAATATACTTAATGTTCTCAACAGTCCTGTCTAAACTAAACTAAACCTTAATTAAATTTAAAACAAGTTTCAGAGGTGGGACCAAGTCATCGTTTTGCAAGTCACAAATAAGTTTCAATATTTTGTGCTCAAGTCCAGAGATAAGTCCCAAGTCAAGACTGACAACCTTAAGTCCTAATTTTTGAGTCCTGAGACAGTCATAATTCATTCAAGTCAAGCACTCAAGTCAAAGTTAAGTCACAAGTTATTTGTAAAGTCCAAGTGAAGCTGCAAGTCATTTTGATTTTGCTAAGTTGAGTCTGAAGTCACACGACTCGAGTCCACACTCCTGCCATGTTCGGATGCTAAACTAAGCATTATACTTTACAAAATCTGATACGAACCATAACCGGAGCCTAAGCATGAATTCTCCCTTTGCACATGAGTGGACAGGCTGATTGTCATCCTAAAACATCATGCATTTATTTTAGCAGGTTACCACACATCAAAAATATTTCCAAGTAAACCCTTCAAAAAAATATCACTGTTAGTATAAACTTCAGAGTGACTCACTGATGAATCATTCTTTAATAGAGCATTTTTAAAATGGATTTTTTCCCACACAGGCCTAAAACAAAATGCTATTAAAATCTACACTTGCATGAACACAGAGATACACACATATAGTGTGTACTCACACACAAACATCCCACTAAAAAGACTAAAAAAGGCCAGTCTCAGCACACAGAAACAATAAGGCAGTTATGTGTTTCACATCTAGAGGGCACTGTTGCCTACAGTCTCAGCCACATTGAAACTCAGCACTGCATGTGCTGTCTGATGGCCTGCGCTTCCCCTTGAAAAGACACCAATTCACACAATTACATTCTAATTAAAAAGAACAACCTAATTAACCTAGGGAATGTATTCCATAATTCGGTAATATTAACACGATCATCCTTGTGCTTGTAAATGATTGGCGATAAAAGCAACAGCAGAAATTAATGCCACTTACTAATTAAAATGGGGAGATAAACATGGGCTTATGAAAATGGGGGAATTGGGAGAGACTTTATAGTTTTAAGTAGTTTTATTATTACCGTGTCAAATATGAATTTGAGTCATCATATTTTCTTTGAAGACTCAAAGCTGTGATTGGGATGAGTGGAGCATCACACAGCATGCTTTGCTCCCTGCCAACTCCCCAAAGAGACAGATACTCAAGTGCTGCACTATATCTTAAACATGCAGAACAAGAGCTGAGCTGAAAGTGATACACCAGATCAAATTGCAGTCATAAATTCTTCATAATTTAATAAAAAACACAGCACAGACTTTGTGTAACTAATACATTCGCACTGTCTTCTTTTAGTATTCTGAGACACACCGTTGTGCGGCGGAATGGCAGCACTTGACTGCTCCTGACTTGTGATTCGAAAATTGAACCAAAGGACAAAGAGGTGAAGCGACGATGAGGTGGAGAGACACAAGGAGAGAATGAAAGCACCGAATAGTAGCACACTTCTGTGGCTCATCATCACCACCTATTCCCGCCTGGCAATATATCTGTCAAAGCCCTCATCACCATCGCAAGGTAGAGTCTTCCACTGATAATGACCCATTTAAAGTAAATAGCTCTGATCATCAGCATAGTAACCATTATCATAGATATATAGCCAAGCATGTGACTACTGAGGTGTCACCAGCATACTGAATGTTTGTAATATGTGTGTGTATGGGAAGAGTGTGTGGACCCTTGAACATCCATTTAGGCAGCACTTAATAGCATATAGCTAAAGCCTCTGACTTAGTATTGCGAAACTGATACTGCATCTTTAAGGAAATAGTTGGTGCTACTATAGATTTCTGTTATTAAAACAAGTGCACATGATTGATCCAAACGCACTGAGTATTTAAATTAGCTTGTAGTTCATTGCCAAAAAGTTTGCCACAGGTGACTGAGACCATAACATATAATGAACAATACTATAGACAAAATTGCATATTAAAATACATAATAGTTTTCACTCCAAAAAAAATTAAATAAATAAAAAATAAGGCAGAAATATTCAAAATCTTCCTGTGAAGTTCGAGTTTTAGGGGTTCCCTATCATGCAGCAGCAAATAAAATACATAATTTTGGAGTATGTTTTTGCATCGCTGCATATTTGAATGATGTTTCCCTTTTAAACCCCCCGAGTCGTGGACATTTCAGCAAATTTGAACTGATGAAGTTCTAATGTATATGTGCTTCTTTATACTAGTCTTTCATTTTAATATGTCATTAGTCTTGCCAATATCGGATTTAAGCAATAAAATTACAC
Organism: Plectropomus leopardus; assembly: GCF_008729295.1. Taxonomy (NCBI): domain Eukaryota; kingdom Metazoa; phylum Chordata; class Actinopteri; order Perciformes; family Serranidae; genus Plectropomus; species Plectropomus leopardus. Next base: position 14,714,285 of record NC_056483.1, read on the forward strand.
ATATGTCCATATGTAGACATAAATGAATGCAAGTGTTGTGCATTAACATAATTTCATGCATATTGCATGCCTAAGTATTGCATCTTTTAGTGCTAGTCACATTCAATTGAGGGACAACATAAAATGGAGCATTTGTTTTGATAAATTATTCTGTTGCAACACCACCAGAGAGCTGTTTCAACTGTGTATTAGCCAAACGTAATGTCCAGGAATTAGCTGGAACATGATGTGTGGAGTGTGCATATTTCTCTGTCCTTCATTAGAAATGTAATAAATTATGCCAATGTAGCATTTCAATGATTACTTTTTAATAAAGCAGCATAATTAAAACCCCAAGCTTTAAGGATGTACTTTGTATTGATGCTTGCATGTGATGTACATCTCGCAGAATCGCACACAGTCACGCACACACACACACACACACACAGACACACATTCGCTAACAGAGACAGTGCAGGCGATGTGTGGCACAGCCTGAGGCTATCTGTCTACCGCACTGACTCTTGACGCCCTCCTACTTCCGTCAGACCGCCAGTCACAATAAAGCCGTTTTTAAAATATGTCTCAGGACAAAAAATGTCAGGGACTTGTTTCATGTGGGCCCCCTACTGAGAAGACTTCTAGTTTGTTTTAATGACCCTGGGTCAGGGCGAGAATAAATGTCCTCTTGTCCACGGCCTGAAAAGTTACAAAAAGCCCTGCTCCATAAAGCCCATATGATAACAGCGGCTTTAGAAATATCTGCAATCAGAGGGGATGTCAGAACTGTCAGTGCTGCAGTTCTGACCGCATACAGCATACTCACTAATATGTGGTAAATAATAAATGGATGTTTATGTTTGGCTCTATCCAACACTCATGTACTATCATGACTCCAGAGCGTTTTAAAACCAGATTACTAACGTTCATCTGTCTTTAATTACAGTTACTGTATGTGAAATTGCAAGTACTACTTAAAAGGCTGCAGGCAGCTAAAAAAGCCTCTCCCGCTCTCTCTCTCTCACACACACACATAATATACTATACACCAGTGTATACACATGTAAAACTACATGAATCACACACCAACGTGAGCGATATCCTTTCTTTATACATCCCATGCTTCCTTCAGTCCTGCATGTCCACCAGGACCAAGTTTCTCATAAAACTCACATCATTTTATAGCTCCAAGATGCAAGTCCCACGTAACTTTATTATTAATGTAGAAAATTATCGGACTATAACTTTGCATTGCTGTGCATATTCTCTTCATTACGCTTGTTCCTTCAACCATTCAGTCTGTACAGTCTTTCTGAGGTTTGGATAATGAAGATTTACTGTATATTATGCAGATAGGGACCCACTTTCCTTCAAAACAGCCAATATAAACTTGCTTTAACTCATTCCGTGTCAGGGTGCACTCAGAAAATTAATGTAATAAAAACACACATACGTCCTTATAAAGGTTAATGAATATAAATATAAACAGTGGGACATCGGCATAATTTCATGTATATTGTGAACGGTGCTCAGGTAGTTTGTCTGGCCTGCGCCTGGCAGCAGCGAGCACTGGAGAGGAGGTAGTTAGGGCCTGGTGCTCTGCCAAGCCAAACTCCCGAAGCATGCAGAGGGCTAATGCTCTGCCTCTGATGTGTGGCACTGAAAAACCACAGGACCGCTCGCAGGGTCCACTAAAACTCCATCACTCACTCACACCCCGGCCGAGACGGCGAGATGGAGCGAGAGCAAGGCGTGCCGAGGGAGGAGGTGGGGGGAGAGAGAGAGAGAGAGATAGAGGTGAAGAGAGAGAAAGAGGAAGAAGGTGGTGGTGGTGGTGGGAGGGAAGGGGGGGCTACAGTCACAGTGTTACAACCGCATGATTGAGGAATGGCTGCATATGAGGAAAAAAATGGGAAAAGTATGGCGGAAAAATAGAGTGACTGTATAGTCAAGGTGTCTTAATGCATATTCCATTCATCTTTTCCCCTCTAAAACTTCTCATTCCTCAGTGGCGTGGGTAAATCAGATATCCTGTATCAGATGGAAACCAATGGGAGATTCTGGAGTAGATCAAAGGTGTGGCTGCGGTTTAGATAAGTCTACCCGCCATCCAGACACAGTTCATCTGTCTTAAATGGCTGCTCATTTCTCTTGTCAGATAGTGGGAAAGGCTATATATAGCTGTGATTAAGATGTCTGGAGCAACTCTCTTAGTCTTTAGTCAATAGGAGACTTCCAAGGCCTCTGCAGACATTGTAACACTGCCTAATAAGGGTATTTGTTTTAAATTGGTTTTTTTTTTCTTTTTTCAGAACTCTACACTCTTATAAGAGTGCATGTTTTTGACACAGTGATATGGCAGTGCTGTAACAACTTCATTATTTGGCACATGTTCACTTAGTTGATCTCATTAAAGTACAAATATTGGCAGGCTGAGATACCCATAGTGATTTCACTGTTTGCTTTCTAACAAAAATGAAGCCAAGAAAAGTAAAACTTCTGACACTTTTGTATAGTGCTGCAAATCCGCTCAGATATGTTTTAATGTGTTCTCTGTTGAAAAAGTTGGTAAAGGGGTGCTTGCACTTACAGAAAACAAAAGTCATAAATGATCCTGAATAAATGTCGACTACAATGTTTAAATACTGAAATTCATGTGCAGTTTCACGAAAAAAAACTGTACATTCCTAAAATGATTATCACGAAACTTTCTCTTCTGCTGTTCGGCACATTACAGACAGGCCACTAGCCTAGCACCTGCTAATGTGTCCCCACCTGCTTTTTCTGATAACTTAATGTGTGGTCCATCCAGCTCATCCAGACATTCAGGAGGTTTTTATGAGCCAGATTATCTGTGGAGGTCTCCTCCTCTCCAAAACAAATAGACGAGGTGATTTATACCAGTAAAACACTGAATAAAGCAGTTTCACATTACAAATTGTTGTCTCTCCTATGCTGTTTGGCATGTCAAAGACGGGCTGCTAGCCCAGCATCTGCTAATGTATGCTCATTGATTTTTTTCTTATAACTTGAGATCCAGACATTCAGGAGATTTTACCGTGAACTGAATTATCTGCAAAGGTGTCTTCCTTTCAAAAAGAAACAGACCGGGTAATTTAAACTGGTGAAAAATACTGAATAAAGCAGCTTCATCTTTTCAAAAAATCAATTTTTCTAATGCTCTTGTCGTGGAAGAGCTGCTAACTATGGTGGTCAACACGAAAAAAGCAAATAGCCCTATCCATGGTTTGTCCATTCTGGGCCACTGTAGAACATGTTGGTACAACATGGCAATCTTTATGGTCAAGGACCTTCTACCTGTGTAAATAAAAACTGCTCAATTTAAGGAAATGAAAACACAATGATTCTTATTTAAAAATGCTAAAGACAACATACTTATGATATTAAATTCTATTGATACAAATATAATCCCACACACTGAACCTTTAATGGATCCGAGTACTTTATATCTTTGGTTTTAACATAGTGGAATCCAAATTCAGCTTAGACAGATTTAGGAGCATCCAAAAGACCCAAAAGATACCCGTTTTCAGTTGGCCTCGAGGGGCCTTCTGGATCACAGGGCGCAAAACATAGTGGCCAAGGAACCTTGCTTTTCCCTGTTTGGCATTAGTTTGTGAAGCCCACAGAGTGTTCTTGCAATCTCTGAGGTCGCTTCACCAGTTTAAAAGGCCACAAATAGAACTCACACATACACACCACAGACATGGAGTCTCTTGCTACTGCTTCATGATGTCACTGGCAAACACTCAATGTGGGGAACACACGGCCAAACAGCGAAACAATTTGTTTAATCATAAAGTGCATTTACATAAGGCAACGGCTGCATAAATGAATGCATAATTGAACAGGTTAATGCATAATGTAGTGCTCCCCCGGGACAATAAATAAAGTGCCTTTTGAAAACGTGTGAGACAGAAAAAGATAGAGAGTGAGAGAGAGAGACAACACTACCCGCCAAGCATCAGACAAAACATGAAACACGTTCAGCGAGACAATGCCAAGGCCACCGAGGTAGAGAGAGGAAGAGAGAGAAAGAAAGGAATATGGCAGGAAATAAATAAATAAAATGGTGAAGTCTTGCTAAGAGGATTTCAGGACATGCTTCGTTTCTTTCCATAATCTGTCTATTAGCACCAAAGTATTTCTAGCTCTCATAACCATGGCAGGGACACTATTAGTGACAAGCTCACACACCAATACAACTTAACACTGCCTCCTGGGAATTCATCCTTCACTCTCTGTTTGTCCTCTCCGTTTCTTTCCCCCCTCGCATTTCCCATTTCTCTCTCTTTCCTTGGTTACCACTCCTTATAACCGTCCCCCCCCCCTTTTTGCTCTTCCCTCCCCTCTCTTCCATCCTCTTTATACATCAACACTCTCTCCCTCATTCTCTAAGCCCAACGCGATTTACTTTGTTGAGACACAGTTGGCTTGTCAAGCAAGCGCAGATATTAATAAGTGTGCAATTTCTAATCAAGAACAGAGTAGGAGGCCATCAACTGATCAACACACACCCATGATTTTGCTCGGCTATGCTGTCATTATACTTCGCAGTATCTCCCTTGGTGAGGGAGAAAAAAAACATGACAGGATTTGTAAATGAAAATCAAGGTTTCTGTGAAGGTCAGAGGTTGAATTTGGCTGTTTCTCTACTTACTCTGATGGCTTTGATCAGTTAAAAGGTAAAGTATGCATACAGTCGATAGCCTTGTGCAGTCAAACTGGAGATGTAGGGTATTATTCTGTGTAAAATCTTACATCGGTCATAAGTGCTGGATCTAAATGTGGTGCATTGTTTAACCACTGCTGTGCTGAGCTTTTTCACCTTTTCATTTGCTCGCTGTTGTTTTGGAACTGTATGGAAAAGTACTCAGTGTACAGTCTACAGTGTAAGGAGGTCTCTAAAATACATTTTACACAAAGGCATCCACTTTAAAACTGTTACTGAAACTCATATCACATGGAAAAGTGTTAGATAGCAAAAGTAGCACATCACAACTACCTCTTGCACAGTATATTAAGCTCATCTGTATGTCATTACTACAATTGTCTAGTCTGTGTTTTTTTTCCTCACTGAGATACATCTGATAAACAACTTTTGACATGTAAAATGAAATAAGAACAGACGTAGTTTACTGTGAAATGTTCCAGACTCATGCTAAGTCAGTAACGCTCAATGCTTTTGAGAATCCCAAAATCTGAAGAAAAGCTACTGGTCTGATAGATAACAGATAACTGTCTTTCTCTTACAAAATAAAAGTTTATTTCATAATCAACAAAACTAGCCCTTTCTTAATGTAATCATAGACTGTATAAAAATAGTGGATGTAGTCAACCTGATGTCACGTAATGGATTGTGGACCACAGTTTTAAAGCCTCAAGTTTGGCATTTTGGCCATTGCAATCTTGGATTTTTGGAGCCAGAAGTGAACCTAAGTTACCATATTTGGCCGAAGGGTGGATCTGACTGAGGGCCCGAGGAGGTGACGTCTAGCAGACAGCGTGTCACTCAATGTGACCATGCCATTGAGTTTGCATAACCTTACACCTAAATGAAATAAACAAGGTCAGTTACATAAAAATTAACCCACTGAACAGTTGCTATGGATAGAAAAAAGAGCTTTAGAGGCCAAGATAGTTTTTTGTACCAAGCTGTAAATGTTTCTATTGTAAAGTTGGACATTTTAACACGAGATCTATGAGGATTAACTCACTTCTGGAGCCAGCCTCAAGTGGCCAGTCAAAGTACTGCAGTATTGGCTTTTCCGAGTTGGCTTTTTTTTTTCAGCCTTAAAGGTTGCTGCTTGAATGTAATACAGTACAGTGGTTTTGCTGCTGTGCCTGTATTTGGTCAGGGGTGAGACGTAGCTAATGTTAGCTGACTTTAAACAGAGGTGTCTATGTATTTGTCTGTGTAACATGCAAAGACTGCATGAATTAATGGAGATAGCCTCAAGTTTGGCAATTTGGCTGTCACCATATTTTAAGCCAGAAGTGACCATATTTGGACGGGAGGGTCGAGCTATGGAGGAGTGAGGGGTGGATCTGACTTATAACCAGAAATGGAGCCTCATAGACAGCCTTTCACTGAAAGTGCCCCCCTCTACAGCTCCTACATCCACATCCTTAACAACCCAATGAATTCAACAACTAGAAAACCCCCAAACAAAACCAACCAGCTGCCTTTATTAAAGCCGCTGTTATGTGCATCTCAGAGTATACCCAGATACCTGTCAATGTCTGTTTCTGTCGCAGTGGCCCACAACGCAAACATTGCACGTGTGTACGTGGCTGTCAGGTGAGATTGCAGCATTTATGCTGTGATGTGTCACACCTGATTACAGATACATGTTCCCTCCCTCTCTCCCCCGTGCGCCGCAAATATGTGTGATGCATGCACGAGTGTGAGCGTGTGACAGGCAGCCATCAGCGGAAGGTTTGGCGCTTGATGACAGCGCCGCGACCTCTGATGACGCCCTCCATTTTGTCACCGCCGACTCGCGCAGATTACCCCCAGCGCCATCTTCTTACTCTGTATGCTAATGAAACTGAGAGAGGGGGTAATGAGAAAAGAGTGACAGATTAAAAAAAAAGGGGAAAAAAGAGAAACGGATGGGAAAGGCACGGGAAACAGTGCATGAAAGAAAACGTGAGAAAAAGAGAGACATGAAACAAAGTGTTTGAATGTGAGTGACAGAGAGGAAAATAAGAGAAAGAGAACAAAAAACAAAGAGAGGGCACATCTGTGAACACACACAGTGTGAGAGAGATGAAAAGGGAGTACAGTAGGTAGAACGTGGAAGAGAAAGGGGGAGACTAATGAAGGTCATCAGCAGCCATATTGGGGCTCCCTTGGATAGAAATTTAGGGAGAGAGGTAGGGGAGGCTCCGGCGAGTATGATGAATATGATTAGGTGTGTAAGTGTGTGTGACAGTAATGAATTCAGGGCGTGGAATAGAAAAGGGATATAGGTCTGAGAGTGTTGAATTTCAAACAGGGACACCGACCGGTCGCCGCTGCGCCACTGATCGCTCTCAATGTGTGTGTGTTTTCCTTGTGTCCACGCAGAGGTATGTGTGGATGGCTTTGTGCCGAGGCAGCGAGTGAGAGATGCCGTCCGGCCTGCTGTAATTTATGTGAAAACTAACAGAGCTGTCCCGAGATGTCATTAGCTAAAAGGCAAATTTCATTATTTCGCTAATATGAAGCATGATGACTCTTTTTGATGTCTCCCTCCCCTTCTCTTCTTCCTCCCTGCTCCTTCCCTTTTTTTTCTCCACCGTATCCACGCCTCCCGCCTCCTTTTTGTCTATTTACCCCTCCTTCATCTCTCTCTCTCCCCCTCTCCTCCTCCTCCTCCTCCTCCTCTGTACCCCCCATTCAGTGGATCTCCTTATTCAGAGCAGCTTTCCCTTTCAAGGTTGAAGAAAATGGCCATGTGTCTGCGGATGTGTGTGTGGGGACAGTGAGAGTGATTTTCATTCGTGGTCCTCACTTGAATGAGGTGATGGTGACTCACCTTCAGCCCACAGCCGCACACACACACATACACACACACCTTGCACTCGTTCCTCCCTCCCCTCCTTTGATGTGTGTTTGAGTCGATGGCTAATCAGGTAGCATCAGGCCTAGTCCTCATTTCCCCTTCACACCGGCCCCATTAGGGAGCAGGCTTTCTGGAGCAGGCCGATAAGGACAATATGCTCTTCTTTGGCACTCTCTTTTCCATATATACCCTAAATCTTCCACTACTCTCATTCTTTCTTTCTTTCTCCTCTTTTCCCATCTTACCCTCTCTCTAAGTCTCCAGTGTCTCCCTCATTCCTCCATCTCTCATTCTCCCCCGTCACATGCGTCTCTCACCTTTCACTCTTCTTTCCAACTCACCACCTCTCCCTAAATGTCCCATTACTCCCTTCTTCCTCTCCTCTCTCTTCCTTTTCCCATCTTAACCTCTCCGCTCTCTAAATCACACATTGCACCTCCTTCCCTTCATTCCATTGTCAGCCTCTCTCTACATCCATCTCTCACTCTGCTTCATTCCCAAACTTATTCCCTAAATCCCCAGCAACGTTCTTTCAGCCTCTTCCCCTACTTCACTACTTTCTTTCCTCTTTCCCTATAGCCCTCAACCCTTTTCCTCTCCCTCAAATTGTCTCATAATCTCCTTTTCCCTCAAGATTTCCCCCTGTACCATTTCCTCTTACTTCTTCCTCTACTACTTTAGAAAACACATCAACTAGTTTTTAAGAGATTGAACTGATGGTCAACCTATCCATTAAGAAATAAAAGCCAAAAAAATCTGTCAAATGTCTCTTGTTTGCGACCATACTCCACAAAGCATTATATAAACACAATATATGATGGAAGGTAGTACTTTTATCCTAAGAAAACTGACGATAAAAAGTTGCTAGTTGTGTATAATCCTTAAATAGGAATATGCTGTATTCATAACTTATTTTCAAAACTATTTCAATGGAAATACATTTGTGATCCTGTCCATTTATGAGCTAAATGTATGATTTTAAGAGCTATTTCTCCAGGCAATGAAAGTGGATTGAGAAGGGAGAGAGAGAGAGAGAGAGAGAAACAATTTTCAATTTCCCCTCACAGAACACAAGAACATCTAATAGAGCCCAAAATACTCAAATTATTAAAGTATATTAAGTGAATTTTGTCAAGGCCCAGCTTTGATTCTCTTGTTGTTGTCTAAACATTATTTGTACTTACATGACGGTCAACAAACTGCAAATCAAACTTTAAAATCAAATTCAAAGAAGAAGAGGAGCAGTCTGGTAGTTGGAGCAATGTTTGTATCAGGTCTTCTTTATGTGCATCTTATTTTATGTAAATTGATTTAAGTTGCTGCGGTGTGTCCTGCACTATTGGCTCTCGTCAACCCTTGGCACTCTTGGAAGCTCAGCTCATCACACGAGAAGAAAAACGAAAGTGAGGAAAGTAAACAAAGGGTTAAAGTCGAGAGAGAGTGAGATCAAAATGAACTTACATAAGATAAGCACTCACTCTTCGTCAGGTTGGTGTGCCTGGGCTTTACACAAATGTAAATGGGATACATGTATGTGTCTCATTTAGCTTTAACTCTGAACTGTGCGTACATGTTTGTCCATCTGTGTTAGTTTATCTCAGTACTTTGCATTGCATTTGTATGAAACTGTGCTCAGCAAACAAGCTTTGATAAACTTTTTAGTATCAGCCGGCAACTTTGTCGTCCAGTTTCTGCCCTGAACTTTTTGGACTGCCTTAAATGTCAGCTGGAGAATCTGGGTTCACGCTCCTTTATTGACATCATTGAATCTCTCCCTGCTCCTGAGTGCTATTTAGCCAACCCTGCAGTCTAACCCTCCTACAGGGAGAGCATCACACATTATTAGCTTCAGACTAGCTTATCGCACTGTTCATCTATCAGTTGAAGTGCTTCAGGGTATTGTAGTCCCTGCTTTGTATCTGTGAACTCTCTTCCAGGTTTACATTTGCTGTTCCTCCCTCTTTCCTTTCATGAATTTCCCTAAAATAAATCTCAACATGTTTCAAGTTTCATATGTATCTGATCTACAAAGCCAGGCCTGACAATATGACAAAAGATGCACTATATCTGCTCCATTCCTTTCCAAAAACAGCATGGACATTGCAACTATATAAAAAGTCATTAAATTGATAACTAGATAGAGAAAATTGCTATCCTGCCAATTAGGAAGACAAATCTGATCAGTCAGTCAACTAAAGAGCCAGACAACCTAACGCAGAAGCACTGTGTTCTCATTTTGCAGCCTATCAGAGTTGGACTCCAGTACGCCATGTACCCACATCCCATTATACAACAAAAGCACTGACACTCCACAGTAACTCTCAACAACAACTAATACCTACTGAAAAACTTGTATTTCTTATAATGAGAAAGGTCTATTTCATTTTTCTTACAACTGAACAACAGGCATTGGAGTATACAAGTAGTATTGGTTATGGCCACTTAAAGTACTCTGGGGTATTTGAGTTTATAGCTGTTTGTGAGGTTGTGTGGTTTAATGAAATATACATAAGGATGACTCTGGCTATGCAAAGGGTTCAAATCCCAAAAGAGTCACACATGTTTCAAATGAAATCATTATATAACAATATAAACTACAATCTTTTATACTATGTTTGGGTTATTGTAGCTGTTTCAAATCTTGCACATGGAAGTTTTTATTCATCTGGATATTTATTCTATTTACAACTGCATCTTACTTGCTTAATATATACTGTCTGTTTGTATCTTTATAGGATATAGACTGAATCCCTGAAATGTCCCGATAGAACTAATGCTGTCGTAGTTTTAGGCTGAAGTGGCTACATAGCTGTGTTCACAAATGAAAAATAGGATTTGGCACTGATTTACTGTCTAATAAGTGACAAAATTAAATTCAAAATGTAGATGATTGTGTGACAAGTGTGTGTGTGTGTGTGTGTGTGTGTGTAGGGGGACTGAGGGCTTCTGCTGAGACAATTTTGTCAGTGTGAAAATGAATCTCTGCCTACAGCCTATACTCCCCTACACCAACAGAATGTCAGCATTTTGCCACAGTGTAGCTGTATAATCTATAAAAAGTAACCACATAACAAAATCCAACCTTTTTAAAAGTGAAACATTGTATGAATAACTGTCTTTTTTTTTTAGTGACCTAACTTTTAGAGGTGACATGTTGCCAGCACTCCTGTCAGTTTTCTTTCTCTCTCACCATTTGTTGCTGTTCTGCCGTTTTCTGTTCATGGCGCGACACACCACCCCTCTCACTAAAAGACATTGTAACTGTGGCAGATACTGGGCTGGTCCCAGCTTCAGCATTTTTCTCATGACAAAAGGGCTGTTCAAGGTTATGAGGGCCAATAAGAGACATATGTAAGTATTTAAAAATTAGTCACCAGTGAATTCACAACGTTTAAGTATTTTTCTTGAAAACCATGCGTCTGCATCTATTTGTTCTGAACTCAACTCTTTCAAACTAAAATGTCAGATTTTTTGATTTGCAATTTACAAAGCTGAATTTGAAAATATATATTTTGTCAATGTTCAAATATTTATATAAAAACAAATCAAGTTAAACATGAAAAATAAAATTTAAAAATTCATAAATAAAGACCACTGAAACATTTTAGTTACATATTATAATATAATTTTACATATAATAAAAAAAATGTGACCAAAAATGTCTCTGTGGTAAGGTCCTTTCCCTGGAATTGTTATCATTATTATATGCATTTTATATTTACATAACAGTTTCTGACGACTAACTGATACAAAAAGGGTTATGTGCAGCACTCGAAAAAAAAAACCCCAAAGATTATATATTGATTGATATTGATTTCGAAAAAAATATTGATTTAAAAATGATTTGGTTGCTTTCACTAAGCATCTAGATCAGAACAGCATCCAGCAGTAGTCTGTTATTACTGTTATTAATTGATTATTCAATGAGGCCATGTAATAATGTAGATAAACTGTAAAAAGCAGCTTCATATACTTATAATGGTGGTCCTACACGGAGCAAAAGCAATCACTATCAAGAAAAACACAAATTTTAAGGATTAAATTGGAGCCGAGGAAATGAAAGATGTGATGTAATAAATTAACATAACACGTCTTCTGTAATTAACTTACAGTATCTTGGTGGGTTTAATATCATTACAAATCATCTCTGTGAACTGTCCTGGTACGGTCTATCTGCACTCATCTGGTACTCCAAGTCAGTGCAAGCAAACACTAAGAGTCATTTGCAAACTATTTGTTGCAGAGCTGCTTACGACATGGGCTGTGAACGCAAGCGTTTTTGTGTGATTATTAGCATGGGCAACCACACGGAGACCTACAGGGAAGCTCAGGCTCGAGCTGATAACAAACACACACGCACACACACACACACACACACACACACACACACACACACACACACACACACACACACACACACACACACACACACACACAAACACATCATAGGCACAAGCACCCCAATCATTTGTATCTTGAAATAGGGATCAAATAATGCCTCGTAAACACTGTAATGAGCGCCGTGATGATCAACAGCTACTCTGTCTCTCTTTCTGTCTCTCGTGGTTGAGGGCCCACACTGTTCACAAACAGCCCGACGCTAATTTGGGATAAAAAGAAAAAATACTGACTTGCAATATTTTGCTGGTTTACCACAGATTTCCAAGGGACCACACATACAGCAGTGAAGTACCACCCACTCTCATTTGATGAAATTAGGTTAGGAAGGAGCCTGTTCTGTGCTTTCCGCCTTTGTGAGAGAAGAGCTCATGGTGTGGAAATTAAGAGCCTGTATGTGCTTGTGTGTGCGAAACGTGTGCATTTGTGTTTGTGTGTGTGAGAGGCTGACTAATCCCTCCGCAGAGCTGAAACGAGTTAAAAACACATCAAAGGGAAGCTTAACCTCTGTGAAACCTCACCGGGTTTTCAAGAACAACAAATGATCATTCTCCTCATTGTTTCCAGGGGGACTCTTTTCACCGCTGCGCCGCTGACTTTTCCCTCAGTCCTGGGAGTTTTCAAAAAAAAAAAAAAAAAAAAAAAAAAGCCTGTGGTTTCATTTTTAATGACTGCGCCGTTTGAGTTTGCGCGTGTGTTTGTGAAAGAATATGAACGCGCGTGGATGTGTGAGTGGGTGCACGCATGTGTGTTTGCACATAAAAGGAGGGTATTTTTGAGTGTGACATGGCAAATGAGGAAAACCAAGCTAACAAGGACATGCAGTTCGACTCGGAATCATTAAAATGTACGACATCCTGACCGGCTATACAACAGCTATGTATGTACAGAACCAATGGCGTAAAAAGAAGGGGGGGGGGGTAAGATAGGTGGGGGAGTATGGGAGACAGAAGGGGGGAGAAAGTGCAAAAGAATATCAAGATGAGGAAGCCAATTGTGGTCTGAGACCTGCTTTCCCTAGAATTCTCATTATCACAGCATAATACTGCTCCTTCTGAACTTCAGATGTTTGCCGGCTTTTTTTCTTTGCTTTTGCTATGTGAATTTGAAACAGTGCTCTTGTTAAACCACTATAAACATATAAAAAGAGCCACGAGTCACCCATTGACGCTCATGGAAAGACAGGAGGTCAAGATGGTGATTGTGCTATCGCTGGCACGCCAAAACCCGATTTTGGATAATTCATTAAATGCTTTGCAACGTGTCAACATCTCTGTGTGCCTCAGCAGTCATGTAAAACTGTAAAAAAAAAAGAAAAAAGGCCTAAAAGGTAGCATTGCTAGCCTGTTGTTAAATTGCTGGCATATTGACAGACAAAATAAAACAGGGAGGAACGAAGTTTGACCACTTACACATGTATCTGTTTTTATTTTTCCCCGTCTTCACAACGCGGGGGCTCAAACACAACAACGGAGAGAAATCAATAAATAGCTCTAAAGTATAAAACAAAATATAAAACAACGTCTACGATAATAAACATCTAATATACTCAATCACACACGAGCACACACTCACCCACAGGCACTTACAGAGAGACAGAAGCACGCAGACACATAATGCACTCGCACATAAAGACACACAGCCACAGCCACCGCAGTAGATGCAGGACACATGGCGCACAGCTGCAGCGTAATCAGAGACTGTGTTACAGCCATCCACATCTGAGGTATGTCTGTGGATACTGATGATGTGCTGTCCCTCGTTTATCCGCAGCACAACTCTCTTTTCTCCAGTGTAAGACACATTCATCAACACTAAGGAATTTGCAGTTAGTCACTTGCTCTGTTTATCTCATTTGCCTATCTAAGTTGAATTAATTTCTATTATAGTTCATCTGATCTGTCAGGATTTTTAAATAAGTGCAGACAAAAATATTTTAGTGCTTAGTGCTACAGTTTTCTTGCAAAACAAGATCATTATTTGGAGAAGTATTTGCTAATGTTTTAAGCTACAACTGCTCAGAGCATTGCAGCATTCTAAAGGATGCAATCAGTGGCTTTTTTATGTAAAGTGTTGTATTGTGAAACTGTAAAAAAAAAAAAAAAAACCGACGTTTTCTTGGAATAAATCTCATCAAGGCACAGTAGTAGCGGCAGTTTGAGTTGATTTTTGTTGATTTGAGGGAATTCCATCATTCGCTGCTTCTGGAGCCGCCCTCAGGCTAAAAGCACCCTGGGATTTGACTTTGACCTGCAGGACATTAACCTCATACTGAGTGGACTCCCTGGTGAGGAGCCTGGGGTCAAAAAGTCATGACAGGTCAAAGTCTTCAGGGGGCTTCATTTGTTCAGATTCCGGTTTGTCCTCCCAGACCGAGCGTCTTCCAGAGAGGCATTTGGCCTAATCCTAACGCTTCACCCAAGGCCTGACTCACCTGCTCTGTCCAGCCGAGTTCGGCTCAGCTTGGGTTTGGTCCTGTCATCTGTGTCCCCTGTCGCTGCGTCCAGGCTCAGGGGATGAGGGAGGCAGAGGGATGAAGGTAGGGAGTTGGAGAGTGGAGGTGGGCGGGCACTGAGGGAGAGGGGAAGGTGGATGGAGGAGCACTGCTGGGAGGTGAGAGGAGGAGGGAGCAGTCGCTCCACTTGTCTACGCATGGACCTCTCCTCCTCCAGCTGCCTACGCAACCGCTTATTCTCCCTGCTGAGGGAGTTTAACTGGCGAGAGAAAGAAAGAGACAATGAGAGACACATATGCACAGAGGAAGACAAAGAGAATAACAATAGTTTTGAAAGAAAGACCTTCATGTGTAACCGTGAAACAGACGGAAGGTGCAGGAAAGATTTTTGCTGAAGTTTCAAGGAAGTTTAAACATCACACTCGTTAAGTTAAATCAACCAAATTACAAAACTTAATTTGAAGTTGCCAATAAATATCAACCATCAAAAGTCAACAGCTATCAAGTTGATGAAGTAGCTGACATCCCATTATGTGCTTAATTCATCTTTCACAGTTACTTTCATGCCTGTTGACACAGAAATGCGAGTGGAAAATTGCGAGGGGGGGTTTTTGGGGAGAGCATTGTGTTCACAGTTTGAAATGGTCGCAAGTAGGAGTCAT
Organism: Plectropomus leopardus; assembly: GCF_008729295.1. Taxonomy (NCBI): domain Eukaryota; kingdom Metazoa; phylum Chordata; class Actinopteri; order Perciformes; family Serranidae; genus Plectropomus; species Plectropomus leopardus. The sequence continues at coordinate 14,729,350 of NC_056483.1, forward strand.
GCGACGGTGTAAATTTCTACATGAAAACAACCAATTTGAGCGATCATTAGAGGTCGATTTGACACAAAATCATCCGTGACACAAAACAAATCGCACATCGTCAGAACATGATTGGGCTCCACGAAACACAATTACAGACTAGCTAAATTGAGGGTGTTTTATTTTTTGACAGGGACATTTGGGTAACGGCAGGGAGGAGTGTAAGTCAAAAAGTGGCTTTAAATGCAAAAAAAAAAAAAAAAAAAAAAAGCCTTTACGTTAGTGTACAGCGTGGTAATTATATGCAAAACGTGCCAGTCTAAAAATTGTAATAAGGCAGATAAAAGAGAATGAAATATTTGAAATCATGTATTTTTAGCTATGAGGAAGAGTAAAATAAGAAATTAAAGGATGGAGAGACAAAGAGACACGTCGGGTAATGACAGTTGCACTTATCCACATCTGTTTTTTTAGTGTATGTATGTCTGTGTGAACGCTGCGGTTCAAGAATGATGTCACATCGACATGTCTGGCCATGTGTGTGCGTGCGCATATGTTTATGTGTGTGTTAGGGGGGAGAGAAAAACACAAACGGAGATGAGACAGACACATTTCCGGATGGTTCTGCTAACATTACCCTTCCAGACACAGTGCGCGCGCACACACACACACACACACACACACACACACACACACACACACACACACACACACTCAATAAATCTGAGCAAATGTATTACATCTCATGACTAGAAATAGCAAGGTCTTAGGCTTAACCCTCAAAGAGCCAATGACATGTCAATGTGTCAAAACTATCCTAAGACGCTTAAAGAGTATTTACTATCTTCAACAGGCAAACATCCTTCAACGTGTTCATTTTATGTTGTGCCAAAAGCAATAGAATTTCCAGATGAAAAACACTGAGGCTGACATTTGTAATTAACCGTATATTCAAGGGGACCTGTTTAATTTTCCTCGTCTTTGGTGGTTCTGGATGCTTCCCTAATTGCAAAGGAGGGAGGGGGGGGAGGGGGCGAAATTAAAAATCACAGCTCGTCTCCTCAACCTTCACATACTGTGGGTGAACTGGTGGGCATACGTTTGGATGAAAAGGAGGGAGGGAAGAGAGAGAAAGAGACAGACAGAAAGACATGGAGGGGTGTGTGTGTTTCATTGCTGGTGCATGTTTGCACTTTTTCATTTGTATAGCTGAGTTTCCATTCAAGTATTTTAATACAAATTATTAAAATTATTGAGCTGGAAAAGCTGCGTAGAGACAGAAAACTTTGAGTGCCTTTCTTATTGTCGGCAAAAAAGTTTTAAAACTTGGTTAATTTTCACCGGGATTTTGACTCTCTTGACGTTTGATGATTTGCCCGCTGAAAACATCAGTGGTGGAGGAAATATTCAGATCCTTTACTGAAGTAAAAGTATTAATACAACAGTGTAAAAATACTTACATGACCTTTGCTCCACCATAAATAACCGTATTTCACAGTCTATGACCATGATAAATGTTTAAATGTTTAAATTTTGAAGTTTACTGTCCTTCCCCTAAGCCAAATCAAAAAACAGAATTGTGCTTAAAATTTATTTGAAGTGCCTCCTGCCTTTTTGCACCACCGCCTTTCCCTCTCATCAATTAAAAACAGTCCCTAACTAAAAGTACAATCAGGAAAATGTATTTAGGAGTAAAAGCATAGAAAATTAAAATAAAAGTAGCAAATCATCATATTTAAGAAGTTGGAACCATAACATGTTTCCGTATGAAAAAATTATTAGCAAAATAACTGCGGATTAATGTTCTAGTCATATTTTTTGTATGCCTTGTGTGCTAAAACCTAATTTGTTAAGTAACTTGTCATTGCAGTTATCAAATTATTATAGTGGAGTAAAAAATACAACATTTCCCTCTGAAGTGAAGTAGAGTAAAAGTACAAAGTAACATGATATTTAAATATTCAAGTAAAGTACAAGTACTACAAATTTGTACTTGAGTACATTACTTGAATAAATGTACTTAGTTCTTTCTTAGTTCTGTCGCTCCCTGCAGCTTCTAGGTGTGCTGGAACTTTGCAAGCATGAAACAACCTGGACATTAGCTGACACTAAATCACAATAACAGCTTGAAAGAATCTCAGTTTTTTTTTTCCCTCTGATGTTCATCTTCAGCCCAGTTTGATGGAAAAATCACTTAATTCGCATCTAATTTCGTGTGACATTTCAAAAGTTTGCATGAAATCCGCCTGACAGTCGGATGGAAATCATGCGTGCGCGTGTTGGTGTTAATATGCGCCTGTGGGCGAGCGAGGAAACAACTGCACTAAACCACTTTGTGACTATGAGTAAATGAGACTGATCCAAAGCAGAGACACAGACCTGATTTATAACCCAGCGCCTTTCACATAGATAAACTGAGACATTCCATTCAGCTTCTTTACTGATATCTGTACGTGTGTGCAAGTGTGTATGTGAGTGTGTCAGGTGGACAGTGAGGGGAATAGCCTTGTGTAAATGAACCGTCAACATCCTATCCTCTCCAGCTGTGCTTGGATGTTTGTGTGTGCGCAGGACATCCACGCTGGATCGATGTGTGTAATGATTCACACTAGAGATTAAGAGGTGCTATTACACACCTGACCTGTTAAACAACACCTCTCTCTTCCTCTCCGTCGGCCTCTTCCTCTGCTCCTCTGCCTCATGCATGCAAGCTAATGCCATTTGCTTTTTTACACTGAAACAACACTACATTAAAACTTCAACAAGTACCAGCTTTTGTCGTATCCCGTCAATCAGCAGGCCATTCGGCAGACTAACAAAAGTCGGGTGAGCCGTTCCCTAGGCCCTGGAGTTTTGGAGAACTGAGGGGGCTGAGGAGTACTTTTGATTTGTCTCTCCTTTGGTGATTTGTTGACTCTTGTGAAGTTCAACACAGTAAAAAAAATGTCAGCTTTTCCTCAGAATATTCCTCTGTGTTTTTTCCCCCCACATTGTTTTATCACAGCGGGCCATTTCCCTACGCTGTCATGGAGAGATCAGCGCAGCTGTATTGATATACATCCCTCTCTCAGTTTCATGAAAGGGAAATCATTTACCAGTGGAAAGAAACGTCACTGCTTTTTCCCGATACGATTTGTCCCCCCCCCCACTTCCCCACGCCGCTCACACACACCCCCACCCGCTGCAGACTTTTCACTTTTATCGTAGGAAAAGGAAATGGATGTCTGTGCGCGCTTGTGTGTAAGTGCGCGTGTGTGTTTGAAGTTGGACGCATGAAAGCTTCCTCTTCTGTGTGAGCTCAACAGCAGGTGGGCTTGTGTGTGGGTGTGTGTTTGTATCTGTCGGGTAAAAGGACTGTCAGGACCCAGTGTGTGTGTGTGTGTGCGTGTGTGCGTGCTTACTTGTTGATTTAGCATTCCGATGGCCTCCAGGTTGCTTCGCAGTCTGGTCTGCATGTCCTCGATTTTGCTAAGGTTTAGAGCCACATAACCCTGCTTTTCCATGCTGTAACACAAGAATACACACACATGAACATGTCTGAGAAATTAACTTTGACGTCTCTAAATCTTAGTACCTGAAGTAGTTTAAGAAAACAGAACAATAAAACCTTAACTTTCCAGCTGCTGCTTGAATCTGGCTCTGATTTCCCATAAAAAGCATATTAGGTACACTTCTGCTGTCTTGGTAAACTTTTAAACTCCTATTTTTGTGCAATGATATGCATTTGCAAGACAAAACAGTTTCAATCAAATGTCCTCGAAATCTAGGGCATAAAGAAGTTGGCGTACATCATCTTCATTATAACCATCTTCATTATAACTTATTACTAAACTCAAAGATGGGTGAGCAAATGAGTTCCAGGAATCATTAAATTATATATGAAAGCGCATATAAAACCGAATAGAAAAAAAACCCCAAAAAAATACAAAAACAAAACGAACGCAACCGCAGCCAGGGAACATTAAGAGTACAAGAAGCCATTTAAGATTTTAACTGTTTATTAAAAACGTTTTGGGAAATGACAAACAAATGTTAGGGTCTGCTATCTTCAGACTCAGGGCTGACTAAGGAATGTCTATTAAATTAACGACGGTGGATAATGGTGCTCTGTACGGGCTGAAGAGCTTGCTGCCCCCGCTTTACGCTCTTTCTTTCATGCCCCAGTGAACCTGTCCAGTTAGCATTCGGAAAAACCTTCTAAATACTTTATTGAAGACTTCTTAGCCCATTAAAGTACCACTGTACCTCCCCAATGTTAATTTTCTTATAAAAGAGCAAGCTGGGATTTTTCTATCAGAGCGGTGGATGGGAAGACCGTTTTGCTTCAGTTGAGAAGATGCGCACACGCTCATCCAAACGCTAATAAATGGCATTATTGTTTCTGTGGAGTGGGTGAGCTGAGACACACACACACACACACACACACACACACACAAACTTTTGGCCCTATTAGCGTTAACTTAAAACATTTAACATCTGAGGAGACACTTGAGGGAGATGCTAATATGTGAACCGACATTTTTGTCTGAAAAGTTTATGAGATTCATTAGTGAAACAATTCAGCTCCCATGCATTTATTATCATCTATGTTGAACCTCAACCAAGAGACAATAGCAACAACATAAACAACAGGGATGTTAGCACCACTGCATAAAAACACTATCCACTATCGTGACTGGAAAACAGTGCAACTATGACTTACAGCACATTGCTAAAACACAAAATAAAACCATTTTCTAAATATGAAAAGAGGGAAAAACAAACACAGCTAAGCTGAAGCACTGATGTGCAACGTTTGTTTGTTTATGTATTTTTGTATATATTATCATAATATTTATTCAGCTTTAAGCCTTTCGAGGAAAGGATACAATCCAGTGACCCAGCTACAGTTTTAGTCTTGCAAGACCTTGTACTTAAAAATACAAACAAAAAATAATCAAATAAATAGAAACAACAAAAATAAATAAATAAATACATAAGAAAAAAAAATCCTGTCACTCCATCCTACAGGCGGCTGAGGGAGATTGTTGTTTGCATGGAACCGTAATAGCTGAGGCCTCTGTCTTCTCTGTCATCACATCATGACCTTACGTTACCTTTCCTTACGTTGCTTGTGTAATTCTGTATATATCGATCTAAAATAAAAACTATAATAATTCATGCATCATACATGCAGCTGAGAGCTATGTCATTGCATTGCGTGCTCATGATGACATCATTGCATTACGATATGTGTGGCCCCAGTGGAAAGAATAATAAATGTACATATGAGCCTTTGCCCTCTGCTCATAAAAGTAAGCATAGGTCAAAATCTAAATTATGTCCATAGCTCAAATACCATAGGGAGTGTTTGTGTTATTATTTAGTATATTTTTTTACATTTAGTTTTTTGGTTCAATATTTTTTGTGTTTATTTGTAAATTTTGATTGGAAAAACCATGTCCCATATTTATATTTTAACACGATAATCGAATGTTATGGTTTATTTACACACATAACCTTTTAGTTTAGGTTATACAAATTTAAGGGACATAAAGCATTTGAAAGAACTCAAAGAACGACCTCGCAATAAGTAAATATACCAATTTGGACTCTGGCTGACCATTCTATTGCAGAGTTCAAAAGGTTAAAATAACTGAACACCGCATTGTCAATATGTCATTTTTGTTTCATTATCAATATCTTTTCAAAATTAAGCTCAAATGGAGTTACAAGGTTTGTGAACAGCGAATGTCAAGACACATGTTTTGTCTCATTGATTTAAAGGTCGCATCTCAGCCAGTTAGTGCATTGCATTCAGTTTTTCAACAATTTTCAGTTTATTAAGTTTATGGAAGCTTTCTGTGCTCATTTTTTTTAATACTCTCCATTTGTTAAATGTGTAAAACTCAAATACCAACAGCAATTATTTCTTTGAAAATAAATAAAATATTAGAGAGACAAGGTTTCTACCCCACAGCTACAATATTTTGATATCGTATCTGTATGTTTTTGATGAATTTATCCAAACATGTATGAATAGAAAATGAACCATGATAATTCTTATTTTAAAAATTCCATACATACACCAGCCCACAGAACTGGATCTGAATCACTGCCTATTAACCAACTAACTAATCAAGCTTGGCCATTTTTTTTTAAAGAAACCTCATTTCCTGAAATTGACATTCATAAACTGAACATAATTGCAAGTGACCCTTCTGAATCTTTTAATTTCACACCATAATGATGATACAAAGAACATTAATAAGAAGAAATGCTGGAATTTCCTTTGATCTTTTTAAATTGTAAATGCCTGTTAAATTAAAAGATGAGTTCCCGTTGCTACAGCGAAGGGAAAAACAGGAGGCATAAACTTTAAATGCCAGCATAAAATCCAAAGCGCCACCATCTCCACAGATTCTTCACATGATTTAAGCTCTTTCCTCGATGCTAATGTGGTCTTCAGCACATCATGAAACATCACCGCCGCTGAGACAACTGTGTGAGATTTATGCTCCCAATGTGAGAAGGCAGCAATGCGCTTAGTGCTTTGGCATGACGCCTGTGTAAACATGTGTTCCTGTGTTTACACGCAAACATGGATGTGTGTAATTAGCGGCCTAACCCAATCAGTGTGTGTATAATTACAGTCATTAGTGTCAAAGCCAAGCTGCCATGCTCTCTAAACCAGGCAATAAACTACGTAGTCCAATCTCGCTCTCATCTCTCTTATTTACTGCTCTCATCTGAAAATTTTATGCAAGACTTGGCTGTCTTCTCCCGCAGTCTCCTCCTTATCTCCTCTCTCTGTTTCTCCGTCACGTTGCTTCTCTGTGTTTGTACAAATCCTCTGCTGTGATCACTGGGTGCTCTTAATTGGAAGCACATTGTTAATGGTGCGACTGATGAAGCCTGATGCTTTATGAGCAGCCCCCCCCCGAATAGGTTGTGTCAGACAGTCACAGCAAACAGCATCGATTTCTGCTTCCACCACTTAGTGCATTTCAATGTGCACTGGTTTTTAATGTTTTCAGATATTATTTAGATCATCTGAGGTGAAATGTGAAAGACATTTGATGGCAAATCATTTAATTATCTTGATGCTGGAGTGTAACTGCTGTTGAGAAACACATTAAAATGTTTGCATTTTCTCTGATTTGCAACGCATTTGAATTTTAGATCAAATATTTTATTGTATATAGTAGTGCATTGCTTGGCAACACAAATCACAAATACTGGTCTATGGCACAAACAGCAGCCATTTTTACATTTTTACTTCCTTCTCATATTAAACGCTCCTAGAGGGAAGACAGGGAAAAGGAAAAGAAAGTAGCATCCTCCTACAAGCAACAGTAATGGTTTGTAAAACATATAAAGCTATGCATACAGTAGCACCTTGGAGAAGGTTTTTATAGGCATACTGAACAACGTGACCATGGCCTGTCAGCTTTTAAAAGGATTGTTGATTAATACAAATACAGATAAGAAAATGCTTTCTGTGAAACAGATTTTAGCTATTAGAGCTATGATTATTGTTCTCCTACATTTTTAGACCAACTGGTGTCTCTAAACAGCCATTCACGTGTTAGAAGATAGGTAGGGTTGAAGATGAATCCTCCAATAACGGTTTTGTATTAGAAAAAAAAGGATGATGCCATGACAACATTTCCATTTGCCGCTCTGTCAGCTCTGCTACACTATATGCATGCATATTTATGCTATTATGTCTATTGTTGTGCAGTGCTTTTTGTGGTTAGCGTTACATGCTGTGTGTCTACTTTGGAGGCACCATGGCAAGCAGCCGTGATTGCGGGAATCTTCTATCCCAAACTGGCATATTCTAACCATTGTACAGGTGTTGGATAATAAACTGGTCAGCTTTCATGCCACATCAGTTTCCAACAGGATATCAGGAACTGGCAGAGGCAAGAGATGGGGAGGAGTCGTGTGCTTTATGCTAAATAAGGACTGACGTGACAGAATGTGAGGTGCTGTCCTGTTCCTGCTTGTCCTGCGCCATAAGGAGAAAAAACACTTTGGATGACATATGCACCGCTCAGAGACGTCTTTAGAGCAGAGTTGCTGCCCATTTTCAGGAGAGGCAACCATGTGGCCATCTTGTTGAGGTAAAGATATGAAAACAAAGTCAAACCATGACACATGCAAAAGATGGAGCCAACCAGAGTCTGGAGCACGTTCCAGGACACCACCGCTGACGTCACCAATGACGATGAACTCACTTAGTCCTTGGTGGATTTAATATGAAAAAGAACAGTACCAAAAACAACATTTAAACCATTCAACAACCAGAAACCATGGCTTACCAGAACCATCCAGGATGCCAAACACACACACACACACACACACACTGCAGCCAATGTTGTATCTTGTATGATTACATGTGAAAAATGAATGACTGACTAATTGATTTCCATATTCAAAAACAATAAATAAAACTACCAAATATATATATCTTTTAATAAAGTTTATCCTTGAAATTGGTGACATGCTCTTTTTTTATGCTTACAAAACCCCCACAAATCTAACCTTAACATGAAAAGGCCTCTGTATATTTATTGAGCTAAATTTCAAACTTCTCTTTTTCTCTTTTCCTGACCTTTCTGTTGGCTTTATTAGTACAAAATGTCATCAACACCATGACGCTGTGACATTCCAGCTGCTTTGGAACAGGAGGCCATGTAATCATAATACACTTCTTTAATAAAGGCATATCTAATGACAAAACCCTCACGCCGTGTTGATTGCTGTCAGCGATAGTGGCAGTAGAGAGACACTGAAGATATCCCTTTTCCACCAGTAATGAGATTCATACACTGAATGTATATGGCTGCCATGCAAATATCATGACACATCTGTTGCCTTATGGATGTATGATTTTCATACATATGGCATTTCGGGTAGGTGCGTGTGTGTGTATAGAGGGGGGCACAATAATGAAATGAAATAAATTAGGAATCCTCATAATAAAGAAACGAGGAAAGAGAGACAGAGAATGGATGGGGAGACACTATGGAAGAGGCTTTCATTCACTGTTTTTATCTCGTTCCATGTTATTATATTCGCTCAATCAAAACCCCTCTTATGCATACATCTATATGAACTGCCTTTCTCGCTCTGTCCCTCTCTCTCGCTCATTCGCAATTATGAGGGAAAGACAAAGAAAAGCGATTCATCTTTCTGTCGCGGCCCCTTAATGATATCATTAAAATGACTGACAGCTTTGAATAGCATTGGAAACCTACTCCAGTCAAAACAAATCTGATCCGTTTTGGAAACAGAGCCTGGTGGTTCGTTAGGGGAGGGGTGCAACATGAGCGTGTGTGTAAAACGGGGTGAGGTGGGGGGGAGTTGTTAATGAGGGAGACCTCAGGGGGGTCACGCGGAGGGTATGGGGAGTAGTGCTGCAGGCAGGTGCCCCCACAAACACCCTCTCCTCTCACATCCATCCTACATCCAATCCCATCTGTGCCACATTCATTTTAATTGCCTTAATGAACATAATAAATATATCTCCTCTCTATTGATGAATGCTATTTGACAGCCATGGGGGTGGCAGGCAGGAGAGGATGGGCCCTTGATTGGAGTGTAATCATTGTTAAAGGCCCAGCGTGAATAACGTATTCAGATTGAAGAAGAGGCACGCACATATACACGCAGGGGGAAACACAGGTGGCAAGGCCCACGGGGTGTTTCATTCACAACTTGGCACTCCTGCTGTTATTATCATCATCAGCTTTGTTCGGGCTAGATTGTGTGTGAAAGAGGGAAACATGGTGGGCAATGCTTTTTTTGTTGCGTGTGAATGCTAAACTCTGATCAGCTGCTGGATGCACACAAATATATATGTACACTCACACACACGCACACACACACACACACACACACACACACACACACACACACACACACACACACACACACACACACACACATAGATGACTCACGTTCTCTCGTCTTGCCGGATGCTCTGGTCTCGGATCCGGGCCTGCAAACAATTATAAAACGAAAAACAAACCTGTTTGTGATCAGCCCTCTTTTGTCTCTTCCCTACTTGTACTTCATTGCTTTTCCACTTTGCCCTTGTTCACCTTGAAGTGCTCCACATCTCTCTCCTTCTCATCCGCCACTTCTTTCAGTCTCTTAACCTCCGCCTTCAATGTGCCATTAGCGTCCTGGAGATGTCTGACGAAGCCAAGGAGATGCAGGGTTAAACAGAAGTATATACATAGAGAGAGGCAGACACAGAGGAAGACAGATACCTATTATCATCAAGAGACTCTTGTTAACATGGCAGGCAAAATATTCTGCCACCAATAGTGTCTGCATTTCTCTGCTTCCAGAACGGCCTTTAACTAGCAGCTGAGACACACAAACACACACACATATCATGATCCATTATAATGAAACGCTATATTTCTGCAGCCATTCATCACTTACCCCTTGTGGCTATTTATTTCAGTATTTTGTTATGCCACCAATTTTCAGTCTCCATAACTATAAAAACAATTTCTTATTCAGATGTTTATTGCACTACTATAGCACACATCAGAAGCATGAAATAGTCCTTTTAATGGAAGCGGAAGTATACTTGGGCAGGGTGTTATGTATAAGGAGGAAATATTCTATCGTTCTAACATTTTGTAGCCTGTGTGTTCCAGGTGTATAAAGACTACCGTTGCGACAGGTTACCATAACAAAAGTGTAAGAACAGAACACACAGTGGAAGTTAATAGAGAGTTAAAAGCAGACACAGACAGATGCAGTGCTGCTGGGCGGGGCTGAGGGAGGTATGGCACCACAGGGGGGTGGGATGACAGAAGACAGCTAGACCGCTTTGATCTCTTGAAAGAGGAATATGTCACGCCCATGTCTGTGTGTGCATGTGTGTGTGTGTAAGTCATGATGATGCAAATATGCAGAATGGCTGTCAGGTGCAAGCATTTCAGAAAGTCCACCTAAATCACTCAGACACATACTATACATAAAAAACACAAAAACTCAATATAATTGCAAACTCATCTGGTGGGAAAAGTGGCCTAGTTTGCAGGTGCAGTGGTTAGCTGAGCTGTAGCATAAACTAGCATACTTATCACACACACAGATTACAACATACAAGCAAAAATTGCACTCATTTTAAAAAGCTAGCAAACCTGAAGATCTCACTATGAAATAAATACTCACTCTTTCTCTTCGGTGACAATGAGCAGCACCTTGTTTTGGGCCTTCATCTGGGCAGTGAGGCTCTCATTGGAGGCCCTGAGAGGAGAGGACAGACTTTTGAAATCTAATGATGAAATTCAAAACTGCACTCAGCACTCCTTCCAGGATTTTGCGGACTGTTACTGGGTTTGTTGCAGCCTGAAATGGATGATTTTACGGTAGTAGTTTTGTTGAATTTGCGTAAACCATTGTAATCACAATAAATATGCAATATCCTGGAGGGGCTGACAAGACAAGACTTTTATAAGGATATAAATACCCGACAGTTTAACACTGTCTTTTGCAGTACTAACAAGAGGACACTAAATGCAAAACACTTTAACAAAAAATGTAGTAGTACATTTATCCGGTGGTCAAAGGCTTTATAATATCAATTAAAATAACCAACAGGAACAAAATATTTTCCACAGACAAGTGTAATGAATAATACTGCTACTGCTACTACTACTACTACTTTTAATAATAATAGTAATAACAATAACACATCATAGTGTGGTCATACTTTTGTTCAGTGATCCAACGGTTAACATTGATCATGACCAGCTGGCTCTCATGGCGAAGGTTTGCATTGTCAGAACGTGTTCCCTCCAGCTCCGACCGAAGTGCGTCCACCTACAACACAGTCATACGTTATCCATCTCAACTCAAACCATACAAAAAACTGCATAGTTTGTTTTTCATGTTTACCCTGCATTCGTTACTTCCCTTACTTTAAAAACCCTTCATCTTTTCTCTGATTGGATTTGTGATGGCCGTAAGTTTGAACGATAACATTCAGTTCATTGTTGTTTTGATGTACTTTAGTTAGGGAGTAATTTTAACAGCACTAGCTTTCCACATTTAGATGGGTTAAAGTTTCTCGCTCACTCTATGCACACACACTCACACCAAAGGTGTGAAATAAAGAAAGGTAAAAAAGGGGATAAGTGAGGTTTTAAAAGATGGAAAGTAGAGACAGGGTGAAAATAAATGTCAAAAACAGAGCATAATAGCAACACAAGAGAAAAATTAGGTAAATGGAGAATAATGGAGGATGAAAGAGATGACATTTGCAGACGCAGGTATAAATAGCAGGGTGAGGTATTAAACAGGTGCAAAGGAGGAAAGATGGAGGTTGGGGGGAGAGCAGGAGCCAACTGAAGACGAGATTTTACAGAGAAGATGGGTGAGGGGTGAAAACAGCAATGGGATGGCACCGGCCAAACTGCTGACTTTTTCATTCTGCTTATCAGTCAGGACCTTTCCAGGCCTAAACTCTAGGGACCCTGACACATTACCCTTATCGCCATGGAAACACCTTGATATACCATACCATCTTCCCACAAAGAGTTGGGCAAACATGAAAAAAAAAGTTTCCAATATGTGGGCCATGATTTAAGTATCCAAAAATGTCATATGATTAACCCAAAATGTCAAATATCAACTGCTGTGTGGGTTGAATCAGGCACTAGGTGTGTGAATGTGTGTGTATGTTGAATCCCATATGTCTGACAAAATATTTTTCTGTTGATGCTTATCTGGAAAACATCACCTGATCCAGCTGATGCAGAGCTAAATGAAAAAAAAATGTGATGGAGTAATAAAAAAGTGATTATGACATACAATAACCCTTTGTTTCATCATTAAATGGCCTCAGAGTAAAAGGGAAATAAAGAATATAAGCCAATGAGAGCAAAAAAGAAATTGAAGTATGTCAATATATAGGTCTGACTCTTATGGGCCACACCCAAATAAGGTTGCAGGACTACTGCTTGTGCACCCCGAGGCTGAAATGAAAATAAGATGCTTTTAGTTGCCAGAGGTGAAAATGTTTTAAGTTATTTACAACTTAATCTAAAAGAAGCCAGTCTTTCATGTCTGCACCACATCTACCGCGGGCTACAGAGTGGGCAGACAGGTCAGGAGTTCACCAGCTGACCAGTCAATTTTGTTACATTTTCAATGAGAGGAATCCACGCAACAACTCACAGCAAAATGTGCAATCTGATATAAAAATCTGCTGGAACATAACATATTGCATAGAGCACCTTTAAGATTTTATAATATGATGACGAATTATATTTTTAATTATTGTCACATTAAGGAAGGGCTGTATTTCAACAAATAAAGCAATGAAGAAAAAGTGGAGCAACAATGACATTACATCAATCAAATCATTCAATTTTGAAGAGTAAACCAAGTCAATTGTAATTGCATTCAACTGCAATAGAATAAATATTGTGGATCCCCTGGTGCTTGTGATTTCACCTGTTTTGTATCATGCATAGACACATCTTCATGTGAAGGAAGTTCTGTTGTGAACCAGAAACCCACATTAATGCTCTAATATTAATTATATACACAAAAATATCAAACCATACTATTCAAAAGCTCAAAACACAGCCATACTCACATTGAAAATGCACACGTGCGCACACACACGCACACACACACACACACACACACACACACACACACACACACACACACACACACACACACACACACGGTGGCAGGATCTGTGCTCTGCTGTAATGACAGTAATTACCTGTGGTCTCACATTAACATCTCCCTCCTGACTGTCTGACTGGCTCGGCTGGTGGAGGGATGTAAATCGCAGCGCAAGTCTGATGTTGTGATTAGGACTAAATTACGCACCATCACTCTGTTTCCACCAGTGTCAAGGGAGGCAGTGAAAGGGTGTGTGAAAAAGAGGGTGTGTGTGTGTGTGTGTGAGAGAGAGACAGAGAGAGAGAGGGAGGGACCTTTAGAGAAAAAGGGACAAAAGAGGTGCAAATGCAAACGGGGGGAGGAGTAAAGTAGCATGCCTGCTTAACATTTAGATTGGTTTTGTTGCACAAATATTTTAGCAGATGATGGGGGCTAAAAGGGGCAACAAAATGCATTTGGGACACACTTATAACCAAGTTTGGCAATACTGCTGGTCCTTTCAGGTCTATGCTAGAGAATATGAGTTGACTACCACAGTTCTGGTGAAGGGTTTGGGATTTTTACAGCTGCTGCAACAGTATTTTTCATTTTGCTAGTTTATGCTATGAAAATAAGGCAGAGTTGTACAGTCCACGGCCTTTTCATTGACAATAGAAACAAGATGGACTTTGTGCAATTTTCTTCTGAACTTATACATCTGAATGAACTTTCATGACAAACCACAAAGCATACCTGCAGACAGAAAACAAAAAAAAGTGGGGCCTTAATGGATTTTCCATCTTTTCTATTCTCCATAGAGCGGTGGACTAGTATCACATTGCACATTAACTGTCCAGGACAAAAGTGCATTTTCACTAAAACAGACCAAGCTGTCCAAGGTCATGGGATAAACATAATTTAAAGTTAACTTTTCTCGGTAAAGAGAGTAAAACGAAGAAGGGTGGGTGGGGGGATCAGAAACAGACAGCCTGGTTGTTGCTTCCATCACCATCAAACCGCCAGAGCTGAATACGAGCCATTACTCTGTTCCACTCAGCTCATCAGAGCACATCCTCTCATCAAATTAATGAACACATTTATTGTTAAACACGTTTTTATAAAACATTCATTCATTCTGTCTAATTAAAAGACCCAACAGGCCTGACATCACTTAAATATGCATACTTATCACTCACAGGGTCTGAATTAAAGATCTACAGGCGTGTGTGTGTCTGTGTGTGTACACTGTATGTGTGCATGTGCGTGTACGACGGCGGGAGAGAATGAGGTTTCCTAAGCAGGTCTTCTCACTCTAGGCTTAATGGTGATAATCATGGCGTGACCCAACATTAAGACCATGTGTGCGTGTGTTTGTGTGTGTCCCACTCTCCCTAATGGTGACGATGATGACATGTTCTCCATTAGACTAGTCAGTGGGCCACAGCAGATCTAGCATATTAATGATGCTGATGATGGCTTCTTTAATTACCTTCGTCTGCTGCAGCATGGCCTCACTCCTCTCTCCGAGTCCTTTCATCACACACGCTCCTACGCATGCTGCTGGGTTGTTTATCAGTGGCTGCCATTACTGAAGTCCCCTATCTTGCATCGAGCCTGCATGAGCACAGCTACATTACCAGCCTTGGGAAAAGTTACTTGACAACTTAAGAGCTAAAAGTTCCACCATCTAGTAGGTGTTGTTTAAAGGAGATCTATTGTGTTTCTCCTTATTTTCTGTCATATAGCATATATAATGTTGCAAGGTCGGATGTTCACATAAAGAGTGGCCAAAATTACAAATAATGACATAAACGTATGTAAAAGTTATCCTACCTAGCAAAAGCCTCAGACTTCAGACAGTACTGAATACTCTGTTTCTGTTTTCTGTTTCAGTACTTAACTACCAACAAAACAATATATTTGGACAGATTTCTTGATATGGCCATCTGCTCCAGGCATGCCACTGCAGGTGTTACATTTTGTAGCCTACACTGCTGCATATGGCTACATGCTAATATCAGGGAAACATGTAGACAATGTTGTCAGTTTTTCCCCAATTTTGGGTAACAGCCCTGCTAGAACATGTTGAACATGTTGTATTTATAACTTTTTGTTTGTGATTTTTTGCACAAGAAGGTGCCACCTAATACAGTCATTCCTTTGCTGCAAGTACACTGCTACATGTAGCTACAAGCTAAAATGTAGTGTCTCAGACAAAGGGTAAAACTGCTGTTCCAACACAGACAGTATGAGGAAAACTGTGTTTTTTGACCATTAAAGCATTTACACGTTCTATAGTATAGAGTGGAAAAAAAATCCAGATTTATAATCTTCTACTCTTAGCCTTTAATCAGACAGTTTCTAACCTACATAATAATATTGCCAATTTTAAACAGCATTTTCTTTGAGGAAATGTTATTGTAGTGATGCTTGTTTTGGATAATGTTAAACTTTTGAGAAGTTTGTTTCTTTTAGTTTCTGAAAGGGCTGATTTGTGGAAAAACAAATTCAAAATTATCACTGTAAGGTATAATAATAACAATAATATTTTAAAAAAGTATTGTTTGGTGACTAAATTCAGTTATCATATTAACACTTGTCATTTGACAAAACCCAACCCTAGAAATTACTCAACTTCATGGTGTCAGTCCATAGCATCATTTGTTAGAGTTACTTAATACTTGAGATTGAAGTCGTGCAACGGGTTTACTGGAGAAAGGATGCAAATACTGTTGTGCAGCCGCCCAGACTGCTACAGTTTATTTGTTGGTAAGTTCTGACAATAGAAGGCTATAAATGTGTCCTGGATGTGAGGGATTCCCATTTGGCAGACCGTCCGATATTTAGCTGTCCAGGTGACCAGCCTGCAACAGTGCTGAGCTGACAGCAGCAACACAAAAGAACAATTTTAGGTTTTTATTGTTGCTGCATTGTTTAGTGATGAGCTGATGCAGCAAGAGTTTGGGAAAACACTGCCAGCCCTGTTGTTATTTTTTCAGCACCTTAATAAAATGTTGGAAAATAAAAATAAGGTATAGTGGTGGGAGACATTCATTTATAATTAGTTATTTTCTCCAACATGATTGATTTTCAGCAATTCTGCACACACACAAAAAAAATGTGGCAAGGCCAAAATCTTTTTAGAGCCCCTCAGTTCAGTTTTAAGTACAGTGAAGCAAACAGCAAGCTTAATACTATTCACTTGTAGAAATTACATCATCTCTTAAAAGAAGAATTTCTATGAGATTAAAGTTTTAAAACAATGCTTATATTGTTATTTAACTATTGTCATTTTGAATGGTCAATGGCAAAAGCAATTAGACATTCCTACTGATGAATGGCTTACAAATGTTTGGTTTTAAAAATGGGCAGATATTCTATTAAACATGTATGTTATCTGTTTCTTCCTCAATTGACTTTTCAAATTGATTCTACTGGCTGCTTTACTTTTTTGTTACTATCACATTGTGATAGCTCCACCTTGCATACACAATGTTGTGCATGCAAGGTGGGGCTGGTTGGCTCAAATCCACAACATGACTTCTTAGCATAAACTATGCCACCGAAGTACAACAGAGTGAAAATTGTGCCAAACAACTCCAGCTCCAGCTTCCAACTACAGTATGCTGCTGTGGTAAAATATTGAAATTAAAGGGAGACATACTTTCATAGGTTTCCACTCTGAAATTTTTTGATCGTATCAATTTAAGCTACCCAGTCTGCATTCATTTGTTCTGAGACTGAGATTAAGTGTGAATAGGGTGATGTTACACAGTTCTTTTAGAATCTGTGAAGAGGATTTTAACAGTGTAAAACATGCAGCTAAGGTGAGAACAGTTAGCCTTGAATAATTACAATAATAGCATTCTTACTTACTTTTATTAGAGGCTGTTAGATGAGTGGTAGCTGTGATTTGTAAAGACTCATTTCCATTAGTTCTTCAAGTTCCTTTGATCCAGGTCACAAACACACATGTATAAAAGTAAGGAATGTGAACTTTGACTGACTGATGAATTTGCCTTGGTGTCTGGCAAAAACTAACTATGTAAATACACATTTTGAACACTTGGAGAACAAAAGGTTTCAGTAATCTAACATTTCTTTTAAATCTATTGCTATAAAACTACATTAAACATTACCTATGAATTAGAGAGAAACATCCTTTGAATATCTTTGCACATATTCCACATTTTTCATGACTTCTCTTCTTTCTTTTGGCAAATTAATCGTACCTTATATGTTTCTCCTGTGAACTTTTGCATACAAAAAACAGACATGTGGCTGTCTCTGGTAAAGAAAGGCTGCTTGACAGCTACTGTAGGAAGAACACAGGAACTTATGGAGACAACACAAGAAAAATAGCAGCCTGTTTCTGCTCAACTGTCCGTCACATCTCTTCAGATGAATCACAGGGCTGTAGCTTAATGAGCTGTGTTTGAGGGTGATGGGACACAAGGACATGCATGCACACACACATTGAACAAATACGAAGGCCATTCCATGGTTAAACAGTCAGACAATTGGACCACTTCTGTATATTCATCAACCAAACAAATGAGCTTCATTTGTCTGTCCTCATTTCTCCATCATCAAACCTTTCTCTGTGTGTGTGTGTGTGTGTGTGTGTGTGTGTGTGTGTGTGTGTGTGTGTGTGTGTGTGTGTAAAACTATGATCAAGTACAAGTCATTCTAAGCTAATTAGGCCACGCTTGAGGCTTCTATCAGGTATAATGAGTGAGATCAATGAACAGATAAGACTGTTCCAGAAACCAACTCTCTCTAGAATCTCCAAAAAGAAAATACTACACTTATGTTTGCATAGTTTAGCCACACAGCCAAATTTCAAATAAAAACACACACTTACAGGGGCTTTAACAAAAAATAATAAGATAAAAATAACTTTAGGTATTATGCAGCATCTTGCAGCTTTTTGTGATTCAGCAAATTGTCTTGCTCAAGGATACTTAAAGAATTATTTTACTGGTGGAAAGATGGTCTTTCATAAAAGTGGCTTTTGTCAAAAGGTGCACATAGTTTTGAACTTAGTGCTACATAGAAATTGGGTTTTTTTAAAAAAAAAAAAAAAAAAAAAAGGAAAAGGGCTTTGGTAATTGCTTTTGTATAAGAGCTAGAAAACCAACAACTAGTACCAGAATGCCCTGCACCACACCAGACCAATGAACACTCTCGCTAGTGGGTGATACAGTGCAAGCTTGTTTGTTTAAACACAGTAAACAAACAGCGTTCAGCTGGTAACAAACTATCTCTAACTGAAGTTAAACAGTGCACTAAAATATGTTTCTGTAAAAATTTCAGGCAAGAAATATGCAAAGCAGTAACAGAACCTTAGTTCATATCAGCACTGCTTAGGTTTGTGTTTGAACTCACTATTTTTGTTATTCCATGACAAGAAGAAGTATGGTGCCCACTTTCTGTTCATACATTCTCAAATTAAAGCCAAACAGTGCACAGAAACATTTTTCTAAAAACATCTGACCTGATAAATAGGCAATGCAGTGACAGAATCTTGGTTCATATATGATCAGCACTCCCTAGTTTTACAGTTCGATCTGAGTTTTATCTTTTATCTGAGTCTGAGAAAAAGAAAGCGGGGCGGGTCTCTCTCGACCCACTTCTATACTCTTTGTCCACGGTGGAGAGCACAAGAAAAAGCGAAAAGACAGTCTGTAGTGTCAGTAACCAAAAACCAGCTCAAATCTGCTGGATGACACAAAACCCACCATCCCTTGGATTTGAGCTTCAAGGTGAACAGGGAGACCTGAGTGCTAATAAGATGAAATAAAATTTACCACGGTTCATTTACTCAAACTACCCACATTGCTAATATACAAAGTTGATGGAAAATCGGCAAAGTATCCTTTTAAGTCTTATACTTCTGTGGAAAAGCTTGCACAGAATAATAGACATAGTTTGCGCAGCTTGCAGAGAGCTGCAGAGATGCGCTGCGCATCTCCTGAGAAATGTGACTACACGCCAGTGTACATGTCAACTAGGTCTTAAGCAGGGACCAGGCTCATCTCTCTAATCAGCAGGCAGGCACCCTACAGACTCAGAATGATTAAAAGCTACTGTCTAATTTTATTTCTATAGGATGACATCAATAGCTGTATAGTCTATGGGAATGAAAACATGCTCGTGAACTTTTTCTATCTGAAAACTTCTCTGCAAATTCTCATTAAAGCTGTTTAAAATCCTTTACTCCATGCTAAAAGAGGCTGAGGTAAACACACTAATGACTGTGATTGTGAGTGTGTGTGTGTGTGTGTGTGTGTGTGCATCCATGTGAGGGAGTGTGTGGCAGTGAGAGAGGAAAGAGGGAAAAAGGAGAGAGGGAGGATCATCAGATCAGTCACACAAACATGCCTCATGTTTACTACAACTTGTATTTGAACTGGACCCATGCAGAGGGACATGATCGAAGTGTGTGTGTGTGTGTGTGTGTGTGTGTGTGTGTGTGTGTGTGTGTGCGTGCGCGCACGCATGCGTGCATGCTTAGCAGCATACATTCCAACACAAAACTGTCTGGCAGATAACATGCAAATCCCTTTCTTTGCACCAGAAAATAAACACTAAACAGACCAGGCAAACACAAACAAGACTCTACATGTAACACACCACAAACACACCCACATATCTACACTGTGCATACAGTACAAAAACATACACGCAGAGAAAGACAGAGCTATCTGAGGTTCAGCTACTGTGCACCGAGGCAATTTGTAATATAGATTTCCTCTATAGGCCACTGTAGTGTACCATTTACCATTTCAAACCCTTTGATTTTTTTCACCAGCGAATAATTCATCTTCTGCTGGTCAATAACAGAGATTGGGACCTAATGAAGGAGTCATAGTCAGAATGGCCATCACACTGGTATTTAAACACTGTTTGGAGTCAAATTCATTGAAAAGCTCATCTGTTGTTGAAATGATGGAAGACAGCAAGAATGCAAAGGGGAAATGTACGTAAGGGAACGTGGATGAGTGTAGAAGCCAGCCAGAGAATACAGATACACAAAGACAAACAGATAAGTCTATACGCTCACTCTCACACAGCTTACTACAGATGCAGGCATAAAATAAAATCTAATTTCAAATCTAATTTTAGTAAAAACTTTTAATGCTAGCAGTTCAACACTGACAGATCTAGTGTCCATGGGTTTAAACAACACACAATGAAACACTGCCAGAAAATCTTTTTTCTATTAATCTACTAATCTATTAATTAAAAATTGATACATGGGTTTTTGAGAATTGATACAGTATCACAAAACATAATCTCACAATACTAAAGAGTATTGATATTTTTTTACACGCCTAATGGTAACATTTCTGAATTCATGTAGTTTGTCAGTCCATTAATGCCACCTGACAGGGGGGTACACAGTCTGATTTACTATCATGACATCTAGATGCTGTTGACTGCTGTTACAGCAGGTATCAGAAATAATTTCACATATCCATCAGAAAAACCAGACGGAGCCAGGCAGGCATTTTGCCCTATTAGTTAATGCGAAACTACTAATATGATATCCAGCACATATGAGAGTGGCATCACTAAACTATTTGAATCTCTACCAAGAAATTAAAAAAAAAACTCTTTTAGAACAAGAAAACTTGCCATTAACACTGAAAATGGAGCAATAATCACAACTGATTCAGAAGTTTTAGCCTAGTACTGGGTGATATCTCAATATTACCGTTTACTGACTTTCAGTGATATTTTATTGCAATGACATGATCACATAATGTTACAATTTAAAAAAAAAATACAATCCAATACGGTATCCAATGCAGTAATTAGTTTACTGTATTGGATGCATCTTATACAAGACATGCTTGCAATATTGTAATATAAATATCAATATCAGAAACAAATTATGTTCATAAATATTGTGATCAATTGCAACCATATCAAGGGTATAACAAAAGCTATTTCAGCCCAAGGAAACTGTTTCTTTTGTTTAGTGCTGCATGAATATGGCCAAAATAGTAATCGTGATTATTGTGATAAATATTGAGATCCTGAGATTGATTTTAGGGGTAAGATGTTATAATTGCACTTTTCGTGTTTAAATAAACAAAACACTGCTTTCACTTCCATGTTATGCTTCATTTCTGCTAATCCTACAAATCTTTGCATCAAGACTGGATCATAAGACTGGACCTTATTCACAATGCATCTCCTTGAAAAAATTATACCTAAAAGTCTTTTGGACAGACATCTTTGGCCAGATGGAACAGTATTGCATTGTCATTTAAGTCTGTCTGTGAGACCTGTGGCACACTGTACAGTTTTGATGAATTTCTGAGTCCGTATAGGAATGGGGAATTCATTGAGGTAACATTAGCAATGTGTATTCTTTTGGGCATTCCTGCATTCATTGTACTGCAGTCTGAGGTGTTTTTTCAGGTGGTTGAATTAGATAGTCTGATGCACTTAACATCGGAAATATTTCCAAACAACTGATGATGATCCATATAGATGGACTAGCTCTTAGCCTGCTGCTCCAGACATTTAATGTCTGTTTGGCTCATGTGTTCTCTTTACACTTCTACTGTGTAAGTACTACCGCAGCCGCAACATTCAGGAAAGTTTTTCACAGGCTGCTGCTGCATGGTGCGCGGCCTGATAGCTGCCATGGCTTTTTGTTTAGGAAGCGCTCGATTTGATATGCAGCAGAGTTTTCTATGAGTGGAGAACGCATTTTAAACATCAATATCACAGTCAATCTTGTTCATTTAATTGTGGGAAACCATAATCATGACCAAGATTAATATTTGATTCATTGTGCAGCCCCACCTCTACTCCAAAAGAAACATAACAGGATAATTCATACACTAGTAGTCATTGCAATATCTTTTTCATGCACGAGTAGGACTTGACAGACCTGTGACTAACTCTGACATGTCCTGCAATATGTTTGATCAGAGATTGTACAACAGAGAGGGCCAGTTGCACAGCTAAGGCAGAGATGAAAGGATTTTCAACAGCTGAGAAATAGATGAAGAATTCCTGGCGAGCTTTGGCTTGGCCACTGACTGACCAATCAACTGGCCTAAGTCTGCGTCTTACTGGCCCTGGGCAATCACTATTGTCAAACCCTGGTGCACTAATGTTAAGCGAAGAAAGGAGAGTCAGGCTATGCGGGCTGCATTATTCACAAGGACAGAGTGAAAAAAAAAGAGTAAGGTGAGAAGGAGCGAGTGAAAGAGAAAGAAATGGAGAGAGGAAGAAGACAGGGAAACTTGTACAAGAGAAAGAGAGAAACAGACACGGAACAACAAAATGCAGAGAGGACAAAAGAAACACAGACAAAGAAAGAAAGAAAATTAGTAACTTTAAGGAGAGTTTAGAGAAAATTCAAAAATCAAGATCTGAGAGAGCACCACTGTGCATGGAAGCCTAAGACAGAATTCAAAGTTTGTCGAATCTAAATGAACATCAGTTCCCCCGTCCTGGCTTTACCCTTAATTATCCATTCTGCCTTTGTACAGCGGCGGCTCAGCTCTGACAACCGCTCTCCCCTGAGACGCCTCCACCTCCTCCTCCACTCCCAGCCAGAACATTAGGGAATATCAGGGAATATTACACCCAGGAATTAACGCTCCAAATCACCTTGCCAGGTTTAGGTCCCGCATATACCCCTCCTTCTCTTGGACAAGATAATCCAGGCTCTAGCACCGGATATGTGCCACTAATCATCAAAAAGGTAAGGGAGGGGTGCAGAGAGAGAGAAGAGGAGGGAAGGAGAGGTGAGGAAGACCTTGGAGGACATTGGGGGAGAGGAGGAGAAACCCTAACATAAGTGCATTCATGTTTTTGGCTGAAATATTTCTTTAACCTGCTGTAAGTATAAAAAGAATCAGCTATAGTAATCAATAACTGGCAGAAGGATCAAAAGATTTCATTTAATGTATATTTAGTGGTAAAATTGGTATAGCTTCCTGTGAGTACAGACTGTATCGCAATGGTTCAGATGACAAACAACTCACCTGTGCTGTGCCGAGCCAGTTTTAACAAACTCTCTGAATTATTTGCCAAGGCTATGTCACTCAGGTCTGGTGTGTATTTATTTACCTGGTCCTGTGCATCCCGTTTCTCTCGCTCTGCCTTGACTTTGTGATCGACAGCCTGCTGAAGATTCCTCTTGAGCTCCACCACCTCCGTCTCCAGCCTCACAGCCATTGACCTACATACAAACAAAAAAAGACAAATTAATTTCTTATACTATAATTAATTTTTTTTAAATTGTTTAATCACCTCAATATCTTGGATGCATTTTTTTAAACACATTTAAATATTTTCACATTTTTTTACAATAAAAAAAATCCCCAAAACAAACACAATTATTCTATTCCAATATTAAGTTTCTTGAAAATCAAGATCTGAGTGTTTAACGTAGGCCCAGAAAGTGCAAGCATGTGTGTGTGTATGTGTGAGTGTGTGTGGCAGCCAAGCTAAGGGAATGTG
This sequence comes from Plectropomus leopardus, assembly GCF_008729295.1. Taxonomy (NCBI): domain Eukaryota; kingdom Metazoa; phylum Chordata; class Actinopteri; order Perciformes; family Serranidae; genus Plectropomus; species Plectropomus leopardus. The sequence continues at coordinate 14,753,455 of NC_056483.1, forward strand.
AAGGGGATCAATATGAAGGGGTCTATTCCTGCCACGCAACTGTGCATCTGTGTGTATGTGAGTCTGTTAGTGTCTGCAAGTGTGTGTGTACACGTGTGCGAGCGAGTTTGTGTGTGCCAGCTGCCCTGGCTACAGCGAGATCAATACAACAAATGATTACCATTTCCACAAACCTCCCTCCACAGCCTCGCTTCGGCCGCTCGGTGAGCCTCAACACCCCCACCAACCTTCTACACACACACACACACACACACGCACGGACCAAAACAAACCACCCCGACTCTTGACCCACAGCTCTACAAGCGAATATAAAAATGAGAAATTACAAGTTTATGAATAGTAAAAATTCTTGGGCTTTGTAAAGCAAAAGTTTTGGAACAGCAAACTTAAGTTACAACATTATAGATTTTACAGTTAAAACAAGAATGACTATGCAGGGTGAGACCACAAAGTCAGCTCTGACCATTAGTTTTTATTGGCATTTGTGTTAAATTGACACATCCAAAAGATACCCCAAAAAATGAAAGCCCAGTTCAATATCTACCCTTCTCTACACATAAATTGTTATTGTTTTCAGTTAATCATTTACTCTATTGGCTGTCAAAAACAATGACTTATAACAAATCACTAGATTATTCGTTTTTAAAGGCTGCAACCATCGTTTGTTTGTACTATCGATTAACCTGTCAATTGTTTCCTCCAGTAATCAGTTAGCCATTATTTTTATAATATGTCAGGAAACAATAAAAACCGTCAATCCACCACAGTTAGAAATTTGACATTTTTACTTATAAATAAACTACATGAAATTGTTTCTACTTCATTTTTTGTTGATCAGTAGATTAACAATTATTTCATTTCAATTTTAGATATTTTTGAGAATAGAATAGATTTTTTTTTTTTTACAATGTTGCAAAATAAGATACAGAACAAAAGAGATTCAGACTGAACTCTAAATTTCTAATACTTCTATTTTTTATGTTTCAGGGCTGTACATAAAACAAACGTTTCAGTCCATGTTGGACTTTCCACACTGAGTAAAGTCCAACATGCACTGAAACATTTGCGTCGGTCTTCAGTCTGAATCTTTTGTTCTGTGTGCGAGTCCTCTTTGCTGCGTTGGGATATATTTTTCTGCCCCACCAGAAAAGAAGACAAATATACAACTTTTTTTTTTAAGGCGCAGCTCATCTCATTCTTCCCTTTTTTAACATCTTTATCAAAGAGTGGACAGCAGTGTTGTCAAAAACACTGACTTATAGATACATATCGATTTCAAAAATTTGAAAGCGTTTTAATATTAATCTTCTGCAGTATTGATACCCTGGTACCATCTGTGCTTTCTCACGCTCTCTTGATGTTGATGTTTAGTACAGTCATTCTGCTGTTCTCTGCTTCTAACCAAAGAAAGGAAAAGTTGTTGTTGTAATTTTATATAGTGTTGTTATACTTAACTTTTAATAATAATAAATTTCATGCCCCAGTGGTGCCCAAACTGGTATTGAATATTGATGTTTTTTACAAAGTTAGAATTTCCAGTATTGTGACAACACTGACAGAAGGCTGACAAAAAATGAGGCATTTGAGAGAATTGACATTAAACTGGGAATATTGCAATTTATGGTCAAACAGATGCTTAAACGCCTGGGCCACAAGTACACCCCCAAAATGGTGAATTTTATGTTTTAATAAAAAGCTCAAAGTAAAATAATAAAAGGAAGTCAATCTTAGCAGCTGTGAGGACATACCCAGCATAATCTTGCCTTTTCCTAATTACTTATTTTTTCAAACGATTCTTAAAAGTTTCTAAAATCTAAATAAATCAAGGTTGACTATTTGTTTCAACACACAGATTAACTGATTTTATGTTTGAACGCTGAACTTAAAACTGATACTAATTGAGTAACTGAGTGGTAGTAAAAGCTGAAGCAGAAGCAGAACGGCCAAAACAAAAAGGAAAGAAAATGCCTGATAGATTGGTCCGTGGAGAGAACACATGATAGGATGAACAGAGTGGGAGAGAGAAAGGAGAGAAAGAGAGGAGGCATCCTGTGGAGAGAGGAGGGGATTTCCCACAGCACAGATGGAAGCCATTAGTATGGTGTTGTTGCTTAAAAACCTTTCATGTCTTTGCAGTTATTAGATAATACTGGGTTAACAGTAAACAGCATGATTCTGCAAATGGATATAATATGCAGACGCAGCGATTGTTTTACCAGTCACTACCTAAAATTGCTTTTAAATGTAATAAAATGTAATAATTCAGAGTGTAACCTATAAAGTCTCCGCGCCGAGGTTGAAATTGTCGGTTGACGATGAAAATGTTCCATGGCTCGACTTAACCGAGAAACTCCCTGAGACTGTTGCAGTGAGGTCATGTTGAAGCCAAAGCCACAACCCACAACTATGTGCACACAAACAGACGCACACAAACACACACTCCACTGGGTGATACATGCTTGCTGATGTCATCACCGCAGCTCTGGTGACACACAGGGGTCAACCAGGGGTCTTGCCTATGAACTCTGAACTCCATGACCTGACATCTGCTTACAAACCGTTACCCATCGATACACATTTTGATATTCCTGTTAAGATTCACTCATGAACATGAATACGAAAAGGACAGAAATTTTCAGTTTGGATGCCAAAATCTCTTTTGGTATCGCTTTTTTGCTTTTTCTCTTAAATAAGGTACGTATTTTGAGCTTAGGGCTGTTCTGTTCAACACATGTTCGGTTAAACAGCCTACTGTACGCCGCACGTAAAAAAAAAAAAAAGCTAAATGTTTTTGATTACCGAGCTTACACAGGGGACGATGGGAAATGGGATAAGAGAGGAAGCTCCTTTCCCTCTCTCCCTTCTTACCTTATTTTCCCCTCTGCTAGCTTTCCCTCATTCAGGCACCCCTCCATCCGCCTCGCCTCCTCTGCACGGGCTGCCAACTCCTCCACTGAGCAGGAGAGAGAGAGAGGACAGAAACAGGAAGAAAAGTGTGAGATAAAGAGCAACAGTTCACTTCAGACTCTGCTGGTTAAGATTCATTAGAGAGTAGGTTTAATTCAAAAGGCCATATGACAGAAAAAAAAGGACATTTTCATATTGAGATATTATATTGTGAGATGGCTCTTGAGACTGAGTTAATTTTATTTTTTAAAGTATTTAAAGAAAGAAATATGTAACACGATATTTACATAGTACTTCACATGCTCTAGTAGCTCAAGGTTAATAGAATGATTTACAAAACATGCCTACACAAGGGGTGATTATTGATTCTCGTCAAGTTCAGCATGAGTGGGGGAAAATGTGAACTGCGAGCCACCTTCAAAGCCAAACCAACTCTGCCACAGAAGAGGCGCTGAATGCCTTTCAAAGGCAGAGAAGGCAGGAGTGAAAGTATTGCACTGCTCGCACTCAGACGAGGCAGCAGCCCTTTTGTTGGGGGACAAAAGGAACGCTCCCTGACTCCGTCAATAGATGGCACTCTTTACCTTGAGCAGGCCACTTGAGCTCACACTCCTGACCGCATCCCTTCAATCACTTTCCCTTTTCAGCCTTCTCCCTCCGTCTACATGCAATAAAACCCCATTGTCCTACACTTAGTAGTTTAGCACATTGAGCGGATGCATAATAAACCACTAGTCAGGTTCCTTGGTTAGGTTTGCTTTTGCAGCCCCTTTGCAGTTTGAATTTAAAATTTAGGATTTGCCCCCCACCCCCCCTCCTTTTTTTGTTCTGTGTGCTGTTTTGTGAGTCAATGTTTCTTCATAGCTCTTAAAACCTTTTCACTAAATTCAGTATTCATTGAATATAACATAAACTGTCAGCCATCGGTGGCCGAGGCCAGTGAATATTGAGAAGGTGTGTGCGCTGAATATGTAGAGGTGAGTATTTGTGTGTGTGTGTGTGTGTGTGTGTGTGTGTGTGTTGAATATTTACAGAATGGACCTTGACATTGTGGTTGTGCTATTTGAGTGTGTGAAATAGAAACAGAGAAATGTTTAGTGTATTGCTGTAATGCTTTTAGGGCCATGCACCCTCTGTGATGGTGGAACAGACTGAATATGGGCGGAAGCTAAAACCAATACCAGAAAGAAGGAAACAGAGAAAAGAAAATCTACATTTAATAAAACTATGATTAATTTATGGTTTTTGCAGCATCCAAACTGTTTAAACTAAAGCCCTCGGAAAATTGAAGCGGCAACTGGAATTGCTAAATATTTAACGATGCACAAACACTTTTTATTTGTGTGTGTGCGTGTGTGTGCACCCTACCTTGGCTATTTTACCGAGTCTCAAGGTGAAAGTTTGCTATGAATCTCAATAATCAATAAAAGCAGAGATGTGAAAACTTGAGATGGGGATCAAATTCGCATTCAAGGCATTAGTTTTGAGGTGACCTCAGTGACACCTCCCACCAGGGGAGGCCACAGAGAGAGCAATTAGCTGCACAAACTGACCGTTTACACAAACACTCCGATTTGCACCCAAACACACACACACACACACACACACACACACAGGAAAATGTACACACACGGCTGAAACAACACACGCGAAATTAAGTGAAAGACAGAAAGCTTTTCCTATATCCTAAAATTTCTAGGAAAATAAAAACAGACACACAAAAGTAAAAAGCAGCACACATACACTGGTTTACTTTAGACAAATAGATAAAAATGTGTTATATATTTAGCTTAGTTTGATGACTAAATACTGCCAACTTTTTCCACATTAAGCCATGATCCACAGAGGATTTCTCATTTTTTTAAAATAACTTAAAGATCGAATAGCAGTCCATATTCTGAGTCCTGGGTTCTTTTACAACTGGCTCCATGAGTTAAGTTATGACATTAGTCCACAATCGAAGATCTCAGGTGTCTCCCTTTCTTGACCCTTTTATTCTGGCTTCACAACTTAAAGTATGACATTAGTTTTTAATCTAACTCTCTCAATCTCTCCCCCTCAGTGCCTTCATACAAGCTTCAAAGCCCATCATACAGCATCAGTTTATAATCACAGATCTGCGATCAGATTACCCTGCTCTCACAGCTAACCTTTAACATGAGAGGGACGAAAACCCGGCTAACCCTGAATCAGTGGCTGGGGCTAGGCTGGGCCCTGCCTGGCCCTCATAAAAGCTTCATAAGGCTTCATAGGGGCTTCCTTTGGCTTTGTTGGGGGATTCGTAGCAGGCTAAGGTGCTCCCGAGAGACGTCCCAAAGCCTCCCAAGACTCTCTCTCTCTCCTTCTGAAGTTTCATGGGCTTGCAACACTGCTTTTGGGTATAAGCCAAAAGGTGTAGGTGCATAGCCGCACACTGTCATGCACACAAATACACCACAAGAAGAAGAAAAAAATTGTATGCACACAACGATGAACACTCACAAAGACAAAGAGTTACACACACACACACACACACACACAGAGAATCTAAAAACTCACACACACATACACCCCAACACACTCCCCTCTTGCTCTCTCCTCTCCGCTTTATTTACAATCCTCTGGCAGCGGTACAAGGGCCCGGGGCTATAACACACGGCACCTAATGCTCAAACTGCCAGGTAATCTCATGTCTGACATCCCCCTTTGATAGAAACTGATCAATAGACTCTTGTAAAGGAGTCATTTTCTCTGATGTTTCTACCAACCACTTCTCTCTATCGCTATCTCTCTCCCCTTCTCTCTCTCTCTTTTCCCCCTTCTCTTTTATTAGCCATACATTTATAATTCATATTTCAGCTGGGCTGAGTTTGCTCTGAGACAAAGGGGGGCTTCTTTGTGTAATAAAGAACAATGGTGGTGAAATGATGGGGAGAAATGCCAGTGTTTGCTGCTGGTTCCGGTGAACAACAGTTTTGGGGATCGATAGAGTGTGAAATGGGATTATAGCTAGTAATAGAGGTGAATTGGAGGAGAGAGGCCTGTGCACGTGTGCGTCCAGGGATCCAGATTGGATAGCAGCACACACACACATACGCACAAACTTGTGCACACACACACATGCACGCAATAATGATTTCATCATCTTTAGGCAGATGCACATCAGCAGCACAGAGGGGTGGTAATATCACATTTCTGTTTTTGTGGAAGTGTGGAAATATGGATATTGTGTTTTTGTTTATGCTGTTATTTCATTTGTTGTCACACAGCATCACATTTATTTCACATTACAGCCAGCCTTACAACACATCTTATTCAAGATGTAAGACGACACTATCAGCAGTATTTGAATATCTTAAACATCCATCCCCGTGTAAATTTCACAGGTAGGTGCTATAAAAAAAACAAACAACTGACCAGCCATTTAGAAGATGCACACAGTTCCCTATGAAACTGCTTAGTGACAAAATCTTAGCCACAAATCCTTTCTAATTGTCTGACTGAATGTAAGAATAGACAAATAAGTTCTTAATTTAGTTTAAATTAAACACAGGGGTGACGTACCAAATTTTGGACCCTGTGTATATGCAGTTTCCAGGGGCTCACCACCCGTCCTTCCTTGTTCCATGTCTCTGTCACGCGCCTTTTGATTTTTTTTTTTTTTTTAAGTCTGTTTGCTTTCTATCCCTTTCCTTTCTTTTCTTTTTGGAACGCTGATTTTCCTTTCTTGGGGAAAGATGTGTGCGTTGGGCTTTGAGGAGTGAGAAGGGCCTCAGAGGGCTTCCATATTTTTTATTTTTTCTACAAAGTTCAACCAATTTATTCAGCCAGTTTTAATGCAGTTATGACATTTATTATCGACAAAAAAACTTTTTATTTCAGGTTTAAAAAAAAAAAACCTCACACTGGGGCCCTGGATAAGCAGTCCCACTTTTCCCCCCACTAAGACACCCCTGTATCCATACACACTAAGTGCTCCATCAATATACCCTATATACTGTGCACACAGTGGCACTCTCTCAGAACCATGTGTAGTTTAGGGTTACACAATTAATCAAAAATATTCTGGAAATCACAATATGGTCAAGTGCAAGATCCAAATCACTGGAGCTTAATTTTTTTGATAAAGGGTGAAATGTGTCTGAACATACTGTTATAAATTAAGCATTTAGGCACAACAGAGATGCTCTGGCCTACAAACTATATCCCAGACAAAAGAAAGTACAACTGCAGTAAAAATCACATCATTTTTTTAAAAAATATTTTCAGTAAAAACGAAATGCAAAAATTACCATTTCCAGGAAAAAACGTGAGTCATATCACAATCACAATATCTGTCAGAATAATTGCAATTTGATTGTTTTTGCATATCGTGCAGCCCCAGTGTAGATTGTTCAAGTGTTTTGTGATATACTCTCTGGACTCACTTTTTTGTAAGAAACAGAATATCTACTAAACTAAGAATCATACAGAAAATTCATGCCGTCAAAGAGTGACAGTAAATTTGACACATACAGTCACATGCCAAGTTTAAGGACTTTTTTTCCTCTCCTTTTTAATCACACTCTTCTTTCCCGTCTCTCCTGCCACAGTCTGATTGAATCCAGCTGCCTTCAGCCGCTTCAATCTCATCCATATGACACTTCTCTGGTTCCCAACTCATCCTCTTCTCCTCTGTTTCTTTCCTCCTTTGACATTCCCTCTATCTGGCCACAGAGACCTTTAAATATAATATCCATCACATCCCAACTCTGTATACGCCCAGTTAACTGTTGGATTCATCTAACATTTTACCCGTCTCACGGCACCAAACGTCATTCACCAAACAACTTCCAAGTAAAAATGCTTGTAAAAAAATGTCAATTCCATAATAATTTAACCATCAGCAGTAAAAATTATACTCTGTAATTTTACAAAGTGGCAAAAAAAGACAGATAACAGGCTGGAAATCCATTACAACAGAACATAAAGTAATGAAATACAGTAAATATGTGTTCTGAATGTTTTTTTTTCCTTAGTTTTTTACTGCATACCTTTTTCTGTTTGTCTATACTGATCAAACGATCTACATTCTTTCTTGTTAATTTTTTTTTTACAATCCACTCCATCCCTGACCAGATCTACTGTTATCAAGCAACAAAAAAGAATCATCTCCACTCAAGGCGATGTTTTCATAATACAGACAGAACCTCGGCAAGGGCTTCATGTTAATAAAAAAGCCTTTTGTTCACAACAGTAATTTCTCAAGCTGACTCCTCACCCAGTCTATTCAGGCTACTGCTATATCCAGGTAAACAATGCCCCCTTTGTTATAATAATGCATCTTTATTCTTCTTAAGTCATTACAATAGGCTCGACGTCGCTGGATTGTATTTGCTGAAGGTAAAAGCTGAATAATATGTGGTTTTGTGTGGCGCGTAGAGTTGAGGGAATGCGTTTTGATCACAGACAAAGGCCAAGCTACACAGCGTTGTCCTTCTGTCTCTATCTTGTTAATGAGCAGTGTTCACCGAGCAAGCCAGCCACTGTCTGCCACAGAGAAAGACCTCAGATTCATCTCTCTGCGGACAATAGGTGAATGTGTGTGTGTCTGTGTGTCTATGTGTATTTGTACCTCAGAGGGCGCAGTGTGTATGTGCTAATTAAAGCAGTGGGAGTTGGAAGAAATGGCTGTGTAGCGTGTGTGTATGTGAGGTGTTTGCCTGGCGTGACCATAGATGTGTACGTTAATTCTTAATGAGACATTTCTGTGCCCAGTGAGACCCAGCCATCACCATTCCTGCACTGACACACTACTACAAAGGCCACCATCGGGCACGAGCGCACACACACACACACACATAAACCAGATCATTACCATACCGCTAAAGCAGTGTGCCACTGAATCAAACCACTATCTACTGTGTGTGTACGTGTGTGTGTGTGTGTGTGTGTGTGTGTGTGTGCATGTCTGTGTGCCTCAGTTAACATTGCATGCAGACAGCTAGCAACCGCATCACCACGTAGCTGTACCACTGCTGGCTAATTTCAGTGAAGTGATTGAGCTAACAGCAGTGTGACTGGTGTAAAACGGCAGTGCACAATATGGGTGCTTTTCGTTATGCTGACGTGTCTCCTGGATTCCCTCATCTTGTCTCTAGCTCCTCCCAGCAGGAATGTGAGACAAAAATGTGAGTAAGAGACGCAAGGATGAACGCGCAGAGGCTGCCAAATGAAGCGGTGCGGCTTTTATACGTCACACCACTTGATCAAAAACGTCTGCGCAGGATACACCTGTTTTCTCACTACGAACTCCTCCAGAAACATCCTCGCTCCTCATCTCCACGAAAACACTGAAAGGATTAAACAAGGCTTAAACCCATTTTTACCAATTAATTTTTCAAAATTTCTTTTCCATTTCATTTTACCCAGTTCCCATGTTTTTTATTTATGTAGTTTAAAGTAAGTAGCCAATAAAGCAATCTTAAGGTAATGACTTCAGTTTGCTATGTCCTAAGATAGACATTGTAGTAAAAATGCAGTATGGAATGTCTGTTGAGCGGCCTTATATATGTCGTTTGAAAGCCACACACTTCACAAGGTTTTGCGAACTTTACTCGCTCATTACACATTCGTGATGCCAAGTAGCTGCATACACCAATGAGTCTCATGTGATGATAATGACGTTTTAATTGTCAAGCATGTTTTAAACATGTTTTTGTGTTTTTAAGAACATATTTTAACTTTTTTAAACCTGGATTGATATCTCTCTTTTTGAGCTGCATTCAAACTCCTTTCAGAATTATTTAAACCTCTGAAACCTGAGCAAATTCAACCGATGTCTTTCTAAAACATAGAACAAAAGGCAATGCGCAATTATGCAAGAAATGTCCTGCAAACTTTTTAAGGGCAGGGAAAAATGTCCAGAGGCTTTGCTTGATATAACTATCATGATTCTATACTTAAAATTATGTTATACAATTATTATAATTTTTGTAAGCACTTTTAGGCCATTTCCTTGTTTTTTTTAATATATTTACATTTCTTTTTCTTTTTTCTTTTTTTTGCTCATTTTCAGATAGTTTTCTTTTAACTTTTTATTTTTTTGCTATTTTTTTGGGCCATTTCTTCAAGTTTCTTTTTTTTTCCAAGAGAAGAGAAGATACTGAAAAGCACCCTGTATAGCTCCTCTTGCATGCTAATGGCTTCTGATGGACAATATTGCCAAACAAGAAAAGCTTTGATAAAGCCTTAATTATTTATTGAAAACACGCTAATGTAAACTATTTTCTTGTGCTCCACTTGTTCAACTATGCAGGCGTGGAAGCTGCACTACCCACCAGTCACGTGCTCAATTGAAAAACATTTCAGCTTGTTAATAAAAACTGCACATTTATAGACAATGTATACGAGTATGTAGGTGACTTAAAAGTTATTTGTTGATGGATAAAAGGACAGATTAATGGATGAAATGAGTATCTGATGGATTGACTGATTGCTACCTGTCACTTGGTGCTGGCGTCGTAGCTCCCCCAGCTCTTGGCTCAACTGCATGACGTGACTGTTCAGACTCTGCCTCTCTCTAACGGCACTCATCATCTTCTCCTCCCCATTCTGCAACTCTTCCTGAAGTCTCTGCACCTCTCCTCTCTGTGCATCCACCTCGCCGCTTCTTCTCGCTGCCTCTTGTCTGGCCTCTTTCAGCTCCTCCTCTGACTGTCTGAGAAGCGCCACATGTACCTGCAGCATCAGTAAACAGTGAATAAGTGTTTATTATGCGCGCACACACACAGCGTTTGTGGCCCTTTTGAGATCAAGTATCTTGCTAGATTGTGTCTAAAATGCACTTCACACTTGGCATAAAAGAGAGCCTAAAATGTGTATTGAGTGACAACTTATTATTTGATTTTGCTTCCCCACTTACATTTGCTTTTATCTAAGGGAAACCTTGACTAAAACTTAAAAGAAAATAGATAAAAACATATTTGCCTTGGTCATACAGCTAGACAAATACTGGTGGTGGACATTTGGTAGCTTGCTGCAGATGCAAACTCAAAATCTTGCCCAAGCTGTTTGACATAGCCAAATCAAGAGTGTTAAGGAATTCCAGAGGCATACAGCAGTCGACTCTGCATATTGCAAACTTATTGCAAAGTCCTTCACGCCAGTTAAGGATGGATTTATGTTCACACCTCACATACTGTACAGTCTGTAGACACGTGTCCCTGAGTTTACGCAGATATTAAGACTTGATCTTGGTAAGCGTGACATGTCTATCACTTGTATGTGCCAGGGGACACACAAATTAATGTGTAAAATCAAATGTTCCCACTTGCACCTATGTGTAGGAAAATACACACACACACACACACACACACACACACACACACACACACACACACACACACACACCCACACACACACACACACACACACACACAAATGATGTGACTATGACTGCCAGCAATGTTGGCACTCTGCCAGGCTAGAGTCACCACTTTGAGTAATTTGAATATTTAGTGTCCCATTGAGCTCTTAATTGGAGTCAATTTCACCAGCCTTGGCACGTTTGGTACTTTAATTAATGGCAAGGCAATTTGTTTCTGCCAGGCAATCACAGGACAATCGCATGAGTGGTGGGTGTGTGTGGTTGCCGGTGGAGGTGGGTGGGTTGAGTACTTTGGGAACTTGAATTGAATCTCAAGCTCTTAGCCTGAGATGCGTGCTGGGCAACATTTTAGGATGGTGGTTGAGATGTCTTCAAATTTAAAAGAAGAGGGGAGGAGGGTCAACAAGTATGGCTGTCTTTAAATGAAAGGACAGATCAGAAGATACGCATTATCTTAATACCTTTTGGGTGTCCGCCAGCTCAACTTCTAAGCGTGTAACTTCCTTTTTCAGATGCATCACTTCCTGTTCCAGCCCGCTCCGATCACTCATGTGTGTGTGGTGGGATGCGAGGAGACTTTGCTTTAGACCCATCTTTTCCTTCGCCCTATGGGAAAGAAGAGAAAAGAATGATTGGCCCAGTGTAAGGAATGCATGGTACCAATGAACCCAGTGAAAGAAAAAAAAGTCTGCAACAAGAAAGAAAATTAAACCAGATAACAGATAAGCTAAATGAAAAGGAATGATTTGACTAGATTATGTTAAATTGTCCATGTGACACATAGTGTACCACTGTGTGCCATTTGGCAAGTAGACTGTTAAGAGAATGAAAGAGAGAGAGGAGGGGGCGGAGGCAGATGGGAAGGGCACGAGAGGAGAGACAAGGACAGGGACCGAGATCAGCAGAGGAGAATGAGAGTTTTATAGACTCAGTTATTACTGTCTCTCCAGCTCTGACTTCATCTGAAGAATAGCCTTTTCACACTCCGCAAGGCGCTCAACCTGCTCAGTGCAGCCCTGAAACACACACCCAACCAGAAACATACAAAAAAAGAACGTGGGCGCTGGAATGTAGCTCCATTTTTTTTTACCACACATATGAAACAAACTTTAAGTCTCACTCTGTATATACTGTCTGTTTTTTTTTTATAACAGCAAGAATGTAAACAAATTTCTTATCTCATTTGTTATCTCTGAACGAATGGTTCACAGTGATAAGAAAACATGCATGTTTGTAATGTGTAATCTTAACATGCAGAACAGAAAAATGTGTTACCCTACCTCTTGTAGCTGCTGTCTTTGTCTTAGCAGGCTGAGGTACTCCTCATCAGAATAAGAATGACTCTTTCGATATAGCTGTAAGTCACACTCCAACAATAGTTTCTATGAGCAAAGAGAGCAAGAGAGAAAGATGAAATATAGTTAATACCGCAGCAAATACTCACATCAGTATATGTATATATTACCTAATTGTAGCCACCAAAATGCAAACAACTGATCTGAAACTGGAAAAAAAAAAAATTAAAGGTCGCTGAAAAAAACAAAGGAACAAAAGGGTGCATTTGTAACAATTTTGAAATTGCATTTCAACAGATTATATGCATTTTGGTTCACTGTGAAAATGACAATGACACTGATGTGCCACTACGGAGACACATCATTACGTATTACACTCATTTGTGAATTGATTTGTTGCATCACAGAGCACAGAGACACATTGGCCTTGATGTTCTGAGCACAGTTGACAAACTCCCACACACTGGCATAACATTAACAAGTGCGTCTAATGTAAGAAACAACAATAGGCCTTTTATAAAAGAGGAACTTTTTAACAAACAACCTTTTTATGGCTTGTGCACTGCTAGATGTAAGAAAGATCATAGTTCTTAGAACTATTTTTAGGAACATTTTTAGAGCGAGGACCATGAGTGACATAAGTGTGCAGTGACTGGTCAGACACATGAGCCAGCGCAGCTACACCATTTTTAATAACCTGTTACAGACAACACAAACTACAGCTTGTAACCATAGACTGTATAATTAATGGACGTAACTGCCATGATGTCACCCATTGGTTTGTGGACTGCCGATTTGACGCCTCGACTTTGTCATTTCAGCCATCGCCATCTTGTTCTTTTTGGAGTCAGGAGGTCAGGAGTGACTATATTTGGATGAGAGGTTGGAGCTGTGGAGGAGCGAGGGGTGGATCTGACTCACAGACTGCGGTGACACCTCGCAGTAAGCTTGTCAATCAAGCGACCCCACCCTTAAATATGCATAACTAAAATGTAAATGTATGAGTAATAACAAAAATACATAAATTAAACAATAAAAAAAAAAATCAACCTCCGCACAGTTGTCACTGATGTTGAATTTAGCTAAAGACAACAGACAACTGTATATTATTTATAATATATATTTATGTACGAGGCTGTAAACATGTTTATCTCTGCTGTAAAGTCTGGCATTTTAACATGGGGATCGATGAGGATTTACTCTGTTTTGGTGCCAACCTCAAGTGGCCATTCAATGACCTGCAGTTTTGGCACATCCGCATTGGCTTTATTATTCTGCGTCAAAGATTCCTGCTTGATAGTAGTAGGAAAAAAATCGATGAAGACAAATGGACCAATAGTAAAGCCAAGGCTTTATTGAGCAGGTGTGACAGGGGAAATAGAATGCAATTTTGAACTGTCAAAGCAAAACAGGTCTAGGCTAGCTTATGTCGTTCTTAATGGCAGTGGGAATACAAACAGTAAAAAAAACCTTGAAAGTATGTTGTTTTTGGGGAGCTCCTCAATGGGCAGTTCTTCTCAGCAACTCCTCATAACAGTTAGGTCTGAAAAACACCTAATACCTACTTTAGGATCTTAGCAAAGTTCTCTTACTTACGAAGGAATATCTCCTTGGAGGAAAAGACCTTGTAGCTCATTGTGTTTTTTAATGTATTACTAAATGTATCACTTCTCTAAATCTTAGTCTATTAACTGCCATCCTTTACAGGAAAATTATGGAAATAATTCAAAAGTAGACAAGGAGAGAAATTCCACTTGTCTAAGTGTTCATCTTTATGTTATAGTAAAAGATTCCCTGGTCAGAATACAAATGCACTAGAATAGAGATAGCGTCAAGATACTTTACTGTGTAAGTAATGCTTCTTTTTCCATTTGTGCTACAATATTAAATATTGTAACTGGTACACTGATTTTATATACATTTTTGTATTTGAAAAGTATTTCGCTTTTTCTTTCAATTGTGATTTTCTTGTAAACAGGGAATGAAGACATTAGTGATTTTAGGGTTAGCTGAGCCCAACAGTGACACGAGGTAGAGAATTAGCAGGACGTGAAGCTCCATAAGAACTCCTAACCTCTTGATAGGCGCCTCACAATCAAAGTCATTAGCCAGTGTAATAAAGGGCCTGAGATACAGCCATTCTTCAACAGCCTAACTCTTTTATAACCAACAGATTAAAGTTGATTGGATTAAAATGACATTCTGCCCGTCTGACCTTGGCGGCAGCAGTTAAGTTCATCCAAATTAAATTTCTCCGTAATAAAGATGATTCATTTGTTGCCTGACGTAGTAAATATAAAACAGAAAGAAAAAGGAGAAAAGATTAAGTGACACACATCAGTGCACACATGCACAAACACACACTTGTATGCTCACACATACACATGCATGCAATGACACAAGCACACAAAGGATTATGCATGCCCTCACACAAAACTGATGAAGCTAGCGAGCACCTCAGAGAGCACAAGGAGACACCCATTTGACTTAACACCAGTACATGTAATCCAGATCTTCTTGTTGAAGTTACATGAAAACTGCATCCTTAAAGAATACAAACAACCACTGTTCAGACTGAAACAATATTTTTTTTTTCATTTTAAGATGAAAGACTGCCCCCAGTGGCCACCAGTCTGGTCATGTCACCCGCCTACCTTTCCACTGATCATCTCCAGAACAGCCTCATTTATTGTTATATAGATATATCACAAGGATGTTTTGTCTTGTATTTGCATTGGGCATATAATAAGACTATGGGCCCCTGGGCACAGACATGTAAAAGGCCACGCCACCTCTCCTACATAAGAGCAAGACACAGTCTTTGTGGTGGTTTTGCCTTAATTTTGTTGTTGTTTTGCATCTCTTTGTAATTGTTATGCATCTTTTTGTGGTTTTGGGCCTTTCAAGCCCCTTTTACACTGCCTCTTCAAGGCTGGAATTTCACACTGTTATTTCACTGCACCGTTCTGTGTATGAGGTACAACTACGGAATAAGGGGACGGAGTTGTTTCGCAAAGAGGAAGAACAGAAGCCAAAAATGTCAGCAAATTGGGAAAATAATGAGATTTAGGAGTTTCTTAGACCCAGAGCAGTGTACGTCAACAGCCACCATATAAAAGAGACAGTAAATGATTGTTTTTGCCATGTTAAGCCGTTGTTATTGTTTATTGTATGTGTCAGCTCAGTCATGCCTCTTTTGATTTCACGATGCCGGCACGCTGACTAAAATCCCAGACTGAAAGCAGCATGATGCTACTGTCATAGTGGCCCTTTAGTGCAATCTCTTTGTAAAGTAACTTTTTTGGTCATTTTGTGTCTCTTTGTGGTAGTTTCACCCCTTTTTGCAACTATTTTGTGTCTCTTTGCAGGTTTTTTTGCATCTCTTTGTGTTCTTTTTCTGTCTATTTCAGGTCATTTTGAGTTTCTTCCTAGTTGGTACATGTTATTTTGCGTGACATTTTGCAGGTGAAGGCCAGGGGCCCCCTGACACTTTTGGCACCTGGACCTGTGCCTCATAGGCCCATTGATTTCCACTTGTATAATTATTATGTCTACCTATGCCACTGTAATGTGTACATGTTTGTCCTGACCTGCTGTTTGAGTGTGTCCACTTGCTCCTGCAGGGATCCCATCAGGCCTTTAAGATGCTCCGTTCGTTGTTGACTCTCCCTCAGTAGATTCTGATTGGTCTGGAGCTCATCCGCCAACTGGTCAAGAGCCTCCTGCGAGTTCTCCCATTGGCCAACCTTTTCCTGGTACCTCTGCTCCATCTCAGCGAGTTCTTTCTTCACCGAATGAGTTGCTAACAGGGACTTTCTTAGCTGCCAATTAAACATAGTGATTAAAGCATTGCATAATTTAGACTGCGATCAAACTGTATGTAGAGAAAGTGTCGAGCTGATGAAATCTCTTCAGAGGCACAAAGCAAGCAAAATCCGATATTTGTAATATACTGTATTACTGGAAACTATGATGTACCTGCTGCTGAGAATACTGTAGTTCCTCTTCCAAAAGCTCTACCTGCCCTTGCACCCTGTGCACCTTCTCCATTGCTGCTGTGTACTTTTGTCTAAATATGGCTACGGTTTCTTTGTGCTCCTGGGCTTGTAAACTGGCATCTTTCAGCTCCTCCTTGGCTACTTTCAGCTGCTGATGAAGAAGTTCCATCTCAACCTCCTGCTTCTTGAGCTCCCCTTCAAAAGTCTTGACCTGAAAGCAAACAGTGAAATGAAAATGTTGATGAGAATAAACCCTTGCTCTTTATTTAAGTGGAACAGCTGTAGCCTGGAGGTTTGGTAGAGTGACCAAAACACTGTTAGATTTGAAAGTAGTGTAGGATTTTGACTCCCCTCGTGTATAGGTGCACTTCAGAACATTTACTGAATTGCTGCCAAGTGTGAAAGTGTAGAGAGCTGCTGATTTAATGTGTTGCAGGTAACTGACAAATAAAGCAGTAGGAAGTCTTAACGTATGCGCGACCAAAGAAGACCAAGTAAACTTGGAGAAGTGCTGAAACTATTTCAACAAAAAACATCATCATAATACTCCACATTAGGATACTTGACATGATGCTTTAGTCATATGCTAGTTTGTGATAGTGAAATATACAGTGCTGCTCTACAGTAACCTCGCTCATAATGAAAGGGGAACCCAGGAAGTGAAACCAGGCTTAATCCCGGTGTTACACAAGGAATCCTACCGTAGCTCACCTTTCAAGGGGAGAGGTTGAGAAAGTTAAACCCGCTCTAACACTCATCTTGAGTTCATCCACGTTAATCCCGCTGTAATCTGGATCAGAACACGAGGGTTTACAACTAATGACAGCCAACTAGTTAGATTTCAGCGGTTCGCTGCGGCTCGGTTTAACCAGGGATTAGCTGGGCCCATCTAGGACTAACACTGGATGGAAGGCAGCGTGACTGGGTAGAAAACTTGCTCATGCAACGGAAAGAGACACAAACCAGAGGAGAGAAGAGGATGGAGGGGCACCATCAACTTTCATTCTCTTCTTCTGAGTCAAAAAACTGAACAACCTGTGTAGGTGTGTGTGTGTGTGTGTGTGTGTGTGTGTGTGTGGACTGTTTAAAACCATTGACTCAGCCCATGTACACTTTATTCAGGTGTGATGTTGACTGCTTTTCCCAAGGGTACACAAGGTAACAATTTTAAAGTCACACTGTGAAACACAAGAACAATAAAAAGTAAGTGTCATATACCAACTTTACCTATTATAGCTGCATGTGTGAACTTAGCCTGTCATATTTCTTTTAATATATCCGCTACCCTATAGTTCAAACACTAATGGTGAATTTAGCATTTCATTCTGTCGCTGGATGAAAGGCCCTGTAACAAGGCTTAATGGGAACACCATGGCTTTCTTGTGACCATAATCAGGAGCTTGTGCTTTGTGGAAACAAACAGCAATCATTAAGTATGATAAAAAGAACATCATTTTGACCCTCATTTGGCCTGCCATTTGAGTATTCATGGCTGTCACATGACTACCCAAGATGACCCTCAGCTGATAATAACTTTCTTCTTCTTTTTTCATTTCATCTCATCTTTCTGTATTGATGTTTGTGTCCAATTGAATGTGAGAGGTTGACAAACAGAGGGGTCATCTTGTCTGGTTTAGTAATTCAGATGATGTCGACGGGGATGTATGTAAGTTGACTGCAAAATAAAGCTTGTCTGTTGTTGTTCTTGGCAAAAGACTGACGACTTGATTGTCCACTGTGATTTAAATCACTCTCACTCAGATGCATAAGTGCATCGGATTTTTCTTTTTATATTGTTCACTGGATTAACACCATAGATAGTTTTGCTGTAGGATCGAGGTTAGACTGACTGACAATTGAACACACAAAGACTATCCGCAGCTACATACTGCTGACTTAAACTGTCCTTGAGCTTCGTGACCTTCGACTCTCGACCCCTCAGCGTGCTCTTTATTTGGCTGAGCTCAGAGTTGTTCTGCTTCAATCATCTGTGAAGCAGGTCACTCCTCTGGCTCCAGTGTTGCGCATCAATCTTGTGAGTCTGTTTCACAGCTTCCAGGTCAGAGTTCAACTGATCTATAGATTCCCCTGTAGAGGAGATGGAGATGAGCGAATGAGCGAGGAGAAGAGAGAATTCTTCCTTACCTGTTGCTGACCGATACGCAGCTGATCATGTAGCTGCTGCTGTTCTTTCTCCTTCTGGTCTTCAAGGCGCTCGATATCTCTGACCTTTTCGCTTAACAGACAGGCCTCTTCCTGGTGTCCTTTCGCTGTGTGTTTCAGGTGTCTAACCTCCCCCTCCAGAGCTGCCACCTGAGCACAGGAAAGTGAGGAAAGGGAATAACTTAATGTAGGCATACAAAGCACACACAGACAGACAGAAAAGAGAGCGAGGGGGCGGCAGTAGCCTAAAAGTGAGAAAATAGGGCTTGAGTCAGAGAGTTTCCTAGTTTAGTCTCAGGACCAGTTGGGAAAATGTGGGCAAGGCAGACATGAATGAGTAACGATTCCCCTTTCCTAAGCTCCGACTTTCGAGGAGCCTTTGAGCAAGGTGTTACGCCTCCCACTGCTCAAATGGAGCCGCTCAGTAGCCAACTGTAGAAGACTACTGCTGGTTTGGGCACTTCCCTTGAGTGGATGTGTGCAACTCTGTAGGTGTATAACAGGTCGTTGATGGAGGAAAAAAACACAGGGGTGCTCACTCAACCTAGCCTCAGCATATGAAAGGAAAAAACAAAAAATAGTAAGGCTAGTTTAAAACCCTTGTAGTACTACCTAGAATTGGATATAAGCCCCAAGGCATATTTAAAATCCACAAAACTGAAACAAATTTGAGAAATCAAACCTTTTTCTCATATAACACAGTAGGAAGATGCAAAATTACTGTTATTAAAAGGAACAGGTATAATCTTAAACTCTGTTGGGCAAAATCTATCAAAATTGAAATATTAGAAAATGAAAATACACTCAATAATCAGAAAATAGATAAGAAAAACAGAGATGTCCTGATAAGGACATGAATAGATATAAATGATAGGAAAAGTGCAAATCAACATACAGACAAAAACAAGTCACCACACCTGCTCCTCTGTCCTTTGATGCTTCTCTTCAGCTGTTTTCATTTCAGCTCTTAACTGCAAAATCAACTGATCTCTGCTACGAACCTGAACACACAAATAACACTTAAAAAAATCCAATAAATTGCATACATTGGCATTTTAACCTATTATTTTCCTTTTTTGGGGGGATTTTTGGTTATCAACATGTTGCTACATAGCTCTGACCTACACATATAGACACAAACATATGAACACAGAGACATAGAGAGACCTCCAGGTGTGAGGTGTGAAGTTTCTCATGGCTCAGGGCCAAGTCAGCCTCCAGTCTCTCTTTGGTCTGGTTGATGTGGACAAACTCTCTGCTCTGGTCCTCCGTCTTGGATCTCAGCTCATCCCTCTCTTTGCACAGTTTCTCTAAAGCCTCCCCTCTTTGGTGCAACTTGGAAACATGCAATATAATTAAGCCACTTACTCACACAGTGGTACAATCACATTAGGACAATTAAAAAAAATTGAATTACATTTAAATAATACCAATAAATGCCACAGTAATAAAATAATAACTCCAGGATCACAAAACGCACTCAACATTATCTAATGAGCAATACATAATAAGCTTAATTAAATTGATTCCAAACTTGAATTCCATTATCAGATAAAAATGACAGTAACTGCTTTTATTTGAGAGAGGAATCAACAACCGAATGTTCTTTTTAACACAGTTAACATTAATATGAATCATGAGCATTAAAACTTCAATCAGTTTTGTGAATAATGAAATTGTTGTTTTTACCTCTGTCTGACATTTTGCATGCTGCTTCTTACTCTCTGTGAGCTCCTTCACCAGTGCGCAAATCTTAATCTCTCTTTTCTGGATCTGGAAAACAAAAACACATTTCTCACGGTTTAAGATTGTTGGACGATGCTTTTTTTTTATTGCAATACATGGATGCTCTTTTTGATTAAGCTTTGACAATGTAACATTATGTTAAGGATCATATCTCCTTGAATCATTGCCAACACAAACTATATCTCAGGAAGCCAGGGAACTTAGGTCACTGTTTACAAAACTTGAGATAAAATATTCCAGTCTTGTTTTCATATTTGTGTTTAAGGCAGCAGCGGTGGTGGGTGGATGACGGTTGTTTATGCTTCTCTTGAGTATACAGTATATTGCTTGAGTTTGTCTGTTTCCTTGGTGACCTTCCCTAATTACCCACTTCAGTCCTATGCCAAATGTGTGTGAGTGTGTGTGTGTGTGTGTGTGTGTGTGTGTGTGTGTGTGTGTGTGTGTGTGTGTGTCTGCACATGCTTATACGTGGGTGTGATGCCTCACAAGTTTGCTGGGGAAATGTTTTGGACTTTTTTTTTTAATCTTTTCTACTTGTGTTCACAGGCTGTGTGTTTTCATGGGTTTCCTCTGTTTGAGGTCAGTCAAAATGGCAATGTAGCTGCCATTGTGTGCTGTCTATTTTGAGCCCAATAGGTTCCTAACGTATTTTGGGAATTATAGTATAAGCTCTTATGTTTGACAAAAAGTGTCTTCAGATGCTAAATCATATAAGCTTTTAAAAGATGCAACCAGGTAATTTCCAAAAAAAGACTGTTGTAATCACAAACTGTATAAAATAGTACACATAGCTACCGTGATGTAACCTGTTGGTTTACGGACGGCCACTCTGAAGCCTTGAGTTCGGCCCTTTGTCCGTCGCCATCTTGTTTATTTTTGGAAACAGAAACAATCATATTTTGACAAGAGGCTGGAGATGTGGAGGAGCATAATCAGGATCTGACTCACTAACCCCAGTGACCAGAAGTGAAAACTCAGCCTGCCACTCAAGCGGCCTCACCCTTGATGATGCATAACTTTGGGCCTTAATTAAATGTAAAAGGGTGAGTTATAAAAAAAACTCCCCTCTGTACATTTATTATGGATGTTGAAATTAGTTAGTTATTTAAGCAGCCTCGCCCTCAAATATGCATAACTTTCGTAATTCACCCCCTTATAGTTGTCATGAATGTTAAAATTCATAGAGAACAAAACTACTGTTTGTACCAGGCTGTAAACAAACATATATATTACTGCTTTAAAGTTTTAGTTTGGTGGTCAACGGAGATGTTATTGCTTCTAAAGCCAGCCTCAAGTGGCTATTCCAGGAACTGCAGTTTTCGGTACGTCCATCTTGTCTTACTCTACAACCTAAAAATAAATAAATATATTTGCAGTCTAATTTACACTAAACATTTACTTGTACTACTGGTATAAACATGTGATGCAGACATAGTTTCTTTGGATTTATATAAACACACAGTCCTTCATGCCAAATTGAGTCAAATGCTCACTCTCTCTTTTTCCATCCCTCCCCACCTCCTGTCCGTCCTGCATGATCCAGGGATTGTTTTGACCAGAGTTGAGGGCTCGTTTGTAACTGTCTTGGGGGATTGATGGAGTTAACTTGGCTCTCTGACCTCTCACCTCTGGCTGTCAGCGACCAGGCTCGCTAGACACACTAAACCTGAGCTACAGCAAGGGGAGGGAGGGGAAAAAAACCCAAAAACTACTGTATACACACTGCTTGGCATGTAGCAGCTAAATCACAAATGAGCACCCCTGTAAACATGCACAGACTGATACAAAGAAGTAGTACTCTGGATATTTTACTATCAATGTACATCAGATAAAACAGAGCAAAAAAAGAATGACCAGAGCATTAATTTAATGTTATAATTACAAGTCCTTCCATTTACCCACAGCAAATACAACACTTACACTCTGCCAATTTTTACATCTCAGCTTGATTTGTCTTTGAGTATGTGTGTGTGTGTGTGTGTGTGTGCGTGTGTGTGTGTGTGTGTGCGTGAATTCCCAATGTGAGCATGTGATAGGCAAAATGGATGTTGATAAACACCGGAGGATGTCGTGTCAAAACAGACAACTTGTCAAAACGACACGCTAACTAGGTCAATCACAAAGTTTAAGGAGAAACTTTGGAGTGGAGCTTTGGTTTATGCATATTTCTACGTGGATGTCTATGCGTGTGTGTGATAAGCTTCTGAACGAATCTGCGGGAGGGGACCTCCAATATCGAAGGTATTTTTAAATCAATGAGCTCTTAAGTGTATCTCAGTCTCAATGTGTTCACACACTCGCACGCACACAACACTCAGCACAGATAGAATCCCTACTGACAGGCAATGACAAGATAAAGAGAGGGAGAAATAAGGGGGGAGAGGACGACAGGAGGGGGAGAAATAATAGTTGAACAGTTGGGGGTGGTGGGTGGGGGGGGGCAGGGGGGGATGAAAGAGAGAAGTGGCAAGGCAAGAAAAGAAATGAGCAATAAGAGAGATCAAGAGAGAACGCGGGGAGAGAGAAAAATCAGTCAGCTATTCTGACGGTTATAAAGCATTGTGAGCAGGACCAATGTTTGTCCAAATCCAACCTTGAAGGCTTGAACAACCTTCCACAATACCGCTTACCTTCCACTGTTCCGCTCTTTCTGTCTCCATTCAGTCTTGTTTGCTTTTCCATCCCCCTCACCCACTCCTTGTCAATTTCAAATAATATGCAATTTCTTATATTCAATGCGCTTTTATAGACGACTTATGAGTGTATACTTTTTCAAATGAAGTCCCTCTTGGGAAGCTGGAGACACACTGTGCCGGAGTGTTAACAATACATGAAATGATTGGACATCACACATTGAACTTACATTTGCAGATCTTGTTTTTATGCAGCATCTATAAGCTCTGACGCAACAGCAAAATGGAGCAAAAATGCTCAATATTTCCAGTATCTTTGCTTTTGATAGTCTTCATGCAGTTATGAATCTAGCTTCCACTAGCGTATTTAGTGTCAAACATTTTATTATCATGTTTTTACTGAATGATTGTGATGGGTCAGAGAGAACCGTCAGGTATAGAGGTCTCAACCTAAACTATAGAAATGCCAAATTTTGGCATGAAAAACCTGTTCAACCTCCCTAAACAAAACGGTTAAGGTTTAAAAATAACACAGTAAGAGCAGTAATGTTATTTCATCAAATATCATGGGATATTTAAGAAGCAAAAATAAAAACTGTAGTTATGTATTTGACAGCAAAAACAATTAAACTTTTAGCTTCTGAAATAATCAATGTTACGCTACTCCTCATGCGTAAATACACACTGTGTCAAGGGGGAGTTGGCTGCGAAGCATTAGTGGACAACAGCCCTGCTCTGCTCTCTGCTCTGCTGTCTACATTTTAGAGAATGTAATTAATATTTTCCTCATTTATGATGCATTATTTTACCAACCCACAACCCATCTGTGTGTCCATATTTACATATGTAGGTGCGTTTACCTATCTGAATAATGCACCCTTTATGCAGCAGGAAAATACTTGACTTTGGATAAAGGTTTTCTTGGTCGGTTGTACATTTGGTTTGTGCCAACAATGTGCCTGACTGCACCTCATTTTAAGACCAACATGCACAGATGTGCACAAGTACACTTGCTACTTAACAGAACAGAAGTGCACAGCCGAGACACATTACCGTTCACAGCTGTGAACTTCCACAGCAGGTAAAAGGCCCCCACGCACAGTTGATTCCAAATTCTCACATGATACATGAGCGGTTGTGCCAGTACAGCTGGACATACAGTATATCACTGTCCGCAGAATCCACCATATCTCTATCAGGCAACACTTTGTCCAACTTGTCATAATATGGATAAGTTGCACAGCGTTGACCCACTGTCACCAAAACAACCCCAGAGTACCGCCTTGATAACATACTTTCCTGTCATGTCCTTGTCGAAGACGCATCGGGATGCTTTAACATTTACACTGCAAAATATTTGCAGTCAAATGTGGCCAAGACCACCTTGGTACACAGTGTGTCTTGGTTGTTGTTTACACTTGTATTTAGCGCTGCCCACATCCACAATGATTTAAAACCAAGTGTAAACAAGGTAAAATTTTGTAGCTACAGTATACTTGTGAACAGAAAACTACCAACTTGATCATAAGGTATCACCTCTTATCTCAACTTTCCTTCATCCCTACAACCTACAAACTCTCTCCCCTTTTTCACATTTCTCACACTAAATCCATCTGTCTGTCTAGCTCCTCCTATCTTTCCTCCTGCTGACATTTATGACCTGAACATTTAAAAGAGAAGCCTCCAGAGAACCATGCAAGTGACTTTTGGTTCAAGCAGATCATCTCTGAGACAAAGCCCCTTGTCATGTTAATGGCTTCTTTACCTTCAAGTTCCTCTGTGGGGGAGTTAAGAGCAGAGTAACACTTAAACCACATGTTAAAGACTACAGCAACATGTGGCCATTTGCATGATGATGATGTGTGTGAGTTAGTGAGATGGAGAGAACTATGAATAGAGATGGAGGGCAAGTAAAAAGGATACAGATAAATAAAGGATAAGGGATTAAAAAAAGACATTAGAGAGGATTTTTGTGCTTAAAAATGCTAGTTTTACACAAAAAAGCACAAACATCTGCTTTTGTTTAGTGAATTTACCCATGTCATTTTTGTTGTTTTTCCTGTACAAACCATTTGATAGCTGAGTTCACCTGAACTGTAGATGTTCTGAATATTAAAATCAGTGTTTTGTGTTATTTCAATGGCACTATCAACAAATATATAAGATGATAACGCAAGAAAAAAAAGAAATATAGAAAAGTGTTCAGATTTTTATAACCCCCTAAGACTCAAGCCACACCAGTGCTTCTTCTCCTACTTCATAATCTACCTCCCAGCTGTTTCAGTGAATTATATCTAAAAAAAAGTGAGAGGACTAATCATTTTCTACAGAAAAGGCAAACTGCTCTCCTATTCTTTTGAGCAAAGACGCCTAAGTGAGAGGGGGAGAGTGTAAGAGGGAGAGTGAATCAGCAGAGTACATTTCAGATGAAGGAGAGTGTTGACAGTATTTGTTCAGCTGTGCTAATGTTAGGACATTTAGCGCTGTAGAGGAAAATACTTAACCAAAAGTTCTCTCAGTTTCACTTACAGTATATTCAAGTGGGAGCAGGCACTCTCTTTAACACACACCTACTGCTACCACTGTCCATACAATGATGGAATGAAGTGTGCATGAGTGAATGCAAAGCTGTGTGTGTGAGTGTGTCCACGTGTATGTGTGGGTGTGTGTGAGAAAGAGCTTGTAATAGATCAGAGAGAGAACAGTTTTGGTGCACAAAGCAGGGCCAGATGTGGAGCAGAAACCAGATCCCTGAACAGAGTGTAATGGTCCATCCGCTGACTTAACCAATCCAAACATGAAAGACACAAACCTCACACACAAACACACACACAGAGAGAGAGAGAGAGAGAGAGAGAGAGAGAGAGAGAGAGAGAGAGAGAGAGAAAAATTGCATACACTGTACATCCACAATAAAATGAAAGAGTAACAATTTGACCAATCAGTGACAAAAGAATTAGTGTTAACTCCACCAGAGTGAATTACAGGAGGTAAAATGTTTGCTCTAAATATTTAAAGGGGTGAAATGTGAAATTCAGACCATATGAAGTGTCTGGACATGGTTTTCAAATTTAAGGTGGCTGAGCCAGCAGATAGCAGCTAATGACGTGAACTCCACCAACAGCACAAAACCATGGCAACAGTGATGGCAGAGCTTACAGTGTTATCTAGAGGGAAACTGGAGGGTGGGCACTACACTTTTGGGAAGACACCGCCCTGCTATGAGTGTTAACCAACATATGAACACAGTGCAAAGCAGTTGCTATAAGTTAGCCAGTGGAATACACACATGCACAAACATGCACATGCAGCTTACCACATCAAACCACATAAAAAGGATTTGCATTCGCTTTTGCTAAAGAGGTACTTGTAGAAAACCTACAACTACCAGCATGCACCGTGCTGCAATGGACCAATAAATGCTCCTGCTGGTAGATGACACAATGCTTACTTGTCTGTTTGAAGTGATGGCAACCGGCTGGTAACGAGCGATCTTTTATTAGAGTTAAACGGTATGCTAAAACATGTTCCTGAAAACATTTTAGGTGAAAAATGGCAGAATAGGAACAGAATATTGGTTTCTATTTGATCAGCGTTGCTTAGTTTTACCGTTTGATCTCAGTTTTTTTCAGTCTCTGTTTTTACCACGTAGGATTCAGTATGGCATCCACTTCCAGTTTACAAATTCGCTGTTGCAGCCAAACAGGGCACTAAAATGCATTTGTAAATCATTTTAGGCAAGAAGTAGGCACTGCAGTAACATAATCTTGATTTATATCTGATCAGCACTACCTAGTTGTTATTGTTATCAGAGTTTGGCCTGAGTTTGAGAGAGGGGGAGAGAAAGAGAGGGGCAGGATCTTTCTCTTGACGCACATCTATACTCTTTGTGTCTGTGGTGGTGGAATAGGTGGTGGGCAAAACCAAAATGTAGAGGTACAGCCTATAGGTTGAGCAACAGTTTGACAGTCTGCAAAACTCATTGGGAGGTGAGCAGGGAGATCTAGGCGCTGGCTAGATGGAGGGAGGTTGAACATTAATTGAACTTTATTTCATTTACACACACTACCCACATTGTAATGACACAAAGCTGGCTGAGAATTGGCAAAGTATCCCTTTAATGCTCTGAATGTTGCATATAGAACCTTTAATGAAAATTTTATTTTATAAAAGCATGGAGAGTGTTGCAACAATAGGCTCAGTGGTAGACAACGAAATTCTGACCTTAACCTTAAAAATGCTCTGAAATGAGTCAGTGAAGAGGCTTGCCAGTGAAAAGAACTGAACCGTGAGTGTGTTGTTTTTTTAAAAAAAAAAAAACAAATCCAAGCCCTTGCTCTTGAAATCCACCAGTGGCATAGAGAAAAATATCTTTCCAACCGGGTTATTTGAAGGTTAAATACAAACCACTAAGTAATTACATATGCTTTTGGTTTAACACAAAAAAGGCAGAGCATAAAAGAAATCTAAGTAATGTGAACATGTGATTTTTGAGTTTTACCGTAGCCCTACCTCGGAAAATATTCAATTTTCGCAGAACAATCCAAATTTATGTCAAGTCTGTCTTTGTCAAAAGTGTGTGTTTTTAATAAGGCTCTAAATATCAGAACATCCCATTACCCATTATCTAAAACCTTATTATCAGCACCATTGTAGAAATAGACAATGCCTGTCACAGTGAATATTACATTTGAAAATTGAATATTTAAATGAATCCCTCACCTGTGCGACCCTTCTTATCAGCCCCATTGTGGGAAAAGACAATGCATTACATTAAAGTGAATATTATATTTCATCTCCGTCCTGTAGAAATTGCATATTTTTCGTTTAACCATTTCTTCCTGACATTGTCCACTTACTGTGGAAAATCTTTCTTGACCTTGCGAGCAAACAAACTCACTGATAATGCATCAGTGTCAACAATACACCGGCAACAACAGCGAAGTCTCTGTTTCAGTGTCACAATAAAAGTTTGATGAGCAAAGTTTCAGGAATTTATATTGAAATATTTGAATGTAGACCTTGAAGAAGGAACCAGTTACCTTTTTTTCAGCAGTGTGACGCACATGTGTTAGGTCCTGCTGCAGACGCTCCATCTCTTTGTTGGCATGGCGCAACTGGTCCTGGGTCTGTTGCCTCTGCTGTCTCTCTGTGTCCAGGCTGGTTTTGGTCTGATCCAGGGTTTCACTGATGTCGCTCAACATGCGCTCACTTGTTTGTAACTGAGGGCAAGAGCAGAGATAGAAAGAAGGGGAGAGATATTAAGAATAAGTACAGTTTGACTGGTTTGAACCTCCTCCAAAGGCTGAGAGAGGAACAGTCGCAGGCAGGCGGGCAGCTGTAGTGAGAGCTGAGGAGGAGAGGCGCACAAGGAGAAGAATGGGTGAACCGCCGAACAAGATACAAGCAGGAGGAGATGAAAGTATAATTTAGGGACGTTTGCCTCCGCTCTGTCTCCATAGCAGTGAAAAGGAACATCATAAAGGCTTTGTGCCAAGCTGGGGAACCCTACAGTTACTGCTTTGACTCAGGACCAATAAAAGTGCTCGACTACACATCATAAAGTCGTAGGACACTAACTGTAGACTAGTGCTTTTTAAACCTTTGAACAAGGCTCACAGAGAGTTGTGGTCTTTTATCTATGCAATCCACCTAAGAAAAGAAAAATATGCTATTATTGACATGGGTCCTTGAAAAACACATTTCCTTTATGTTACTGCGCTATTATATGTACACAAAAGTAATACTACTATTGTCATTAACTCTAGGGCTGGGTATCTGGTATCGACCGAAATAACCTAGTACAAAGTAGCGCTGAAAACTCTCCAGTCAAACATTATCTGCTTTTAATCCTTTTTGTACTTTCTGATCTGGAAAAAAAACAACTATTTGTATGACTTTGCTTGCAGCCTATCAACACCATCATTTTTCGATTCACCAACTAGCAGCCAAGCCATACAGTCTGTGATGAGGTGAAATCTAGCACAGTGTTTTTGATGGAGTTGGCAGTTCAGTGTGCCAAGGTGCAACCAAAACGTCTGAAAGTAGGAGAACACTACAGACCTTTGCATACGGTGACATTTTAACACAATTATATGCTTCCACTGTAATGATAGGTATCAAATCATGTCTCAAAAGATAATAGGTATCAAATGAAGTTACTTTATACTTACTACTGATCTTGGTACTGTTTTTGTTAGTTTATTATTTTTTGAATTATACCTAGCCCATAATGTACACATACCCTTGGAATGGCAGTTACAAAGGGGTGCTGGTGTAAGTGATTTGAAAAAGTTGGTTTGTCACTAATAACGTTGCACAAGTGTAAAAAGTACTGTTAAATCTATTGTTACTCAGCTCAGTGAGCCCCTGTTTAGTTGTGTTCGGCAGTTTCTAAGTAGAGGTGGATGAAATACCTATAATCCATACTTGAGTAAAAGTGCAGATATCTTACCAGAAAATTAATTTGTTAGAAGTTAAAGTCACCTATTCGGATATTACTTAGGTAAAAATCTTAAAGTGCCTTGTATTTACTGTACTCAAATTTCATTATATCAAATGTACTACATTATTAAAAGTAAAAGTTATTAAAAAAAGACAGGTAAAAAAGGTGTTACGTCTTTGTAACATACACCACCTTAAAAATTGAACATATGTTGCGCTTGAAGAAAAACAAGGTCTTTTTTAATAGCTTAATTGAATAAAAGAACAAAATCCAGTGTCTCCCTCCTTTCCATTTCCTCATTCATCCAACCCTCATCTCCTCCCTGCCTTCTCTATTTTGTAGTAAGAAACTAAGATTCACATGAGAAATGTAGTGGAGTAAAAATGAAAGTTGACAGAAATATAAAAACTCAAGTAAAGTACAGCTACTCCAAAAAATGCTTACAGTAACAATGTGTAATTACTTTGTTGCATTTCACTACTGTTTCAAAGTCAATTGCTCACTGTGTAACTCCTTTGGTTGGCATATTAATTTGGATGCTTTTTCTATAAACACACATTACATTAGTAAAAGTAAAGGACAAACAGACACATTTCTATCAGATTCAACCCTGTGACTCAGAGCCCAAAA
The DNA here is from genome assembly GCF_008729295.1 of Plectropomus leopardus. NCBI lineage: Eukaryota > Metazoa > Chordata > Actinopteri > Perciformes > Serranidae > Plectropomus > Plectropomus leopardus. The sequence continues at coordinate 14,783,619 of NC_056483.1, forward strand.
ACAAAAGCAAACACAATCTTAAAATGATCGCATTCAAACTGGCACCATCTTCAGAACACACCAACTATGTCAGTCAGGTGACAGGGACATTTCATTAGTGTGAGAAAAGTAAGGGCATACAGTAAGCATCTAAAATAATCTTTCAAGTGTTCCCTAAGTCAAGTAACAAAAGCGCTTTTTTGTTGAATATACTTTGTTTAGTTGGCTCCTGGGCACCCGCACCATGAAAACACTGGAAGCAGATGAATGACTTGGCTTGGTCAAGGACACAGTAAATGGGTTAATTTAAGCCTAAAACACATCACTGCCACGCACCACACTGATATACCTAGAGGGCGGCGAGAGGAGGAGAAAAAGAAAGAGAGAGAAAGAAATACAGTGGGAGTGAGACACAGAGTGGAAGAGAGAGAATTACAAGAAAGAGCAGGAAAAGGACAACGAGAGAAACCTAAAGGCCATTCCATTCATCATGCGTATGACTCTTTAATGTTCCCATACATTACCATTGGTTCTCATTGGGGCGAGGGCGAGACTGGACAAGGGAGATGAGAGAGAAAAGAAAGACAAGAACGAAAGAATGATCGAAGTAAAAATAATGAGCGGACTAAAGAATGAAATAAAAACAACATTTAACCCCTCCTCCACTCTCGCTCCTTCTCTTGGCTAAGTGATATTCACACGAACACGGTTCTTTATTGTACAACAAGCCAACCCTCTGCGGGGCTAAGATGGTGGCGATGAGTTATTAAATATGGAGAGAGGGCGAGAGGGGGAAGGCGGGGGAGGTGGGGAAGAAGGACGGATGATTAACTGTGAAGGAAGTAAAAGATGAGGAGAATTCCCTGATGTACCTGACTGGGTTTGATTTAGAGAACGTTGCCCAATTCTGTTCCTTATTTAAGAAGTGCTCCCCTCCTTTGTGTGTGTGTGTGAGGGTGTGTGTGTGTGTGTGTGTGTGTGTGTGTGTGTGTGTGTGTGTGTGAGCGTGAGCGTGAGTGTGAGAAAGTGTGTGTTACCTACTTTGCTTTGCAGTGAAGTCTGGCTCTCTCTGAGCTGTGTGTTCACTTGGACCAGTTGTTGTGTGTGTTGCTCCTTCATAGCCAAGGTTCCCTTCAGAGAGTCCTGTGTGGCTTGCAAACCAACCACATCCTGGCCCAGGTGCCTCAAATGCTCCTCTCTCTCTTTCATCTAACACACACACAAACAACAAAACAGTCTGTACTGTACATATACATATACACTACTTCCACATCCTGTAGGTTTTACTTGCCTTGTGTTTACACAGTCACCAAAAATGCAAACAAAAGTAGTTTGTTTTCTTGTTTTTTTTTTCCAATGGGCTTTTGGTAAGACGCGTGAAATAAGTTTTGATGTTAGCACAAGCTGAAGAGACCTTTACGTTTTGTTTTACAACATAAAATATGTCAGTAAATACTCCACTCATGTATGTTGAAGCTTTTATGGCAGTTTATAGTAAGTAGTTTAATGACTACAGACAGCAAACACGGCTTTACAGCTTCATTGTGTCGGCAACGTCAAGTCAATTGGATTTATGCTTCAAAAATCATAAAAGAAGTGTTTATTTGTGAAGATTATCATGCTAAACAACAAAAACAACAAAATGTGTGAGAATGAAGAATTTTTGTTTGCCATAGAGCTTATTTTCTGCAATAATACCAAAATGCAACATTAAAATCTGTTGGCTTTTTGCCAAGGGAACCAGGCTGATGCTAAATTCTGTGTTGGCATACAAAGAAAAAACTGATCCCGGCAGCATTCTATAAGCATAAACAAAGATGAATGGCATAACAGCTTCCCAAAAATGAAGTGAAGTGACCAAAATCTTAATCACCTTCCTGGTGGCTGGCTGCGGTATAGACAGTGTAGGTCATAAACCCCGCTGCTCCCTCCATTTTAGCGGATGGTACATGAGCCAAACTAAAAGTATAAGTAAATCTCAACTAAAAGTACATGTCAATTAAATCTTTCCCAAAGAGGTCTGTAATTTTAGGTTGTTCTTATCATGCTGATGTGTTCATTTTTTAAATAGGTTTAAGCTTAATTGTTTATTTGATGCTATAAAAAGGGTTTGTTATGTCAGCGAGTATATGGGCATAAACTTAATACCGCTGTTCCACTTCAAGGTAAAAGGTACAAGATAGATTTATTTGTCATTTTTTAAACAAAGTTTTAGAAAAAATGAAATTACATGTGTCCTTGTAGCTATCTGGTTCTATCTGACCTGTGCAAGACCTGTGCAGCTCCTGTATTCAACATATTCTGGCTTTATTTTTGTACAGTTAGAAGAAGCGGAGATGTGTTGTTCATCCTTTTATAGGCCTTATTACTTTAGTTGATTACACCTCTAACCTTCAGTTCTGTGACGAATACAGTAGCCCCTACAGATTCCCTCACATTTTCTTTTTCAGCTTTTTCTAATATTCTTATACAAACTAGAAATCTTAGATTTGGATAAGTACAAGAGAATACTTCGTGCCAAACATCTTGTAACAGTCTTTTGTGTGTCCCTCGAGCATCAGCTCCAACTGATCACTGTGGGAAGTCTGTCCAACACTGTTGTTGGCAGATGTACTAAAGATAATTCCATGTGAAAACAACCATTTATCATGTTTTGTGTGAGGTCCATTAGACTCTGATATTTTGTTTGACAAATGTTCAAACTCTAGTCTAACCACTGTTACATGATATTTATAGCAGCATGTAAAACTAGATATTATTCTAATTATCAACCTCGAGGATAAAACTATAACTCATTACCTACAGCACCAGAAAACACACAGATGTTATTTATACCTGAAAACTCCAAGAAAATAACTGTGTTACTGTACATAAAGTGTTTGAGTTTATCGGGGGAAAGGGAGAGATTATTTCCAAGGAAGCAGACAGTGGTTGAACTCCTCACCCCGTGCATGAATGTGTTTGTGTGTGGGCTTGTTGTTCAGAACCCCTTGCCAAATCACAGCCCCTATTCATTAGCACTGTGTTAAATGAGCCCTGTGTTAGATTAGTAAGGAGGCTCCGCAGACAGTCAACACACATACAAACACACACATTTACATACACATTGCACACACACAACTAGATGATTTCAGATTTGTTAGACGGGAAGACCACATGCAGATATAACCACACACAATACAGACACACACGCAGTGGGTACCGACAGCGCAGTATCCTTCTTAACTTCTGATCTCTCGTCACCTCCTCTAACAGCAGACTGTGGTTCTGGGCCTGTGTCTTGGCACTGGCGCAGCTCACCTCTACCTCCTTCAGTGAGCTCTCCAGACTATGCAGTATATATATCATCCAACCCATTGTAACGGCGAGCTAAAGGTGGCCTTTTATGCAGTTAACTCATCTACAGCCTGGCTAATGGATGGTAACAATTATAAGCAATGGGGCAGCCAGTACTGCGACACTGAATTAAAATTACTCTTTTATCTGGATATTCCACCAATTTTAATGCGACTATTGGGAAATAAAATAAGTTTTACAAAACTGAGACAAAAGGGTGTGAATTTCAGCGCTTCCGCCAAGTTCAACACATTACGTAAGTAGGCAAAAGTTCATGTTCTTTATGTTAACCCTTCTATAGTGCAAGAGGGATTTCAAATGAAAAACAGTTATGAAGAAAGAGAGCCCATTTTCTACAAATTTTAAATATTATCACCATCAATGTTTAACCAAGTTAAAGCACTGATGTCTCCTAAAATTCAGTTCATTTAACTGTTTTACTGTGCTGTATGACTACGATTCATGTTGATGTTTCATATGCATTTGACATTATGTACAGTACATCCAAATGTTACAGACAAATCCATTTATACATGTCAACATCAATTTACATCTTTACATTTTTAACATAACTCAAAGGAGTGCATTTAAAAAAAATATGTCTAAGGCCTACTGCCAGTCCTGAGCTCAGCAAGATCAACTTTAGTCCTTATTTTTAATGACTAACTTATAGTAACAAAACATGATCTTCCCTGTATGCATTTTCTTTCCTTTCAATGACAAAATGAAGAGTATGTACTTTAGTCTGTAACATGAAAAACGTGAAGCTTTTTTTTTTAGGTTTATGTAGCATTATACTATGACTCTGCAAGCAGCATCATTTACAGTCTTTTGCTTAACTTGAAGCTGTGCAGGATAGGTCAGATGTTTACACAAGTAAAACCCAATCAGGCACCTATATCAAATGATTACTTTAAAAAAAAAAAATAAAAAAAAAACGTTCTTATTCTTAGGTTCTCAAATACAGACACATCGTCATGGCACTGGGCATCTCATGTGGACACACAGGGAACTCTTTAGTGTCTCTCTGTGACGCACAGCTTAAACACATTAATACTAGCTCTTTATGTGAAATAGTTGCAGTAAGGTTTAGATAACTTGGTCTCTTTGGTGAAAGTCTGGTTTATCTGACCCATCCACCTCCCTTCTCTCTCACCCTATGTGAACTTTTTCACTCAAACTATATCAGTTCAGCACCATCAAATGTGGATGGTTTTACATTGGAGTTGAAAGCCTGGTGCGTTTCATAAAGAAACTGAAGGTTTCTTTTTCTTTCTTTTGGCGTTTATACCACAGGCTAAGGACCAGGCAAAGCGTTGGTATTTGACAACCTGGGGATGAGAACACGCTGGAAAAACCCTGTTTGTCTCTTTATTGGATGTATCAGGTAAACCACACAGTTGGTTACTTTAGTATATTATTCCTGCTTGTTACATTTGAGGACACAACATTCTTAACTTTGCTCTGGTACTTCATGAGATAGTATTTAGTAGAATAATACATGAAATATGTTTGTATCCGTTTGCAGTGTGAGATATCGAGCACCAAAGTTTTGACATCAAAGCTGTAAGAAAAACTGATGTATATGTATCTAAATTAAGTTGTCGAATCAGATATGTTAATTTAAGTTGGTGAGCAAGTGGCAAATGTAAAAGATATTAGAAATACTGATTATTCATTATTGCAGGATGATTTGGCTAAGAAAAGCACGTGAGCACATGAAGTTAATGATTTAATAGATGATGCAGAAGAGTGTGAATATTGCCACAATGTTATCAATGCGGTAACTGCAGGAAAAGAAAGTATAGCACTTTAACGTAACTTAAAATATGGACCTTTTATATTTCTGTACAGAGTTTGAGTCCTACAAAAAGTAGCTCATGGTAAACAGAGTTTGGCTATTACTTCAGGGTGAAAGTTAAATGTCCTTAGTTTTATAACCAGTGTTATATTAAGGGCTGTGACAGTCTCCAAATGATCTAGTCACTCTTATGTTGCTTCAAATAGATCAAATAGTGATAATCTGTTATCTGTCACTTTATAAAAACCACATAAATCTTAGGGGAAAAAAACAACTCTGTTACTTATGGTCTACAAATAGGGTATCTAAAGAACCTTTGTTCTTATATTATTCATTCTAATTTCTCATCAACCTAGTATTCATACTATAATTCATACTATAATGTACTTTTCACAACCCCCCCACTGTATGGTCACTGCTATCTATCTATGAGGCAGCTAGTTAAAGATCACAATGTCTGTCAAAATCCCTCCTTTAGCCCAAGGTCTTTACGCCACTGACTTTCAGAACTCCATAATATTGTTACATAATTACTACATTACAGGGACTTTTCTCATCCCCAAATCTGCCACCATCAGAGATGATTAAAAGTTCCCATGTGGTCTGTGTGAAGTCTTAATTCTCCAGTGGGGGAGTATGGGACCTTGGTTGGAAGTCCTGGAGAAAGAATATCAGATTTTGATTTTATTTCAAATTAGTGCTTAAGCCCTAGACTTTCATATTAGTAGAGTCCCTATTGAGAGAGAAACCTCAATCTGATCAAGTCTCATTACTTTAGCAATTAAGGTTTCACCCCTGGGGTCCTCCCCTCAGCTCCTGCCCCCCCTGTCTCCTCTCCTTTATTCTCTCCTCCTAGCCATCATATGTTTTTGCCACCGAGGCGGACAAGAGGAGAAAGGGAGAAATGGCTTGCGCAAATCCTTGATTGGCCAAAGTCTATCCTTCGTCTAGGATTACGAATAGAAATGGAACATTTGAGGACAAAAGAAGGAGGGGTGAGATGGGAAGAGACAGAAAGAAAAAAAAAGAGAGAGATTGAGTGAGAGAGAGAGATGTGAGTTGCAGAGTTATGGGCACAGAGAGAGAGGGTGGCTAATATAATTGAATTAAAAAGATGGAGCGGGGCCATTTCTAAGCAGGTGGGAGTGTGGAGTGAGAAAGAGCAGGCGAGATATTAACTTCTAATAAAAGAGAGATTAGAAAGTGGCTAGGAGGACTGCTCTGTCTTTACCTGTGGGAGTGACGGCCCCCACATAACCTTTCACTGCAATATGCACACTGATATTGGCCGCCATATTCTGAGCATACCACACACAGACAGACAAATACATATACACAAATGTGCGTGCGCATTTGCACCCAGAAGAACCACACATACAGTATAGACACACATAGATATATGTGACATTTGAAGAGACACGCACACACAGTCATGAGTGCAGTGTGACAGCAATGCATTATCAGCTCTCATTCAACGATCCAACAGGCGGCAGCCATCAGATAATGAAGACGCAGCTCTTTGGGAAGCCGCTGCTATACAGACAATTAATTAACTAATTGGTCTAACGAGCTCGTTAAAGCCGTGCTTTTTTGGCAGCCGGTGTGAATACATTAACAAGGCTAATTCAATTAAACAGGTGCAGATTTCACAGCTGCCTCTCTCACAGGCGCACACACACGTACACACACACAAATCCTACAGGTGTTGTGTACATGTTCGCTCCATTTGACTCTGATGTCTTTCTCAGCGAAACCTTGGCATTCGATCAAAAGCATAATGATATGCAGATCAAGTGGTGTGTACTTTGTGTGTGCGCTCCTGTCAGTGCTTGTGCCTCAATGGGCCGCTGTGCCTTTGAATCAAAAGTACAGCTCAATAAGCTGTAGCAGCATTGGTAATCTGTATAATTGAAAAGGGTATAAAATAGGTGGGTGGAAAACTGATTGAAGCGCTATGATAGCATACTTAAATTAGCTAACAGAGTCCCAGGGGTCAAGCAATAGTGTTAGCCAAAGCCTCACGATGCAATACAATTTCTAATTTGCTCCAGAGCTTTTCAATATTATACATTCACATTATCTAATACATTCGTGCTGGCACTTGTGTGTATGACAAAAAAAAATGCATGTGTGGAGTTTGTCCTCAAAACCCAGTGAAATGAAAAATACATTTTCCCACTTTTAATCCTGTGTCCCTGCGTTTAATTGTTTATCTCTTTTTATATGCAAAATATATGTAAAATAAATCACAGTAGCATGGCATGACTTATTAATACACAAATTATACATTTTTGGAGTATCACTTAAAGAATTTGCAGAATAAAATAGTGTATTTAAAACTTATACAAACAAAAGTTTGTTTTTGTAATCTCACCTTTTGTCTCACTCCATTCATCTCCTCATTTAGTTGGTCAATTTTCGCTTCCTTCTCCTCCATCTTTCTCTCAAATAAGGCGCTGAGCTCGCCTCTTACAGACACCATCTTGGCCTCAGCCTGGAAAAAGGTCAGGGAGTTCAAACTCATTCACTGTCATACAAAAAGCTGTGGCATGTGTACTATCCTCACTCAAAGATCCCAAATTGTGAAAAGGGACAAAAAATTAGCAATAAGCAACACTAATAAATCACAATAAAATGGAAAAAAAAATACTGCCCATTGGACTGCCTTTTTTTCTAACTCTGCACAAACAGAGCTGACATGCAGATCATGCCCATACACTGTATATAAGGATGGACAGTATGCACTGATTATACTCGTAGCACACAATAACGCACACAACATATTATATTTTGATGACACAGGACTTCTCTGAAGGTGTTAGGCTTGTTAGTCTAATGTGTGATCTCTGTATGTGTGTGTGTCTTTGTGTGTAAATATTTATGCATGGTGATTTGGGGGGTTTGGTTTGTTATGGCAGCGACCTCAGCACAAGCGCCCTCATAGGCTGACTAAAGCGCTGAGGTTGGTGGTTAGCTAAACTCCCATGGAGATGATACCACTGATTAATTTCCTCCATCTCCATCGCCTCCTCCCACCTCCCCCCAACCATAGGTCCTCCCTCTTTCCCTTCCCCCAGCAACTGCTGAATATTAAATCAGTCCCTTTTTTTAATTTCAAGATAACCACGGTTCATTTTTCTCCAAGTGTCATATATCCATGACACGGTGTAGCAGCCTATATATTAGAGACGGCTGATGTGAGTTATTGTTATTGTTATCTTTTTTCCATTTACTGCCTGTGTGTCCTACTGTACACTATGCATGGCTAAATCATTACCTGCACGTGTGGTACAAATATCGAATAACAGCATTAGTAATTTGCAGGGAAATTTCCTATCATGACGGTTAGACATGATCATGTCGCGGCCTGAACAGCACCAAAAGTCTGTGTTTCACCGTAACATAAATATTGCCTGTGGTGGTGTGTTTGTTTCCTGCAAGTTTGTAATGAAGACTGTGTTTGAGTGTATATATATGTTTGTGTGTACAGAGAGAAGGAGAAGAGGAGTGAATCTATACTGCTGTAGTGTGTATAGAGATTTTGATTTTTGCCACTACCACTTAGAGACTGATGTTAAAGAGGGAACTCAGACACACTGAAAAAAATACACAAGCAATCCTGGGAGCAATTCTGCAGTTTGTACAATATATATAGATACATATATATAGCTGCGTGTGTGTGTGTGTGTGTGTGTGTGTGTGTGTGTATTCTATGTGCAAATACACACTCAGGCCCTACCATGTGCACACATACGGACACAAACACACACAGACAGACACACGCCGTGGGTGTCATCACTCAATGTCCCAGCTGCAAATGAAATCTCATTCTCTCTAACAATCTGAGTAGCCCACTCTGAAATATCTCTCTGCCTCTCTACCCCACCCCCTCTTACTTATTCTGGGTCTTCACTAAATCAAACCCAATTTTTCTTCACCAATCTGCACACCCTTTACTTCATCCTTATCCAAAACACATGCTCACCGTAAAAACATCACACGCACAACCTGCATGAGCTCGTTTGTGTTTTTGTCAGTGTGATCAAATATTTATTAGCCGCTACATTTGCACATAAGTTAACACTTTGCTGTCCAATCGCTAGGCTTTGTTCTGCACCCAGACAATGTAACAACATCTACTCTCAGGTTGTTGGGTTTTTTTTTAAGCCTTTCTCCCTTGCGTTGTTGTGCCTTCCTATCATCATATTACGCCACATCACCTGCTTGCATAGCCTGGAACCTCGCCCAGGAAACTGGGGAAGTGGGAAGTGATTTGGAAAAATGAGGGCAATAAAAAAAAGCACAGGGATGAATGGAGAGATGTGATATAGGGTAATATGCTAACCCAATCAGCAGGGCTGCTGTTTGCCGACAGTATAATCAACATATCGGCCTAATGTCATTACAGCTATATGAGAAATAATATTGCGTGAAATGATATTGCGCGGCGTGTGCGTGCATTGCCTGTGTGGTGCACACATGAACGAGCTCACGCGTCCAGATGTATGTATCGACGCTCTCCTTGCATAGACAGACCTGCGCACTCACACACACATATGGTGACAAAAACGTGCAAAATTGTGCATGTATATACACACTGCAAAAAATTATACTTCACACACTGTGTAAAGGCTTCCAGTTTTGCTTTCCTTCAGTGGTGAAATATTCAGATTCTTACTAAAGGTTATCACGACTACTTCAGTAGTAATACCACACTGTGAAACTCTGTTACGAGTATAAGTAATTTTACTTAAACTATTAAACTTACAAAAGAAATTAACTTATTCAAAATAAATTAGAAAATGACATAGATGTTTATAAAAAAATAGTTGCCAATTAATTTTCCATTAATTGCCCAACAGATAAATCTGTTTGTTACAGCTGTATTTGTATAAACTGTTGGAAAGTTTAATTGATCAAAAACAAAAAAATATTTTATAAATTATTCTAGTGGGTTTTTGTTATATACAGTATGTAAAAAAAAATCTTAATTTGCAAAGTAACTAAGTAAAGCTCTTGGAAAAATAGAGTGAAATAGAAATACAGAATTTCTCTCTGAAATTTAGTGGAGTAGAAGTGTAAAGCAGCATAAAAAGAATAGACTCAAGTAACTCGAATTTGTACTTAGTTGTATTCTACTACGGCTTTCCTTATGTTTCAAAAAAGACAGAAAGAAACGGCATTAAGATGAGAAGATTCCACTTGTTCAGAATGATTAATTTATTGATTACGCTATGATTGATATTGATTAGAGAATATTATTTCACCCCACTGGCAATTTATTTTATCTGTTTTAAGATAAGATTTTAAGAGGTAAAACTAGATTTATTTAAGAGGGTAGTTGGTTAGATCACTTCAAATCGATATTGTTTCACTTCACATGCACGCACACACACACATACATCTGCATATTCACACACACACACACACACAAACACAGACTGCCCACTGGCTCTGACACAAGAGGATAATAGTTAGTGTGTGGCTTCCATATCCTGAATGCATGAGGCCGCTGATGGCCTCTATTGATGGACACTGGCGTGAAGCCATCACTCAAGTTATGGAGCTTTAATTGGAGACAGCATAAAACGATAAACCAAGAAACATGCATGGCTGAACAGCCCAATGTAAACCATTAATCATAGCGCAGGCAAAGACAAGTGGCCCCCACATACACACATGCACACACACAGACTTATGCACACATTCTAGAGGGTGCACGCAGCTGCAGAAGCACACACACACACACAGCCCTTGCACCACACACCTTGCATTTGTGCGCATATTTGCGCACACGCATTCTGAGTGTGGCAGAGACAAGTGTCCCAGTCACATATTCTCATGATAGATGACCCATTTAACTTTGATTTCTGAGAGAAATGAGCTCGCCAGCGATACAGGGTTACCACACACACACACCGACTTACTCATTCATTCATAATACACACACATAGATACTATACATGGACCACATATATGAACTCAGTGTACATTTAGTTTATATGTAAATAACAGCTTGCATTATTTTGTAGACACATGTATTCATGCCCTCTATTTTACTCTTTCACACATGCACGTGCGCACACTCTGCTGATACTTATTTGCATGTGAAGGGTTATAATATGGGGATGATTTGTGATATAAGCAATCAGAAGTGAAGTAATTCATCAGTGGTAGTGTCTAACACACATCGCTGCTGGTCATAAATACAAATCTACACACACGCACACATACACCTGCTTGTAAAATCGGCACAATCCCACAGAGGAGAGAATAAATCAGCACAAAGCTGGCGTGAAGGCAAAACCGTTAATAACATAAAATCACACAAATGTGCTCTCACACATTACATCTTCCACAAATACTTGGAAATTTTAAAAAAAGAAAGACAGAAACATGATATGTTTCAGGAATGTTTTGAATTACATGTAGCACAGAAGTATGGATTGAAATATTTAAGGGTATTTCTGTTTTTTTTTTAAAGTCTGACCTGCTGATACTAATTTCGTTTTCTTTCTTTCAGAGAACTATACATTTGATGTTTTTTTGTTTTTTTTGAGCTCCCAGTTCCCCCATCTCGAAGTCAATAAGTCTTGGTCAATTAGTTTTTGGTTAAAGGACTGAAATAAGTTCTGTGGGTAACACAAGTTTAAGAGACTTTCACATTTTGTTCTATTAAATCAAACGTCAGTAAATACCCCACTCGTGAACTTTAAAGCTTTTATGCATCTTAAACCAACAGTGGCTAATGCCCAAGATGGATTTACAATCTTGTTGTGGTAGGGATGCTAATTCATGCCACTTAGTGTAGTTTGTTTAAAGCCTATTGTGAGCTTTTCACTTCTGGCGACTGAAAAGTGGTGTTCTTTTGCAAAGCTTATCTTGCTGAACAAAACAGGTAAGTATCATAAACTTTTGTTTACCACAGAGCTTTTTTTCTGCAATTACCCAAAATCCAATGGAAAAATCCCATAGGGTTCTTGATAAGGCAACAAGGCTAACTTCCACGTCAGCCTACAGAAAAATGTCATCCCTGAATCACTCTTTTTGGCTGCTGAAACCCTGCCTCAGGATTGTGGAACGTGATCAGATTATGTTATCATCAGGTATCAAGTATACCTCATGAAATATGAATATAAATATTTTAGCGTCATCCATTTACTTACATTAAATGGTTAGCATTAGCTCTTCCAAGTGAAACTTTTGAGCCTATTATTAACCACCCCAGCTGTCTTGACTAGTTTGCTAACCAGCAGACTTGGGTAGACCATATATGTGTTTTTATTGAGTGAAACCTCTAGGAAGCTAAGTGGTTTAGCATCTTCTATCCACTTACATGAAACTGCTAGCATTACTTTGATTAATACAAATTTAGGTCATATACACCAGTCTGCTAGTTAACGTAACACAGTAGCCTTCAAACCATATGCAGCATGCATGAATTCAAACTTTTGAGAATGGATTGCAGCTGCTCTGACAGTACTCAGATACTATCTGTGCTGCTGTTTGTGATGCAAACCATTGTGCAACACATGCATGTGAATTTGGGACTGACCAGCTAATCACAGGTGATGGCCAATCAAGCTGAAAGTCATATTATTTTGATCACTGGCTGATTGTTTGGTGCATCTCTACTATGTGGCCCTCTCCACATCTGTAAATCCTAGAAAACAAGTCATCGGTGCTGTCAATGAGTTTTTTGTGTTTTTTACGCTTTTTACGCACATAGCTGCTGATGTACTTACAAAGTGTTTTTACAATGTCTTTATGTTTGACTTTGTTTTATTAATTGACTACTCTGAATGTGAATAGTGACTTCATAATATGTAACTGTGCATTTCCATCTCATCTAGCACAAGAAAAAAAAAGAAAACGTATAAGACTTCCCATGTGACCTGCAAATGATCAAGAGACAAGAACATAATACCTGCACATTATGTTTATGATGACACGTTAGTGGAAAGCCATCAAAATGTTCCATAAAAGAAGGGAAATCCTCAAAAAGGCACAGAACCAGGTAGGAATAGGGAGTTTTTATTAGCAATTTGAGTAGACAGAGATGCCATTGATGTAGAAAGGAGAGGTTGGTGTGAAGAATTTTTTTTTTGAAAAGATGAAATCTCACATTAAAAAGGGAAGATGAGAAGTGACTGCTGCTCTGACTGGAGTGAGTAGGTTATTTGCCCAATGGGAAGCAAGTGGAAGAGCTGAGAAAACTCAAGGTCTTCGTGTCAGTGGGTTAAACAACTCAGAAGACTGACATGGAACCAGGGCGAGAAAAACAGAAATTACAAGCATTTCTGTACAAGCTTTTCTGTCTGTAACGTTTCCCTATGTTTTTGTACAGACAAGTGGCTGCTGCCAAAAGAAAAGAAATCTCTGTTCCAGCTTCATTCCCATGGGCAATTAATTTTTGCAAACTGATAATGTTGTAATCCAGTCCTTTTTCTTATTTGCTCCTTGATTGCAAATGTTAACACCCCAAAACCAACTGCACCCCACCGCAGCCACTGTCCGGTGACATATGAGACAGTGTTGATATTTAGACAGATGGATGGTGCATTAGAAGGATAAGAAAACCTTTCAAATACACACAAACAAGTACAACACGCGCACACACGCGTTCCATCCAGCGGTTGCAGCCCCTCAGCGCTCCTCTGTCCTCACATGCTTGGTTTCCCCATCTAATTGCTGCCATTCGTCAGTGTGTGTGTGTGTGTGTGTGTGTGTGTGCCAAGTGCTCCTGTACTTTGTGTTTTTGTGCTTCTTTCGTGATTCTGTCACTGTGCATTTACAAACAACTGTGGTGAAAAGAGAGAAAGTAACAAATAATCAGACAGACAGGTAAGAATGGGAAAGAAGAGAAAGACAGAAAGACGCAGAGACAGAGAAACACGCACAGAGACATGCGCGCGCGCACGCACACACGCACACACAGCCACACACACAACGCACGCACGCACGCGCACGCACGCACGCACACACACACACACACACACACACACACACACACACACACACACACACACACACACCACACACACACACACACACACACACACACACACACACACACACACACACACACAGCTGTCACAGTGCCATAGGGCATACTAAACCTGTCAGCATTTAAACCTGCTGGCTTGTACTCTGGCTTGCCAAGTAGAATTAGTCTCACATAATATGCCAGCCCTTTATCGAAAGACAACAAACACTTACTTTAGTTAAACCATACAAATATTATATTTTAAACGTATACTTGAATGTTTTTTTTCCTATAAAAAATGTATAGATTCATACAGTAATCCACACTCTCCCCCCAGCCTGTATTTCCCTCTCAGTTTGCTTGGTTCTGGATGTTTCTGGGCACAGCTCGGCAGGTGAGGTCAGGACTTAAAACGTGGCGACCAGGTGCTAGACTGTAAGCGGTGAGCATCCAAGAGGAAGCTATGAAAATTGTGAAAGCTGTGCAAAAAAAAAAACAGATAACACAAAGCTTGTTCAAATAGGGGTGAATCTAGGGTTGGCGTTAGCTCTCACACCCCTGACAGCTGAAGGAAAGTACGTGGATGAAGAAGGGATTCCTACAGTAACTTGCAGCATATGTACAATCTATGTGGTCTCACACTCAACTCTTAAAATACCAATGCTCTGTCAGTGGCCCGTCAGGATCAGACACCAACAGACAGACGCCCCTTCAGCGTCAGTATGAGATGCTTTGGGCAACAACCATAGAATTAAGAGCGAAAGACAAGAGAGAAGGTCAAACCAACTCCGGACTCTCAATCAGGAGCCTGCTATATGTCTCGCGTGGAAAAACCAAAAGTCAATCAAGTCATTTAATAACAACATAGTATCCTAGTATGTGTAGCATAGAATGCAATTGACATACATTACATGATGTTACATTATCAAAGTAACTTACATTAAGTAACAAACAGAGCTATTTTAAGCCAAAGCATGATTTTGTTTTCTAAACCTTACAGTGTGCTTTGTCACCTAAACCTAAGGAAGTAAGCATACAAACAAGTTTTTTTGACCTAAGTTTATTTTGAAAGAGACTATATGCATGTAACAAGCAGAAACTGTATATTTATTGTAAAAAAAACAACGAAAACTAAGCTTATCTCTAAATGAAAAAACGCATGTAATGAGCGTAAATTGGCATGCCGTCCCTGGAAATCCAAAACTGACACAAGAGGGGTACCTAGCGTGTCATATAATGATGGCGATGACCACTTACAAAGCGGTGATATTTGACAAGTTGGGTTGGTTGGTTAGTGAAAATGTGTTGGTACGAGCAATGTAGGGAGGAGGGGCCAAGTGTGTTTACTAACGTTAACCAGCAACTCCTGCATAGTATACAGTGCCTTTAAACACATTCACAAGGTCTTCTCAATAAAAGCAAGTGTTTTTGATATAACGTCTGAGGTGTTTTTAGCCACTCTTCCCACAGAGCAGATTCGGACAAATGGGAGTACAGAAAAACCTTTAAGAATCAGACTAAGTAAGCAGTAAGAAGTGTGTGTCAAAAAAACAAAAACAGAACATCCACAGCCTTGATCATTGGTGCAGAATCTTCCAAATAATTCTTCCGCATGGAGCAAATCAAAACTCTAAGTGCATAAAACAAGTTAATTGCAACTTAACTTGACTCCTATACATTTGATACTGACATGTAAACAAATGAGACTGATTGCGCTCTTTTGGGCAATCATGAAAATATGACTGCGTTGATGAATAAACCCGTTCAATGTGGCCGTTGTGTGTGTGTGTGTGTGTGTTATATGACAGTGTGCTTGTGTGTGTTTAATAAGGAGGTCCACATTATTACGTTTTTTTTTCTACCACATGTACTTGTGTGTGTCTATGCGTGTGTGTATGTGTGTGTGTTCAACATGATAATTTGTCAGTTTATGTTGTGAGGGGGGCTAAACAGATAAGCAATCCACAGCTCAATCCTTCATCCTGCTCTGATTATAAATCAGCTGGAGCTCTCAGAAGCAATCAGCAAGAGCAATCTGCAGCCGGCACAGACACCTTATCAATCAGAGGGGGCCATCACACTGTCACACACACGCACGCGCACATAAACTAAAGAAATAAACACTCACATATTTGTACGGTCCTGTGTACACCCACCCGTAGACACAAAGACAGGTATGCTACAATTGTAATTCTACATCCCCACCCTGCAGCCTCTTTCCTCCTTTTAAAACTTCCTTCTTCTTTGCTGTTTTTTTTTTTTTTGTCTTGTGAAACGGGATCACAGAGTCGCAACAAGAGTTTCATCCAGCTAGCTGCCTGGCGGCCACGGAACTGTGCAGAGCGAGACACATCACTCCTAATTACAGTCTGATATTAATAACAGAGAAAAATATTAATCTTGGAGGTAAACACTAAGCCGCTTAAAGGAAAATTGCAAATAAATCAGATTATCTTATAGGAATATCCTCCGAATGGGCCGAGGGGGTAATGAGAAACCTGGGCCCAACCTCTCTCTCTCTCTCTCTCTGTCATTTCCCACTCCCCATTCTCCTGCAGGATTGAAAAAGGTGTGACTGTGTGTACGTGTCTGGTTGTGTGTTTGTGAGCACATCTGTGTATTTATAAAACTGCAGTGCGACCCCCCCACCCACCCACCTCCTCCATCACCACCACCACCTTCGCCAGCATCACCTCCCTCCTTCTCTGCTGCTGCTGTATTCATTTTTCACCTCCAATTTTATTTTTTCATCAGTCGGGGGGGCGCCGCCGAGCAGATTCAATTAGGTTCTGTGATTGGGCCGCTGGCATTCAGCAGGGTCATGGAAAGGTTAAAGAATTCAGTGGCACAAACATGATTATGGCTCTGTAGCATTTGATCAAAAGTAAGGTTTGTCACAGCAAAGTGGAGCCCCTCTGTTTCTTGAACTGGGACCACCAGTTCGGCCAGAGTGTGATGTGAAAGCTGTTCCACGTGTTGGCTTAGGTGATTCTTCCATTGAATGGTAATTACATGCTGAAGATGCTGGATATACAGCAGTCATGGAGAGATATACAAAGATATGCACACGTGCATGTGTGTGCACAAGTGTGGCACGCTGCTACACCAACAAGCGTGGAAACACACAAATATACATGCACAGAAACATTAATTCTATCTTGCTACCTCTCTCTCCCTCTCTCTCAGACACAGACACACACACACATATTCGGAGAGTAGCAGAGTAATAAAGCCCACCCTTGCAGTGAAATTAAAGCTAGTCAATGACACTACGTGCTGAGTACACACTAAATCATTTTTATACCCAGATGAAACAGCCAACATAATACCAGCTCTGCACATGTATCCAATATCACCTGGAGACTATGAAAAAAACAACAACAACAAAAAAACCCCAACAACTAATCAAAAATCATATTGGATGTGTCAGATTCATGTCAGAACAAGAGATTGATACTAAATATAGGAAATATGGTACAATAACAGTGTGAGATCTTTTTATATTCAAAATGACCAAGCAGAGAGCACATTATGAGATATTGGATTGATAAACAGGCTGGGATGCTGTTGTTCGGTGAGTATAATAGAACAATAACGTTGCTCCTGGGTTAGCAAAGATTGCATTATGATTTTAATGTGTTTTACAGACACGAGCCCTTCACTGAGAGGAAATTATGTCAATAAATAAGCAGCCTCCCATTTTAAAACAAAGAGAATCCTAGTCAATGAAAAAAAAAAAGTGTGCAAATACCGACTGGGGTTTGGTTACTCTCAAATATCTCAAACACGCTACACACACACTTTCCTTCAAACAAAACTGATTTATTTTTAACATATTATCATGGCTATAGGCTTGTTTTTTATAGGTTAATCTCTGAAAGTTAAGCACTAAAAATAGAATACAACACGTTTGTTGTATCAATGTTTATAGTACATAACATTTTAGGCAGTTGATATGTGAAATCTCTGATGGTAACTATCTCAGAGCTACACTACCTAGGCTATAATGTACCCATATCCATGCACACACACATATCTTTCCACTCACACCTGAATTCGCCCATGAGTGGATTCATTGCGACAGCGCGCGTCAATCATCTCATTTTGGGAGTGCCTGTCAATCATCCCCTTCCCTCAAATCACCAGCCATAAGGGAGCTTTCCCCATCTGCCACTATCTGCCTCGTCAGGTGTGGAACATCGGCCAGACGCAACCAGTCAATAGAGCTGTTTGGTACTCCGGTCCCTCGCTGTGGCCTAATTGCCGGTGCAACACTCAAATATGTCCCACACTTCTCAATTCTTGCGACCCCCCACCCCCTCAACTAAGCAATCCCCATTCCATAGTCAAGATGGGTATTTACATGCCCCACACCGCAGAGAGCAAACAAGCTCATTTAAAAGTTCACATGCTAATGTGTGACATTTAATCCAAACTTTACACGGGGAAAAGGACACGCAACAATAGATTTTGATTCCTTTCTTGTCCGTGAATCTCATCATCTTTCGCCTTCCATATTTATGAGTTGAAAAGGCGGGACACCTTAGAGGGGAGTGAGGGGAAGGGACAGGGAGTATACTATTTGAAAATTGGACTGGTTAGTGATATTTGCACACAGGAGTTTGTTGATCTCCCTGATATTACGCTTATGTGAAGCCACTTTGCAGAAATGCACTAAAAACTAGCCAACTCCGCATGTTCGTGGTAATTGATGACGGTGATATTATCAAATTATTATCAGCTTTAAATGTCTGCAGGCTTCTCGTTTTCAGCTGTCGCTTCCACCAGCTGACATGACAACTGTCTGCAATATCAGCTGGAGCTAATTAATGTAGTAGGCCACACCACAAATTGAAACTCTTAGCAGTTGTCTGGTAAATGTAGCTACTCTGCGAGGCAGCGTCTGCATGCTCGGCCAAAGACAATTTCCTAGAGACACACCACTCTGTATCGTTTTGATATTTCAGAAGAGTGGAAAGAATGGAAAGTGGAAAAATGAAAAAGTCAGCCAAAGGGGTTGTGGTCGGGAGGGGTAGTTGGTGAGCATGTGTGTGTGTATATGTCTCCGGCTGAATTTTTGGTTTCACCCGCTGACTGGCTGACACACAGACAGACAGCCACACTGCATATTATCTTCCCATGCAGATTTATGTTTAATATAGATTTTATTTGAAGGTGTTGAGTATGAAGGCTAATTTCTTTTTTTTTAATGTTCACTCTTGGGTCCCTCCCTTGATCACAAGCAGTAAATTTTTGCTGTTGTATATGTTCCATTTTGTAATTTATTTCCCCCTTAGATGTATTCCAAGCAAAAAGATAAGATCAAACTACACTGACCCCCCTAGGGAAACTGGGCCTTATGAGACCAGACGAGGCCAGATGATGAATTTTTATTGCATTTATAATTTTTTTCGGGCGATGGAGTCAAGAGGGGAAACCAGTTAAAAGCAGGGACAGGAGTGACACATGAATTCAGTGAGTGTTTTTGTGTACCTCAGAGAGAAGCATCTCCTCCTTCTGGTGAGACTCTGACAGCTCCCTGCTCTGCCGCTCCACCTGCTTCCTGCTGACGGTCAACTACAGAGACAGAGTGTGTAACAGCTCAATAATAATAATGATATAAATAACAATAACAAAAACTGATGCTGAATTTGATAAACTGTATGTTTTTGTCACATTTGAGTAACAGACAATGTGGCAAAAGAACAAAAGGAGGTTAATGAGACAGCAACGGGTCAAACCAACAAAAAGAATTAAAGAGGTGAGTGATTTTTTTTGGGTGTCAAGAAAAGGATTTGTGTTATACAAATAGTCAAGTTCTTTCTCTCTCTTTCTGTCCCTCTCTCTCCCTTTTACACACACACGCACCCACACAGATCGACCAGGACAGGCCAGGGATGAGCACACCCCATCTGATCTGTGGCCCGTTCATTCATTAGACCCATGCTCTCCCCTATTGATTTCAGCTTAAATAATGAGAAAGCTTATCCAAAAATCTTTAGCATTTGGGCTCCAACTTAAGGGAATCGATGGGGCCATTTCCCATTTTGAACAGCACATACGCGGGGGTTTTATGTACGGCGAACGGGACAAATCCAGATGCTGATAAATCAATAGGTCTTTTTGTCGATGGACAGGCATGCTTGCACACACACATGCATGCATACATGGACACACATGGCTGATAAATGGTATTTTTGAGGCAATTAAAGTGAGCTGTAAACATATGAAGGCCAATCAATTGGCCAGCGAGGTCTATTATCAAGGCTTTAACACTGATTTAGAAGGGGGCTTTAAGGAGCCAGCAGCTTTAAGTGTGCCACAGTCACTTATGCAGATCAGCAGCAGGCGGTGAGACCTGCACAGATCAGTGCTGCACTGTGCTAAGCTGCTCACACAACAAGATAGTATACATGTCACCACTACAGAGCCTTGAAACTGCTGCGTACAGGGGAAGGTGTGTGATGAAAATTTGCTTCTAAGGGACTTTTAAAGTCTATTTTTGTTTAGGTGCATGTGTTCTATTATTTAACCCTTTGAAACATAGCAAATTGTTTTTTGGTTGTTTTTTTTAAAACATTGGAAGAAGGCATGCCCCTTTTTAAAAAAAATTATAAGAAAATTAATTGAAAATATGAAAAAAAGGAGTAAAAAGGGATACAAAACAGACAACATTTCATTATTTTTTATGTAACATAAATGTTAACATAAAATTATTAGAATTATAAATATTGTTTTCTGGACATTTTTGCATTTTTTATCCACTCTTTTTTCAAATGAATTTTAGGTAATTTTCTTGTCCCCTTTTACTAATTTCTTGCAATTTGTGGGACACTTCTTGTCAATTTGGTCATTGACATTTTTTCTCCCATGTTTATGAAAGAAATCAAACTAATTTGCTTAGGTTTCAAAAGGTTAAATAGCTTGTGAAAGGTGTCTGAATGCATCACAAGAAAACTGATGTCGATCCAGGTATCAAAGGATTAAAAGTTGATGCTACACACATATTCTCCACACTGTTAGGTGTTCAGAAGGCTTCACAAGGTTATATACAGTAAACACTGTTGTGCCACTTAACCAAGCTTGATGTAAAAAAAAAAAAAGCCAGCGTTGCACCACACAGTTATAAATGATATTTTTCCTGCTTATCAAATCTTTGCAAACAAACAACGTGGTCAGACACGGCACCAATATTAACTCCCTCTAAGCCATAGGCATTGTTGAAGAATTGTATCATTTATTCTCTCCATAATTCATTTCTTTTAAATTGCAGTTTGCATCTAGGTGAAATCAGGCGAGGGGAGGAAAGGAGGAGCTGTGTGCTGGACAATTCTATTTTGGAAGGGGGAGAGAAGCTTGTTAGGAGGGAAACGAATACATCAGCGCTGTCCACCCTCCAGGCTTTCCCCCCCACTGCTTCCACTTTGCTAAAGGTGAGACACGTGTGTTAGCAAAGCTAACCTACAGACAACATTTCCCTGAGGTAATTGGTTCCGCATTAATATTCATTTGATTCTGTATTCAGCGGCTATGACAAGCTTTGATGCTCTGTGCCTGGCCGCCCCCCCCAGTCCAACACACAATGTTAACCCTGTAACTATGAGTTTAGATAAACATATCGAGGCACTTTTGTGATGCTTTCCTGAAATACTACAGTGTTATGAGGCTAACACCCCTCTGCGTTCTTAGTGTGTGCTACTTTTGTCTCTGGTTTCCCTCATTTTGACGTGTACAACACACCCTGTCCTTTCATACCACTTTCAGTGTGGTTGATGTTGTTTGTGTTTGTGTGTTTGTGTGTGTGTGTGTGTGTGGGTGTACGCATGTGTGTGCGTGTGTGTTGCTGAAGCATGACATTTCAATTGTGCGTCCAATCAAATTGGCAGAGAGGCAAGTAAGGAAGGTTGGGGAGTGATGAGGGGTGCGGGGGTGTTCTGAGGGTTGCCGACCAACCGTTACCATGGTGAACCACTTCTGACAAAACCACCAAGGTCACAACTGCTGACCTGTACTGTTATGGGATTTCTGAATTGCAAACTGTATACGCACATGTGCATTTCTTTTTCTTTGCTTCTCCTTTTTTTTCCCCCATACTTTGCATCCCTTGTTTTGCTTTTCTGTCTTTTTCTGTTTTCCTTCCCCCCTCTGTGTCACCAAATTCTCTTCGTTTGGCCTTTCCCTCTTTCTTTCATTTTTAAGTTCGACTAATTGTACCATTATGAGGCCTGTGGTGTTGCTGAATGCATTATGTATGGCCTGCGCTGGCAGTGAGTCTGAATACGGCCTGTTTTGAGTCATTATAATTCCGTTTGCTAACACACAACCATTGTGCTAGTCTGGGGTTAGGGGAGATGGTATGATAAAATATTGAGGGCGAGCAAGGCAGCTGCAGATGCTAGCTGTCATGTGTGAGCGAATGAATGTTATGACAAGCATGTTTAAACATTCATGCGGGGAGGAGAGTTTAGGAGGGCTTTTCATTAACACCAATATGTCTTCGTCTCCCCGGCGCAGACACTGCTGGTGTTAGCATGACAACAACAGGGAGGAATTAACATCTTGAGAGGAAACTGTCACAGACACACACATGAAGAAAGGTGGAAACAAACGAGTGCACACACACAAACGTACGCATTTTTACATTGGCTGAGTACCACCTTCATCTAACCTGAAAAGTACTGAGTGAAATTGACACTCGGCTTTCAAACTAACAGACAGCAAGATGTTTCCTTGTTTACCAAAACAACTATCTGAAAGTGTAACATCGTGTTCTGAGCTGATCAAATAGCTCACAGTAGAACTGAGCTACGCATTCAAATAGGAAGAAACAGGAGTGCAATGGGTTCTCACATCAGCCACAACAATGACATAATAGAAATGATTTTTCAAAGGAAGAATAAGGATGTGGGAGGTTTCTAGGCCAAACTTACATCACCCAGCATGCTGTTAGGCTGTCAGGAGATTTGACCTGGTAGCAACAGTGCAATCTCCTGACAGTTTCTGGAGACTAGAGAGAAGAAAAGCTATTTGTGGCATTTGTTCAGAGCGGAGCAATGGCCAATCTGTTTACGTAACCTTGGCAAAGCTAGATGAAGAAACACTTTAACAGGCAGAACACAACACTGTCCATGTACAATTCACATTCTTTTAATCTTTGACTTAATTCCCTTTAACATATCTGAGGTGTCTGTAGCTTGTGATGAAAAGCACATGGCATGCATATTACAGCAGTGTAGCTGCAGAGCTCAACCTCATTATTCTGTTACTGTGGGGTGCTGTTATGGAAGAGGTATACACATTTTAGCTCACTAAAACTCCATCAGATGGAGTGCAAAATCAATACCTATGCTGATGATCTCATGAAGTCAAATCAAGGCGAAGGAGAAAAAAGGAGCATCAAGTATTCTCAACATAAGTGGCTTTGACTTGCAAAATGTGTTTGCATAACATGAGCTTTAGATAATGTCATAAATGGCTTTAAATGCTGCAAGGTGCATTAGAAATATGCACCGTCATCGCTTTTACCCACACCTTGATGCAAACATTTTGAATTAATCTAGTTTTCACTGGTCAAAGCAATTCCATTTTGATATTCAAATTCAGTGTGTATGTGTGCCAGTGCACGCTCGTGCTAAGACTGATCTAATCAGTCTTAAATCAGTTAATAAGCCAAGGACACAGAGGAGATGACTCAGCTGATGTGAGCATGAGCTAATATTAGCATCTCATCCCCCGTCCAGGACCTGTACAGAACAGAGTAGCATCCAGTGTTTGGTCTTCCTATTACACAAGTGCAGGCTTTGGACGTTAAGCCCCGCAGTTTAGCTCGCCACAGTGAATTCCATTAGCACATTAGCGAAGGTGCCATGACCTAATGCTAATGCTGGGTGCAGCTTTTAATACCTTATCCATTTTTTTTAAAACACCTTAAGTCAAATGAGGGTAGCTCTTAAACAATTTTTAAAAAGAAAGCCAAGGCAATGGCAAGGTTTCTCCCACCCCACTGCCTATGGGGCAGCACCCCCCACCAAAACAAAAGAAACAAAATATTTTATTTAAGTCACTTATTTAATTTATATGCACTTATTTCATTTAGTTTGGGAGTCTTTCCTACATTCTGCTGTCATTTATGCCATTCTCTCCTATCATTGTCTCCCTGAGAGGGTGCTTAATTCATCTACAGCATGGATGCATAAAGAAAACTTGAAGCCCAAAAAAGTTTGATGTCTAGACATAAAATTCTCTGGATCCTTCACACTGTGCGGCCTATAGAGTAAGCCTTTCACCACACCTCCCAACAGCTTGGTTGCCAGCTCGCTCACATGAATGACAAAATCACTCTGGATTCAGCTGTTCGTGAGTCTTACAAGTTTTAGGACAACGTGATTGAAACAAGGACTATTTGTTTGTACTGGAAAGTCGATGTACCTAAAATATGAGTATTGAGTGATTTACAGACGTCTCTTTCACAATGTAAGTCTGGGAAAAAAAGTCTTTTTGAGCCGAATTCAAGCAGCACCCTCGTGAGCTGAAAAATTAAGCCAACATGGAAGTGCCAAAAACTGCAGTTCTTTGAATGGCTCCTTAAAGCTGGCTCCAAGTGAGTGAATCCCCAAAGATCCCTCCTTGTTAAAATGTCTAACTTTACAGCAGACATATACATGTCACAGCCTGGTACAAAAACAAAAAAAAAAAAAAGGTTTTGGTCTTTTTAGCTAATTTTCTCCTTTATGACAATCGTACTGAGGTGAATTTTTACATAACTCACCCATTCACACATCTTAATAAGGCTTAAAGTTCTGCATAATTAAGTGCAGGGCCTCTTTGAATGACAGGTTGTCTGCTGATAGTGTCCTCGGCTTCTCAGTCAGATCCAACCCTCCACAACTCGACCCTCTAGTCTAAATATTGTCACTTCTGGATACAAAAAAGCCAATATGGCGACAGCCGAAATGACGAACTTGAGGCTTCAAACTGGGCATCCACAAACCAATAGGTTACGTCATCAAAGCCATGTCAATTATCGATACAGTCGAAGACCCAATGGCACCACGTGCTGTACCCGCATGGACTATGAAAAACTGGCTCTGAATCCCAGCTTTGTTTGTGATGTCTTGATCCACAGACAAGGAGCGGAGCACAGAAGAGAAGGGACAGATGGAGTGACCTATGGCCTATGCTTATAATGGTGACTAGCAAAAAAGAAAAACTGTTTTGTACATTAACCTTGACAGTTATTATTGAGCCTAATTTTATACTTTTACTTTTAAGCACTTATCATTTCAAATCATTTTGTGTTTTAAATGAAGCTCTCTCACTGTCAGCCAAACACACCAAACCAGAGCAGCAGATGAATATTACTCTGTCAAAACTAATTCTCATCTACAAACTCCACATAATAAACTGAATGCCTAAATGCTGAAAACACAGAGGCCAACAGATACACATGCGTACACGAATAGCCAACACATACAAACATACACTCTTATGTGCGCGCACAAAGAAACTTGAACGGCTATTAATTAGAAGCCAGAGCATGAAGTTGACTCGGGGTGGGCGGTTTGCGACACCACAAATCTGGGAGACTTCCTGTAAGACATAAATCTGTTGTGTTCTCTCCCTCTCTCTTGCATAGGCACAACAAAGACAGTCTTGTCTGGATGTCTCCCCTCCCTTCTCACCATTCATTAGAAGCACAAGAAGCTGTGGTCAGGTTCAAAGAAAATCTACATTCTCTCTCTTTCAGTCACTCATTCATTCCCTCTGTCCTTCTCCCTGGTTTTGCTCTCGCTTTTGCTCATTTTCTCCCTCTCCCTCTCTCAGTCCCTCTCCAAGTCTCTCTCCCTCTCCTCTCTAAACACTGTCTCCTCCACATGGCCCGGATAATGAGTGGCGAAGCTAAACGAGAGGAAACACGGCTCACTATTAGGATGGGAACGCTGACTGAAGGTTTTAAATAAACGGAGAGAACTTGAGGCCAAATTGTATTTCCAAGGACATAAACTAATGGAACAGGCAGACATTCTCTGAACAAATACACACTCTGTTTAAACTACCATAATAGTTGTAAAAATATACATGTCCATGTGGATCTAACTGAGACGCAGACTGGCAGAAGGCAGGCAGAAATGCATATAAATGCATACATCCTCACACACAGAAAACGCTGCTCACGTGAATTCAGTACCACTTATATCCTCGGTGTGAAAAGCCTATTAACTCGCATTCAAAAGCAGAACAATAAGGACATGAAAAAAACATAAATGCTTGTCTATGTCGTTGAAAACTAATTAGGCAAATGTGTTTTCTTAAGTGTCTCTGATATGCTTTCAGGCATAGAAATCCACACCCACATATAAACACACAGCGAAGCCCTCCCTGCTTCACTCTATGAGGTTAATTGGGTTATCTAGGCTGATTAGCATAACTAATTAGGATGCTTGTTAACGGATAAGAATTATTTATTCAATTAGCGCTCTGTGTGTATGTATGAAGCGGTGCATGTGTGTAGATCCCCTACATCACTGGCACAAGTTCAAATGAAAATGAAGCAAAGCTAAGTAGGCATGAAGTGAGACCTGTGTGTTCATTTCATCATTTATCTACACACAGATGCTCACCATCAGGTGCCAGACACCCCATCCTTTCAACCCCCCCCAGCAACACATACACACAGCGAGCATGCCATGCTGTAGCTCTTAAACCCCTAATCATCATCATTAGGCTTCTGTTTAGCATAATTAGCATTGTTAAGCAGATGAGCTGAGTCGAGTCAGGCTGTGCCAGTCACAGCAACTGACATATGTCACCCTCCCGGCACCTTCCCATGATGCTGAAGAGGCTACTTGTCCTCATCAGGTGGGTTTACGGCACATTTGCATGCTTTCACTGATTGCTGATGGATAACGTGGCAGCTGATATTCGCAGCGCATTCTGACACAATTTGCGCAAAAAAAAGTCCAAAGGGGTGATTTCTTTTTTCTTTTCTTTTTTTTTTTTTTTTTGGAGGGCAAACAGCTTGTAAAGTGACACAGCTCTTGCAGTTATATCAGTTAATGGAACAATACCGAGCTCATTCCACCAATTTATTCATTCATGTTTGCAAATGCAGATGCTGCCTTTTGTTTGCGATGCTTAACATGCGCTTCAAGCCGACAGTAAACACGAAAAAAGCAAATCAACAACACTCCTCCAGTCTTCGGCTCACAAGTGAAAACTCACAAACACACTCCAGCACTCACAAATAACCAGAGAGGGGAAAATGAAAGAGAGAGAAAGAGAGAGGGAGCGCTACATTTACTGAAATTAAACATTTTCTCATCAGCCTGAGGGTGCAGCAGGCCCACTAATGTATTATTCATCCCCACTTCACAAAGGAACATTAATCAATTATGAAGATATGAGGATCTTAAAGTATAGAGGAGAGACGAAGAGCGGCCCGTTCGTATTAATATGCGGCCGCAATCGTGCGCCCCCACCCCCCCACCCCCTTGCTCCTCAAATCAATATTTTGCAGATTAATTTGGAGCGGTTGTGGCGAGATGGCAGGATGGAAGGAAGGAGGGGATGTGGGGGTGGAGGAGAAGAGAGAGTATCTGAGGTCTGAATTAAGGTGAAGTGTTTTGTTGTGTTTTTCTTTTTTCTTTTTTTTTTTTTACAAGTCCTTGTAAGTGTGTGTACGTGCATGCGTGTACATGTGCTGTCATCTGTGCTGCTGTAAGTTAACATACTAAAGCCGCACAATTAAGAAAATAAAAGAATATGACTTAAAGTTGCACTCTAAGACAGGGCCTGGAGACAAAGAGGTAAAATTGGAAAAGTTCAAAAGAGGAAAGACTATTTTAACATGTAAATTAGATTTTTAATTGAATGATTCCAGTCATCTTTTAATTGTGGACGAAGGTGTGTAATTGTGTGATATTTTGACTTGAGCCCATGATGAGGAAAAAGCATCATTTCATACACGAGAATTTAAACGAGAGAACACAATGAAGAGAGCCAATTTTCTTTCTTGCACATTATCACCCATTGTGGAGTAGATAGTTAGATACAATAGATCTACTCAGTACATTTATATACTCACCTCAGAATTCAAAATAGCTGCCTTCTCAGCCCACTTTTCAATAGCTTGAGCATGGGCCTTTCTCTCCTCCTCCATCCCCCTCTTCCACTCCTCCTCCTTCTTCTTCCTCTCCTGCACTTCCTTCACCCGCTCCTCCTCTCTCCTCTGTAGCTCCTGCCTTCTCCTCTCCTCTGCTTTCTGATGCTCCTTTTCATATCTCAGTCTCTGTTCGACTTCTCTTTGCCTCCACTCCTCTTCTTTTCTCTTCAGCGCCTCCTGAAGTTCCCTCACTCTCACATCCAGTTTGGAGAGCTAAAGTCAGACATAAAAAAAACAGCCACATCTCTGCACTCTGTAAAACAAATGAGGTACCAGGCACTTAATCTAAAAAACTAATCTGGAACATCAAGAGACCCACAGCGAGGCAGCATCCTGTAAGACAGCTAAGGAGGAGGTTAAAAAAAGATGCTTAAAGTGACAAGCAAGTGCATTTATGTTTACACTGTCAGCTGTTCTTAATGTGCAGTATCCACAGTGCATGAGGAAATACATGTGCGCAAATAGGAATCCCTACTCAGTAATGGAGATTAACTAAGTACATTTAAATATTGCACTTCAGCACAATTTTGTGGCACTTCAATTTTCATTTTATGTTGCTTTATTCTTATTTTCCAATACATTTCAAAGGAAAATTTTGAACTTTTCACTTTACAAGATTTATTTTAGAGGTGTACTTGTTACTTTTAAGGCCAAGATCTTACCTAAAAAACATATACGTTTATATATACACGTTAATTTATTAAAATAGTGGAAATGTTACTGCAGAATGAGTGCTTTAACTTTTCATACTTTAAGTATATTTTGCTGATTATACTTTTGTACTTAAATGTTATTTTAAATGCAGTACTTAAATACAACACTTGTAATGGAGTATTTTGATGTTCTTGTATAGGAATTTTTACTTTAGTAAAAGATCTGAATACTTCCACTGCAGAAAGTGTCTCTGCCCACCTGAGCGTGTGCGTCGGCCCCCTCTTGTTGCAGCAGCTCAACGTTAGCTCGCAGTTTGGTGATGCAGATGTCTTTCTCAGCAACCTCCTTCATGTTGTCTTTCTGGATGCGCTGCAGACATGAGAGCTCGCTCTGCAGGTGCACCAGCCTCTCGCTGCTTTCCAGCACCTGTGTTGCAGTCTGGGCCGTGAAGGAGTTTAAAACAATAAAAGATTCTTTCAAAGGAGGAAAGTTATTTTTCAGTGAGTTTGAATAATTATTTTTATGCTGTTTTTCAGAAATGCTGTTGATTATTTCTTTACCAATGTCATGCAATAGTTTTAAGCCATTTAAACATAAGTCGCATTTCATATACATTTTTGTAATGTCTATTTTTAAAATATAAATCTTTGTAATTATACAAGTTTTTCATGTACCATTTAAATAATTTATTACGATGTTTTTATGCAATCCCTCTCGAGTAGAACAGCAGTTTATGTCTTAAATTCTGATATGTTTTAGTTATTAATGAAGTCAGACTGTACAGAGGAAACACGGGGTCAAGCAGAGGATAATGGTATGGGTATTGTAAAGGAAACACTGCAACCATTTTAGTAACTCGTATATCATTACAGATGAAAACCCTCTACGCTGACAAAATTCAAACGAATTACACGTATACATGCTTTGTTTACATTGTTAAGCATATACAGTTGGTTTAATTGGGCCTCATAGGTGTCACATTCTCTAAATGTATTCAAAAACTGGCTTATTGCTAACAAACAAATTCCGTGGCAGTCATCTTTATTAAGGCTGTGTCTACATGAGTGTGTGCCAACAGATCTACCCGTGCATCTGCATTGCAGACGTACCAGCTAAACAGAAACACAAGCGGAATGAAAAGATATATCAACATTTGTTGAAAATATGATTAACAGAACAAGCTCCAGTAACACTGCTTGTTTCTCTTACGCTCTGTAATCACACAAACCACTAATTAGCTGCAGTGCAAATGAGTCAACTCACAAGCAGCATAAACAAACAGTAACCAGCCAACACACACATAAACAACCAACAAGCCGGGTTTACCACAAGCACAAATGTATGTGTGTGTATGTGTGTGTGTTTAAGTGTGTCTTAACCGTAAGCCACAGAAGACAGTAAAACAGCAGTGGGTATAATTTAGTGACACCCTGTAAGGAGGTGTGGGGAGGCCGTAAAAAACTCTCCCTTTTAATCCCGGCCGGCGACGCCATATTTGTTACCCAGGGCTCTGAGATATGCCGGTAATTCATCACACACGCTTCGGCTTCCTGTTAAACCTGGCTGCACATGGAGCGCTTCTAGCACAGCTGCCAAACCAATATCGTAAAAAAAAAAAGACTTCTCCACCTCTAAGACAGGCTTCTAAACAATAACAAGCGCTCAGCAAAAAAAATCACCTTAACAAGTCATTTAATTGTGTAGGCAGCCTCAGAACTGTGTTGAAAAAAAATCTAAAATGATAAGATTTAGTTTCTTTGTTTACGTTGTAATTTTTTTAGAAACACTCTTAAATGAGGACATGTAGATGTATGTAACGCAGTGTATTCAATAATGTGACAAAAAGATGAAAGATCTTCAACAAACTAAATGATTTTACACAAAAGGTTTTAAAGACTTAACAGAATATCTTGATAACATTCCTGTTGTGTAGTTTATCTTTTGTTATGAGTTCAAATTTAGGATAAGTTGAGCTGATTACCTTTTGCTTTTCCAGCAAATTCTCTCTGAGCTCCCTCTCCAGATCAGAGATGACCATGTCCTTGGTTTGCAACTGGATTTTCAGGTCTGCCAACTCAGATGTGATCTGGACCAAGGAACCAGAACTATAGCAGAGAGACAGAGGGAAAAGGAGCGAGAGGATGATGCATGACAAAGACTTTCTTGAAAAAACATAAAAATTAAACCACCTATGCACAAACTGAAGTATGTACTGCTGTGTTATGTTCTGCAAAGTTATACTATATAGGCTGCTTAAACATGTTCACTAGGGGTAGGAATCACCAGGGGCCCTACAATACAATATCATCACGATACAAAATTATTGCAGTTTTAAACATGTTTCTATATGTTGCAATAACATATATTGTGATATAATATTATTTATTACCTTTTCTCAGCTGCAAATTATGTCCCCGAAGAGAAATTTTGTCAACATGTGTTTTAAAGATAAAGTTTTCAGTCTGTTCCTCTCACTGCAATCTTTTTTTTTGCAACAAAATGTATCTAGGGGAATGAAAATGCAAATAATTGTATTATTCTTGTAGTCTGCCAAAAGTTTATTTTGTATTTGCAATTTTTATTAATTTAATGCAATTATTATTAATATTGTTAATTAAAAAAACAACAACTTGGCAACCATGTATCAATATAATATTGCGATGCAAAATATTGTGATACAATGCTGTATCGATTTTTTTCCCCCACCCCTGATTTCCATTGGTATGATTTCCAGTATGTGTATTGAATATATTAAAAATTAGATCTGAATTACATCGGTGAAAGCCTAATCATCATCATGAGATCTATATATACTAAATGCTTATGGGCAAATATCGCAGCCTGTGGCGGTGTATATGATTGTTTTCAAGGCCAGTCTTGACACTGGTTAGGTGTATTCAAAATGACATGTGAAACACCTAACAACAACCTTGATGGTTAATTAAGAGGCTTAATTAATTAAAAAAAAACATAAAATAAGAAATACATTTTTAAAAGCAATCCGCAATGTAAACAGCATGCTGTGTGTATACAGTAATATGTGAATCATGGAAAAAAAATCTAATTCAAAAGCAGCAAAGAGATGCTGAGCCTGGTGAAATTTGTGCTAGGTGACAGCAACTGGAGCTGATATGCTTGTGTGTGTGTGTGTGTGTGTGTGTGTGTGTGTGTGTGTGTGTGTGTGGGTGTGTGTGTATGTGTGATATTAAAGCAGGCTCTCGATATCTCAAGCTGTCACTCAGGCCTATTAGGCAAGGCTGTCACACACCGAGATGGAAGGAGAGAGGGGAAAAAAAACACACAAAAAAAAAACAGATCACACAGTACTGTGCACTACCCATACCAAACACACAGCACGTACAAACACACACACACAGTTTCATATTTACCAGCCTCATGAGATGAGTTATTCTGATGAAACTTTGCGCAGATTAAAAATGTTAAACTCACATTTGATCAAGCGTGTCTACACGTTCGCGCCAAGCAGGGAAAGGAAAGGCAAGATTTGACAAAAGTGACATGTGAGTGGAGAGAGCGCTGAGAGTTAAATCTTTCACTTCAGGAAAAAAAAAAAAAACTTTTCAGTCAAATGGAGTAAAAGCCACAGAGGAGAGTGTGAACAAACTGACTTAGATTATAGTCTGTTTCTGTCTCCAGAAGAGAATGGGAAAGTGTGTGTGCTACTGTGCTATCAATTCACTTGATTTTTTTTATTCCACTTTAACTACAGTGTTCCTTTGTTATGAATTATCACTTTGCTGAGCATTTCACTTAGAAAATCTGCTTAAAAGAGAATGTACAAAAACCGTGTGTACTCCTAAGCATGCACAGAAGTCTTTATATGTACATAAATGTGTAGACAAAGACAACCTTTCCCTAAAGATATGCACAAATATCAATCCACAACTTTTACAAAAGGACAAAATCTTTTTGCAGTTGCATTATAACGGGATTTTTCTTATTATTTTAGGACCTTTCAGATGGAAGGAAAAAGCTTGGGTCTGTATATTAGCATTTTCAAAACTTATTTCCCTGTCAGTTTGGTGGAAAAATACTTCAATCACCCATAATTTAGGAGAGATTCCTTAGAAACGAATGGTCTGAAATGGGAACAAGTTGAAAATCGAAAGAGGGTTTTGAATGAAAAGTAACTGCAGCCAATTTCATCCCTATTTTCACCTGCACAGTGGGGTGGTGGGTTTGGAGTGCTGTTAGTGTGTATGTGCATATGTGTACGACAGAAAACACTTGCTAGCTGAGATAAGGAACATCATTCTGTCTTGGCTGAGTATTCTTTTTAAAAACACAAAAATGAGAACACGCCAAGCTAATATGTACTTAACAAAGATTAAAATACAGAAAAAAATAAGCGTTGTCTGTTTTTCATAATGGTACATAAGGTCCTACTTTCTGCACCATTAATGGATGAAACTGAATTTAATACAACAGGTATTTCTTGCTTCTTTTTGGGAAAATAAATCAGAAAACATGTAACACATCTGGACCTGCAACAAGTCAAAATGCAAATTTATTCATGCCATTCAATGTGAGTGTGCGCGTGCATGTGTAGGTGCATATTAGGTTATGATTATGCATGTAACAAATTAAGCTATATGATTTACTATACACTGTTATATATAATAAAGCAGTTGTGCTAAACAAATGACACAATGTCAAACCAACAGATGAACAGGGAATTCCTATTTAGAGCCCTAAGTGTTGTTATGATTACTGTGTGGACAGAGAGAGCAGGGCCACTGAATGTGACTGAAGAGTGTACATGCGCGCGTGTGTGTGTGTGTGTGTGTGTGTGTGTGTGTGTGTGTGTGTGTGTGTGTGTGTGTGTATGTGTGATATTAAAGCAGGCTCTCGATATCTCAAGCTGTCACTCAGGCCTATTAGGCAAGGCTAACAAAATTAGTCATGAATATGCAGTAATAACATGCAAATTGCCACCCCTTCCCCCTGCCCCGTGTGTGTGTGTGTGTGTGTGTGTGTGTGTGTGTGTGTGTGTTTGCCCTCAGGGCTATAGACATTGGCTCTGTAAACCCAATTCTTTCTACATCATTACAGCAACAAGACATAATTCATAAGAATAATACAAACATGCATGTAGCTTGGCATACGTGCACAAGCACACACACCTGCATGCATGCATGCACACACACATGGGACACAGATCCCCTCTGCTGCCCTCCTCACATGCCAGGGCTAATATACTGCAGGTTGCTGTTAACCATTTTTATGTAGAGAAAGGCGTTTTAAGATTTCCAGTGCCACATTTCATGCTTAAACACACAAACGCACACACACACTTGTGCACGTGCATACACAAACATGTAGATCGTCTGTTGCTTCCCGTGTCCCCAGGGTGATGTTTGACACAGCCTGGGTGCTGCCACAGCAATTAACCCCCCTGTTAATGAGAAGAGCTCTGTCAAGCAGCCAGATGGCACCGCCTGGCAAGTTGCCATGTGCACACACACACACGGCACATTCACAGATAGACATGCACAAATACATGTATGTGCACATGCACATGCACAGGAACGCACGCACACACACAATTCTGTCTCCCCCTGCTGTACACCTAACTGTTGCTGCTTGTCAGCACCCTTCATCCCTCCCTTAGGCACCCGCCTCTCTCTTCGTTTCCCTCCTGCATTGTCTTCTATGGCTCTCCCTCCTTTTCCTCTTCCCTCCCTCCTTCTCCTTTTCCCTCCCTCCATCTCTGGCAGCTGCTTATCCATGTCGCAGCACTGCAGATGTCACAACTCACCAGCTGGGAGAACAGCAGGGGAGGAGAAGAGAGGAGAGCGTTAGAGAGGAGAGGAGGAGTCTGTCGCATCTTCGCGTTTGACAGAGAAGCAACCAACTAGATAAAGATTTATAGATGTATGCATGATTCATTCATTCATTCATTTAGATTTGCAACTTTTTATTGCAGATTGTAGTGTTTAAAATTGTTTCTAAAGTCAGTTGCAACATTATGATTTCACATGTAAGTCTATTTAAGAGAGTGTGATACATGTATGCTCCGTGTGTGTTAATGAGCATGGCACTTGGCCGGGGCATGGCCCACTGTGTATGCCTGTCTGCATGTCCACACAGCAGCCCACCAGGCCTGTGTATTGATCAGTTAGCTTGGCCTAATAGGAGAAGAGGAGCCTGACCTGGGAAAGTCAATAAGGAGAAAAAGAGACATATCCTCCTCCTGTCCTGAGAGAGAAGTGGGAGAGAGAGAAAGAGAGGAGAGATAGAGACGGAGAAAGAAAAAAATGTGCATCCACTACTGTCTTTGGAAAGAGGAAGAGTCAGGAGACTGTCAGATAAACAGCTGGACAATAGAATAACAAGCAAAGCCATGAGGAAAATAATAATGTAACAATAATGAATCTCCAGTCTCCCAAGCCTAAATATCTTATCACTTCTGTTAACAAAGAAAAGTTTGGAGTTGAATTAGAACAGTTACACTGAGGGAAACTGCCGGAGTGTGAAATAAGTTAAGTTCCTACCTTTCCCAAATGAGAATCAGGATATTCTGTCAAAGCTTTTTTTTTTTTACCTAACTAACTTTCAGCATTTGACTGCTTTTGGCAAAGGAAAACAGCACTCAAGTGTAAAAAGTCTGCAGGAGATTATACTGAGGGAAAATAATTAAAAAATTGGAGGGAGATGGAAAATAAAAAAACTGACACCCACTCACACATCAATACATCGATAGATCAATGTGTGTGAGAGTGTGTGTTCTGTGCACCATTTCAGCAGAAATATATAAATAAATCTGTAGATAAACAAAAAAACAGAGGAAATGGAAAAGTAGATAAAAGACTTAGGTTTCACCATGCGCACGCACACATTTACACATACACACTCACACACACCTGGCTGAGTGATGCTACCCTGGAGGGTGGCTTCAATCTGATGTGTTTAATGTTGACGCTGGTGGCAAGAAACACACACACTCACCCGCTGTTTCAACCTGCCTGTCATTTCATTTCATGAGGCCTGATTTACTCATTTCATTTATTTCATTTTTTTTATTATTATTATATGTGCAGCCATTTAAAACGCTCAAGGTGTGATGCAAATCCCCACATCTCTGACAGCGAGTGCACTGACTGAGGATCCATCACGCCCTTCAGTGCCTTTCGCAGGAATGGCAAAGAAACCCCGTACAGCCGCAAACTCAATTGTGCCACATTGTGCCAGACCACCGATTCCTGCTTAGCTTGGTGCTTTAATTGGCTGCACTGCCGGCTGTCAAACTACTGACCGGTTACTTCCGACCAAATTTGGATGTTTTCTTTGTTTTCATGACAGCTCTGGAAGAAAAAAAAACCAATATTGACTGTAATATCATCCCTATGTTTGGAAATCAACTGATTGCTCTCATGTAGTCACAAAACATTATGACATCAACTTCTAGGCTGTACTACAGAAACGTCTTTCTTTATATGATTTCAGTGCAGGACATCTTTGTAATGTTGATATAAAGATTTAAGTGTATGGCTGTTACATTCGGTCGATTGATTTCAATGTTTTATTTGCAGGATGGTTTTGGATGTGCTCAGCTGCTTACTTTACAGCCAACGCTTAAAATATGAATGATCGACAGCAAGTAACTTCAGCTTCAGCGAGCAATGGGGATTATAGGAACTCAGGTCATTTTCATATCAAACCTCTCCCTGGCCTAGTGCGTCCAAGAGTCTAGCTTGCGATGGAAAAATCTGCAATAGGTACATATGTATGAGCATGAAGATTTAGATTCAGAAAATGCTCCTTTCATTAGTTTTGTCAAAAATGTGTGAAACTTAAAATAAAAATCTGTCTTTCCAGAAAAGGTCTAAAGTAGAAACAGAACAAGTCTTTAGGGGCCTTGGAGCACTGCATGGTGGGAAATATCATATAGGGATTTGCATATTGCCATGGGGACAGTGGTGTTCCAGCGACTCCCGGAGGAGCTCAACCTCCCTGAGGAAAGACAGAGTCCCTGAGGCCAACTCTGTTACCTCTTTCTACACTGGGGGACCTGTGTATGTGCGTGAGTGAGTGTGAGTGTGTGAGTGTGACTGTGTGTGTGCGTGTGTGGTCGATTCATGAAGTTATTATAAAGAAGTTATTAGATATTTAAGCCAAGAGTAAACTTTTTCTGAGAAAAACTGTTTTTTGATGAGGAGGGAAGCTGAATGACTAATATCATTAAAAGTCAGCATTACAGCATGCCTATAACTATACATACCTGTGTGGGATGTTAGCCACAGGTCCAACAAGCTCATCCAGCAACAAAGTACTCAGATCAACCTCAGATACCTGGAAGAGATGTTATACAGAATATTTAGTCACATGGGACATGTGCAGCAGTGATTATTCATTTGTTATAGACTGGAAGAAATTGTGTACAACTTGTGGTATGTAGTAGAATACATTATACCAAGTAGTACAATCTGCCTTGTATAATAATAGCAAGGGAAAGGGTATATTATTCTTGCTTTTCTGAAATACAACTAAGTCTGACATATTCAAAGTTACATTTTACCCTTATACAACTTTAGGGACTGCTCAATAAAGAAAAGTAATGTTGTAAAAAAAGATTTTTCTCAAGTGATGTAAACTGCAGCCCCTTTTACACTGCTTCTTCAAGGCAGTTACATTGCGCTGTAATCCCACCTCGCCATTCTGTATAAAAGGTATGGTCGCAGAATGCGGTGACAGAGTTGTCTCGCCTTTGAGTTTGCAGCTGTGGTAGAAACAGCACCAAATCAGTGTCTGTTAAAAGTGACAGCCAGCAGGTCTGTGTGACAGTTTGCACTAGGCGCGTGGCCCACTGCGGGAGATTAAAAAAGCAACTTGCAGTAGAAGTTACCAGCCAACTCAAAGATGAAGAACAGTGGCCAAAAATTTTCGCAAAATGAGGTTCGAGAGCTGCTTCCCCTCCGAGCCGAAGACGAGATCGACTGCCATATGACAGGGACAGTACAGGATTATTAATGCAATTGTTATTGTTTAGAAGGGAATGCTGACACATATATTAAATGTCAGTCTGTTCTCACAAACTGTTTCCACGTTTTCTTCTGAAAAGGAATGCACCCAAATTCTTACATAACCCACGTATTTTAAAAGGCTGCATAAGTGATCAGTGCATTGATGGGAGTACACAAGAAAGCAGTCTTGATCTGTCTTGTAAGGAGGCAGGTTGGGGTGATGGATGGGTCACAAAAATCTTGACTTTCCCTGGAGACGGCAATGCGCCACCGTTGTTTGTATATGTGTAAAAATGCAAAAGCTATGTACAGAAGGGACTTTGTTATGGCTTTTAAGCACAATCTCTGTGAAAAAAAGGGCTTCTTTTGAGGTGTGACAGTGCAAAGGATTAGAGGTGTGAAGTGCGTCACCCCTCAATTACTTCAAATTTGCATCTTGACGACCATGGCAACATGTCAATAGTGTCATGGGAAAAAGGACAAGACATTAAAAAAAATGTGTCCAACTGTCCAAACTATTGATGCAAGAGAAAAAAGTCTCTGCTTTCTGCTTTGCTCATTTTCAAAAACAGGGCCAACTGCGCACAAATCACCAGAATCAAATCAAGAAGCTGACAAAATCAAATATAGAGGAAAGAATCAAAGATGAAATATGAAATATGATTACTCTAATGACTTAATCATTCAGCTGTTCTCTTTGGGGATTTAAAAAATGCATTTGATAGAGTAGTAGCACAGGAAGTTGCTTTCTCTGTCAGAAGGACATTGAGATGAAGAAAGTACAATTTCAAGATAAAAGCGTACACACAGACACAAAAACACTCAGTCTTCTGTTCAGCTCCAGCCACAGTACAACTCCTTGGACTTAAATAACCTTGCCATTACCCTGCCTGCCTGTCTCTCTCTGTCCCTTTTTACATTGGTTTGTGGAGGACGGGCGAAAAATATGGGTCAGAATTGTTGTTGTGAGGTCAATTCATACTGTATCTCTACAAAAAAAGAAGGACATAAAGAAATAAGTATAAATGAATAGAGCACAAAAGAGGAGCAGTTACGGTGATCTCGTGTTTTTATTACAGGGGATTCTTAAATGTGACAATAATTAGACAGAGACAAAGAAAAAGAAGTATGGATGGGGAGTTGCACAGAAAAAAGTGGAAGATGCCCGTACAGAGATAGATAAGGAATCTGACTTACAGAAAGAGAGAGGGGGAAAAGAGAAAAAGGGAGACACTGGCAGCACTCTTGAAATATCTGCCACTCTATCGCCGTGGTGACAGGGGTCACTCTGGGAAAAGGAAATCAATGCTGACGGCAATGACTCACAGGTCAACACACAACCCTGTGTGTGAGCATATGCTTGTATGTTTGTGTGTGTGTACTTAAAGTATGAGCATGTGTGTGTGTTTCAATTATGCATATGCTTGTGTTAAGTACGGGTGTGTTATGTTTACGTGAATGCAGGGATAGTGAACCAAAATACACTCAAGAACACGCAAGGAATCCAAAAAGAGGAGCTGGTGCGGATGAAAAGACGAGACTCAATCCATTACTATATGTGAAGTTAATATTTGATGCATGATGCAGGCAGACTTATGTCTGCCGAGTCAACAACTTGTTTTTTCTTTTTAGGACACCACTTTAAATGCTGGAAACAACAAATGATAAACACAGACAGACTTGTTAAGTTCCTCTACTTGACTCTCAACTCAACTGTACAATATTTTTCAAAGAACATGTTGAAAGTAAGTTACTATGTATATGAAAACCTTTTAAATTGAACAGTATTGATGGAAAAGATTTTTTGCGTGTTACAGCACAAAAAATAACAAATAACACTAGAATTACTGCCTTGCGGTTGTATGCCTCCTGGAACCAGTCAAGATGCAGTTACAGATTACATCCATGTCTGTCCAGACTTATATGTAGCCATGACAGTTGCCAGTGCTTCAAATATGGATGCTGC
The DNA here is from genome assembly GCF_008729295.1 of Plectropomus leopardus. Classification (NCBI taxonomy): domain Eukaryota; kingdom Metazoa; phylum Chordata; class Actinopteri; order Perciformes; family Serranidae; genus Plectropomus; species Plectropomus leopardus. The sequence continues at coordinate 14,823,486 of NC_056483.1, forward strand.
CACAATGAAACTACAAATTCTAAAACACAGATGCTTCACACACACCTTCTACCCGACAGCACATAAGATCTATTCAGCCGGCACAGTTCCAAGGTGGACAACCAATACTATTGTTACCAATTCAGTATCGGACCAAATGTCTTCCTCTCTGCTTCTGAGTTTTGTTGTTGAGTTATGGCCAAAAAAGTGTTTTTGCAAAACAGTATGATTTCACAGGGAAGGTAAACTTCATACTTTTAGATATAAACTGACATCACTTCATTATCTTACTGTACACTTGTGTGACATTTTGTGATAATTAGTCTACAAATTCTTGAGTTATGGCCAAAAATATGCCTTTCATGCCTTTGACCACCAAAATCTAAACAGTTAGTTCATGAGTCCAAGAGGAAGTTTGCCCCAAATTTGAGGAAATTCATTTAAGGCCTTCTTGAGATATCGCCTCAACCAGGATGAGACGGACCCAGTCACAGTGACCTTGACTTTAAACCACCAAAATCTGATCAATTCATTGCTGAGTTAAGTAGACGTTTGTGCAAAATTTGAAGAAATTCCCTCAAGGTGTTCCTGAGATATCGTATTCACGAGAATGGGACGAAAGGATGGACAGAAAAGCTGAAAACATGATGCCTATGGTTTTTGGATTTTATAGTGTACAGTATATTTAGTAATATATATTATTTCCTAAAATAAAGTGGGCTTAGCTGTGTCTCTCACACACAACATTCATAAAAGGCACACCACCAGAAATACACACAAAATACACACGATTTTCTCCTCCAATCACAAAACATTCATATTCCAATGCAGCTGCAATGTGACAGTAAGAAGACCTGGCACACGTAGAGGTCAGCGGCTAATACAGGTAGGCTGTGTGTGTTTGGGAGCGTGAAATATGTTTGTGTGTGTGTGTGTCTGTGTGTGCATGCCTTATATACCCTTGGGTTAGCAGGAGTTACGACCTGCTTACATTATTAAGGTGAGTAGTAGGCTGTGTTGTGTATGCCTAAACAGCCAGTCCATTCATTACTGATGCAATCCCCTAAGTACATGAATAAGCACACAGCCTACTCTCTCTCTCTGCCTCTCTGAACTGTAAAGGAGACAAAATATTGGTGTGATGCAGAGCGCTTTAGATAAATCAGAAACAGGAGCAAATTAATAATAAGGAATAAAACAACATTAGCTGATTAAGTATGTATGGCAGAGTGGCGGCTGTAATTTACAGGCAGCTGGGTTGGTGTCCGGAATAAGGTCTCATTACGGATCGCAGTGTGTGTGTGTGTGTGTGTGTGTGTGTGTGTGTGTGCGCGCACGAGCGTGTGTCCATCCCGTTAGTAATCCGTCACCAGTGGTCTCAGCTTTATGAAAAGGCCTGCAATCTATGATAATGAGCCCTGTGAAGGTTATGACCACGGTAAACTAATTTGTTAGAGGGAGGGCTTACGTGTGTGTGTGTGTGTGTGTGTGTCTGTCTATGTGTAGTACAATGATACCATTAAAGTGTGGTGAGGAAATACACTATTCAAAGTAATGGTCAAAATTTGTGGAGCGAATGAGTGAGAGAAAAAAGAAGTACGAGAGTGAGAGAAACAGAAAGCATGTTACATGGATGTTGCATCACATTGCTTAGTTTTCTCACTGCGTTTTAAGACAAACAGAACAGGCATATGCAAATGCATTCTTATAGAAGGTGCTCTGTCTATAACAAGCAGTACTGATACTTCTGAAGCAATCATATCTCAGTCTCCTGCAGAGAAGGCGAGGATGTGAAATGTAGTCACTGTAACTGTGAGACAATGGAGAAATGACAGTAGTAGTGACAGACATACTGTAGAAGAGCTATAGAGGTGGAAGTACTTGTAGGGCTGGTGATATTAAAAGTAGGAATAGTAGCAGTACTTCTACTGTAAGAAAGAAACAAAGACAGCTTATGACAGCAAGTTATTCAAAGAATCGGTTAGCTTTCTCATCTCTATTGTAGCTGTTTCTCTTTCCTTTCCCCTCCGTATCTATCCAGACTCCAGCCTCGTCACATCCTCTTGTCTCCTCCTGTCTCATCCACTTGCCCCTCACCCACGCCTCCTCTTTTTTCCCTCTCTCTCTTCCCCACCTCACTTTCGCTTTTCTTGTTTCTTGTCTATCTGAAAATAGCCATCCATTTACGCAATCATTCCATTTTTCCACTCTCCTCCATTCCTTTTGTCTGGAGCTAGGTCAACTGAAAGCAACAGAGGAGAAAAAACAAAAGCAAGAACGTGTGTGCGTGAGTCACCAGATAACAACAGAAAGCGAGGAATGGGGGAAAAAAATAGGATAATGCAGCTCATGGTGATGGTGACTAGAAGGAACACGCCAGTGTCTCGTTCGACCATGTCAAGGCCTACATGTTTAGAGTGACTGTGTACTAAAAACGTGGACTTTAATTATGTCTAGAGTGAGCTTGATACAAGTGAAAAATGATGCAACCATGATGATAGCAAGAAGAAAAACATCTGCTGCTTCACATTCAGGGCTTTTTTGTGCCATATTGAAAATATACTATTTGGCCAATCCGTGCAGCACAGGTCGTAATACAAAAAAAAAAATTCCTTTACTAAAAGTAAAGGGATTTTAGTGGCCACAGAGTGATCAAGTTTCAAATTCTACTAGCAGCTGCTTTGATTTGGAAAATTTCCCACTACAGCATTAAATTACAGACTGATAAGGAAAATGTATATATAAACTTCACATATACTGATGTGGAGAACAAAAAAGAATCTTCAAATTTAGAAAAAATGACAATTCAAGTGTAAACATTTTAAATGCAGCGGCAAATAGGTCAAAACTTCAACAGAAATTAAAATTCCAGGATAAAACCTACTATCAGATGTAAACAAAGAATTTTAATAAATAGTCTGGCCTTCTTGCCACAATACCCGACCCAGCTACGTGAGTCAGTATCAAAACTGTGCATGTAGTAGTTCTCAAAATCAAAGTGAAATAAAATAATTACCATCCAGGTTAGGGAGTCACAGTGATCCCAGCGTATCAGATGGACTAGTTACAGTTCCATCCTGTGGCTGATATATTAACAAAGGTTTACAAGGGCAGAGCACTACATATGTAAGTTTGGCCTTATGGCTGACCTTACAATGCACTTAGTATCATGTACAGGGAGTAATGCTGCAGCCACTCCTACAAGCCATTTATTCCAGCTAACGACCGTCAAGCACTCATAAATCAGCATTAGGAACCTCTTTCGCCCTCTCTCCCTCTCTCGTTTAGTTCCCCCTCTCTGCGGCTCCCTCTTTTCCTCGGATATTTTCTGTCTCTTTCTCGTACGCTTTCTTGTCTTCGCCCTTGTCCACTAATTTTTATAATTTACCATATTTAAACACTTACTTCTTCATCTGCTTGTACACACCCCTCTCGCCTTATTTTTCTTTATCTCACTCTATCTTTTCAAATAACTGCTTCCTCTTTTTCCATCTGCCCCTGTGTGTCTCACTCTCCCTCCTCTTGCTCCTCACCTTTTCCCACCCTTCCTGTTGTTTATGTATTGCTCCCTTTACCTCCGGCCATCCATCCTCTCTCGCCCTCTCTTTCTGAAAATTCCTCTCCCTGCAGATAGAGACGGCATCCCTGAAATGTGTAACCTGGTATTGGCACCTCTATTGATTTTAATTAAGCTAATTAGTTCATTATTTGAAAGATCAAACGGGGGCATGCATTACTGCATAGAGACTGGGGGTTGAGGGGGAGGGGGAAAGGGGAGTCTGGGAAGGGTGGGGGGCAGTGAAGTTAATATGGTAATGAAGACGATCAATTATCACTCACAGCAAAGTCATTAACAACAGCATTAGCATAGTCAACCATCGCAACCCCCTGACCTCTCCTGCTCTCCCTTTCTCACACTCACTCCTGCTCTCCTTCCAAGCTGCTGCTACACAAGCAAATGTATACGTGTGTATGTGAGTGTGAGAGAGAGAGAGAGAGAAGGGGGTGATAAAGGTCACACAGTTCAGAGATTGTTTTTAATGCAGACCTGAATTGAGTTTCTACCTTCTCTCCTCATTGACTTCCAGTCACAACCACACAGGGTCAGCCAGGTTTGAAGCAGCTGCCTCTGTGCATTATGTCCAAAGCATGAATAGCATACAGGCTAGTCAGACTAATTGTGTTTTTCATTATGTTATAGCCATTACAATATAGAAATAATGCTATCAGAATTAATCTCGCTGAGAAAATGAGTATATTTGTGGCACAGCTGCAATGTGGAAACAGATTAAAGCTGATTTTAATGCATTTGCATGTGTGGTCATGAACTGTATGAATTCAAAAGGCTGTGGTCATTCTGAAAAGAGGTCCGTTTGTGTTAATTCCAGAAAAGTTTTCATCCAACAGCTACGCCATAACTTACAGACTCCTTCTTTTATGTACTGTTTTGTTGAAATGGGTCTTAAGAGTGCTACTACGGAGAGTGCTCCACATGACAGGAAAAATGATGTTCTCATTAGCATGGATTAAGTCATGAGACCAATTTTCTCATTTGGTTCCTGAGCATTTTAATAGCCCCATGTTCTGCAGTTTATGGGGAATGTCATAAATAGTCACTTTGTGAATCAGACACACAAAAAAATTGGAGACTCTCATCACAGCTGGAGACATTCCCGGCATTCAGTTAGCAAATTTGTAGTCGACACTTGTTATAACCCATTTGTTTCTTCTCAGATACAAATAAGACAAAATAAATTAGGTCTTCTTTGTTAACCCTGTCTCTTATAAACAAGGAAAGCTAACAAGCATAGAAAATTGGATACTTTCATTTTAAGCCGCAGTACAACAGAGTGCCACTCGTCTCCACTCTCAAAAAAATGTGTTTACTAACATGTGGGTGTTTTAATATGCCCGGTATGGTAATAATTTGAGAATTGTGTGGGAATGGGGAGATGGCAGGATGAGTGGATCAAAGAGAGGGCCAGTGATCCCAAATGATCCCTACTGATCTGTTCTGATCTACACTGATCCCCCTCAGGCCTTCACAGTCCCCCATACTGCCCTGCAGGCCAGGGGCTAAACTCTGGGAATTAAAATATCTACCAAAAAGACAAACACACACATAGGCTGCACATACACACAGACACAGACACAGACAGACACACACACACACACACACACACACACACAAACAACTCATGCTAAATTGCCAACGAATATGGATGGTGGCAAAAAAATACAATGATAAACTTAAACAGAGACGGACACAGCAATAACTGAAAAAGAAGAATAGGATTCACAACAAGGGCTTGCATGTGTCTAGTATGCTGGATGTAAAGGAATTAAAGTCTGACTTCATATATCTCTTCTCACATCCTTGTCAAACTAGCTCTGAACAAAAGACTGCCACACACAACTACTGATCAATCAACCTTCAACCTTCTAACCCTGTGCAGTGTGCTCTTTGTGAGGCAAAAATACAGTATGACATGAACCGACATATTAAAAGAAAACCAGTGTTGAGTGCCTTGCATGCCTTCTGAGAACAAAGAATTCAAAAACTGAGAAAATTCTTGATAATTAGAGTCATGGGGGTCCATGTTTAAAAACAGCAAAACTTTATCAAAACATCAATTTACATACTCCCACACAACTTCTGCAGTGTAATCCAAGTCTCGTTAATCTAGTTGTGTGTTCAGAACTGCCAAACATAGAAGAAGGGGGTGATACCCAAATAAACCGTATTTAAATCACATCCGCATGGACAGTCTCAGACATGCATGGCATGGCTGTTTATACAATAGTTTTCTTTTTATAGTTAGTTTTTAGCAAAAAACTTGTGTGGGAAGTCCAGAGCAAGCGAGTGGATAAATGAGACCTGCATTATACTGAAGGAGTTTTGTGAGAGTTTGTACACAGATGCTTTGATATAGCTGTGCTGCAGTCAAAAATGGAACCGTTTTCCTTCATTTCATCAAGATCGCATCCCTTTTTGGATTCTAGGTTCGCTGTGGATGCATGCAGGAAAATCAAAGTTTTCTTCCCAAAATCAAAGTAACACAGGGTGAGTAACTGATATTCAAATGGTCACTTGGGGGTTTAAGTATTCCTTTAAGTTTGCGCCTGGCTTTGCGTTTTCCTAATTATATGTCTCAAATAAAAGATGAGTGCTTTATTCATCCGCCAACTGTCACTGAAACCTTAAGTTGGCCACCATCTGGCCTACAAAAGTGTCCTCAAGCAACATACTGAATTCCTGCCAGCTGAAGAAGCTGTTCTGTAGCTGCCTTTGTGCCTTTGACCTGCCTGGAAGAGTGCAGGTGGAAAAAAACACTTCTACAGAGATCAATAAAGTGCCAGTTTTTTTTGCATTGTATGATTAGTAATCCTTAAACTGCCAAAATGACCATCCAACAAGAGTGAAAACCAGAAGACTGAAGGAAATGAGGAAGTTTCCCATAAGTTTCCAAAAAAAGTTCTCAGCACTCATAATGATGCTTTTTATTGTAACCGAATGAGACAAAGAAAGTTTTTCCGTACATTTTTTCACTGGCTGGAAAACTGGAAACTGATACTGGCAAGAGCACCACAAAGACTGGGAGTCGACATGCTGACACAAATACAGACTCTCTGAGTGAAACAATGCTGTTTAGGAGTCCAGCTACCATTGTAACAACCAACTGTACATCCACTGTACATCCTTCAAAATCCATCAGTTTGTAATAGTAGGGAAGTTGAATGGATTTTAAAATGATTCCTGTATACATTCCATATTTAACAGAACTTATGTGTATTGAAGGTATTGGCCAGTAACCACAGATTTAAATAGATGCTCACTATTACTCACAAAGTAATGTTTAATCCAGGTTAATATTGTATGCAGGGAACATGATGATGCTACATCCGTCTGCCGATGGATGACAAATAGACAACAGGCTAATTGCTGCAGTCTAGAACAGAGAACACAAGCCTTGGATTTCATGATATTATGACCACAAAACAAACTCTGTTTAGTGTCCATTACAGTTCAACCCTATTGTGCATCAACAAGACCATACACTACGATTCAATCAGACGTTAGCCAAGCTCCTATTACAGAGCTCATTGCATCGTTTACATGGTGGAACGGTCCATAAGTAGCTCTAAATGCTCTTCATTTGATTGGATTTCACATTATGGACATCAGAGCAGAAACACACTATTGTCCCCTGGCTATCCTAATAGACTGTTGAGTGAAGCAGTCCATTTGTTTGTATTTGTTTACCAATCTAGACTCTGAAAACATACAAAGTAGCATAAACAGACAGCGAGAGCATCGTTTAAGACGGGTGAAAATGGAGATTCAAAAGCTTAGAAGATGGATCGATACCACAGCAACAAACTATTATGTTCCCACACACTACATCGCTTTGGCTGCAAAAGAATCTGCCGTTGTCACAAACAACAAAATTGTGCAACTAGATGATCTGAAGGGTATTTAGCAGCTAAGAGAATATCATTTAATCAGTTTTCAAAAACTGTTTTTCTCCTTTTCCTCTTTAGCTAAAAACACTGGTAAAATGCCTACAATGCAGTGTGAAAACCAGTAACGGTCTTGGTCATCCTCACTATTCTTTTGGAATCTATTGCACTATAGTCTGCAAGAAAGAGAAAAGAAACAAGGGACAAAAAACATGGGGATGCTGGTATTTTTTTGCTGATGCAATGTCATTGAAGAAAATTGAGTTTCAGAATGATGAAAGTTAAAAAAAAATAGACAGCTTTGAATGTGAGAAATGCAAAGCATTGAATTACCATGACCTTTGTGACCGGTGCAGAGAGCACACAAAGCTAGCCCTCTGACCTTCTCCATAATAGCAGATAAGTACTTTGATGTATAAAAGGCCATAATTACTTTTCTGTGTGCAAAATCCACTCAGACGAGCAAATGTTGATGGAAGCCTGGCCATAACTGAAATGAAACAATACCTTAAGGTCACTACATCAAGAGCTGGTGTCTTTATAGACCTGCCTCGCGTTGATGCAATCTTTACAAAAAAAAAACACTTTGGTGGAGCACTTTTGCACACAGCTTTGCACCTCCAACCCACTAGAATGAATGGTAAAGTATGTTTTCCTCCAGGAGATGATTGAGTCAAGCAGAGACAACTCTTCTGTTTGCAGCTCCAGAGAGTTCACAGTATCTTTAAAGATATACAATGCAGGATTTCATTAAAAAAAATAAAAATAAAAATGTTCGTTTTTTTTTTTTTTAATATATATATATATACAGAAGAAATACCTCTCAATCATCACTTATGACCCACCAGAAGTGAGTGGCCCTCTGCCTGTATTCTTCTGCTTGGGACGCTTGTGGTTGTGTGCCTCCCGCAGTGCTCAGGTGAGGTCTGGGCTTTGTAAAAATGTAGCGACCAGGTGCCAGACTGTGAACAGCAGGCATCCAAGAGACACAGCACCAAAAAACACAAATACCGCGAGGCAAAATGCCAAACAAGTCAAGCTTGGGTTGGATTTTACTTTTACTCTTGCTGGCAAGCATAATCCTGCAAAGTACACCAGGTATCACCAAATCATTTCTACCATTAAAAAAAGAAATGTGATGCACGGCTCTGTGCTCGTTCTCATTGCTTTTCTATACTGCCTTTATGCTACATGCTGATATTGCTCTGTCTAAACAATGAAGGATTTTCATGGACTTAACTTTTAAGCATATTCAGTGTGATTTCTACTGATTGGATTCTGAAAAGTCGAAGAGGCCTTGGCCTCAAGAAGTGTACACAAAGGATCTTGAAGATAGATAGAATAAAGTAGAAAAGAAAGCCATGAGCTGTTATTCTTTCTCTTTTGTTTTCTCCCGAGCTTGATATTTGTATATAGATGGTATTTATGAGTAGACAATTCATTCTATTGACATATGCTTCTGCACTTATTGCAGAATACTAAATAACTGCCCCTGGTTAAACAGGAAGGTAATATGAAAGTAGGTACATTTATTTGTGTATATCCAAAGGGTACAAATTGTGTTTACAACTAAAATTCATGTTGCAAATCTTTGCAGTTTCATCTGGACAGCTGAGCCATAGTTTTCTTTTTTTTAATCTTTTCCTATTTCATGTTCCTGTTGTAAATAAACTGTATTTATTACACTTTTTGCCACTGTCCAGACCCTCCAATGTTACGATCGGAACAATTAATGCAAATTCAGTCAGTCCCCAAAATTCTGCGTGACCCCCCAATCAAATAAATAAATTATGTATATATACTTTGTTGTATCATTTTTGTTTTTTTACTTCACTTAATCATTCTTTTACCTGTTTATTTATTTAGTTATTTTTTTAATTACATTTATAAAGATTTTATGTGGGACCTTTGGGGTTGAGTGGGTGGGGGACTAGAATGTTAAAAAAAAATGTGTCTCTAAAGTTTATCACATCATTGTACTTGTTGAAATAAATAAATGCATTCAGTAAAAAATTTAAAAAATGTCTATAATTTCACAATATGCATCACAATTGTCTTTAAGTATTAAAACCTTGACTGTATTACTTGCAGATGGTTTTCCTGACAACACAAATATTTATCAAGGAAATAAACCCTGTAAAGAAGGCTGTAAATGAGTTTAAAATACAGAAATGTGAAGGAAAAAAATGAAACTCCATCTGGGCCAGGTAAGGCACATTGCAATGAAGACAATTAAAAAACTTACGTCCAAAATATGATCAGAGGTGTGTGGCTTCATTTCCCATTTGGAAACATTGTGGTCAGCTTCCCTCTGAAAATCCTCAATGGTCTGAAGCAGCACCTGGTTCTGCTCTGCGAGGTCATTCACATAAGACCACAGGAAATCCACTTTCTTCTGCAAGAATAACAGCACAGCAGGATCAAACTGTGGTTAATTTGCTGTGTTTTAACAAGCTGACAGTACAACCAAGCAGGGGCTTTTTTCTATAATAAAAGTTGTTTTACTTATGGAGTCACCCAAATCAATGACAAACTAAAACTCCTGTTCGATAAAACAAGAAAGCAGTAAACACATCATTTGTGCCTCAAAAATTGTGTAGAACTGGGATCACTCAGAAATAAAATCCTGCAGTTTTCCCTAATAATTAAATTGATATACAACTAATTTGTATTAGCTCTGTGTGCTTTAGAGAAGCAGCCACAGTTTTGAACATATGAACACAATATTGTAAAGTATAATATTTGTTTCCACTTCAACATCCTCTTGTTGTGACTAAATTGTGAAATATTTACATGGGGTTTTATTTACACAAATAAAACATGGTTGAGGTAAGAGAAAGCTCTCTGACAAACATGTTTTTTTTTAAATTACATTTTTAAAACACACTGCATGGGAAAGGACACAAATGCAAGTCTACGGTGTTGAAGTCAAGCACGAAACTAATCCACCCTAATATCCTGTCAATATAAAATTTCCCGCTCCTGCCCCATTACGCAGGGGCCAAAAATTGCCAGTAGACATAAAATCGCTTTTGCAAATTAGTTGCAATGTGACTGTCGTTCCTAGGAGACAGAGTTGCAAAGAGAGTATGTGATCTTCGCTGACCTATAAATGTAGTACTCCCTCTTGGCAAATCAGTGTTTTTGAAGTTGACAGATTACAGAAGTGAGATGAATAATTTCCCCAAGATTCAGCAAACGTCAAAGTGATGTAAGATATCACTTTGACACACAACTGAATGAACAGAAAAACAGGGACTACATGCTTCCCATGATGGCCTCGCAAGAGAAATGTGAGTGCTCCCCAGACAAACAGTTTGGTTTGGTGTCTTCAAGGTGTTACCAATGAGATCAGGAATCTGATCAGGGAGATGCATGGGGTGGGGGGGTCAGTAGTAGACCCACTGTACATATAGCATACACCCATAGTTCTGTTGTAGTGAATTTTAACTTGCTCTACTAATGTTTAGTAAAATAACATCCAATTTGAGAAATACTTAAATAGGTTTGTTGTTGGTATGACTGAATTTCTTCTCGGAGCTCTAATTCAGGCGTTATCTTCATGAGGTATATCAAATTGGTTTTGAAATGTCAAATACTATTTTACTTTCCAAAACCTCTGTGAAACTAGCCCTGTCTGACAAGGCGGTCAGATACTCTTAGCTTTCATGCAGCAGCCCACCTAGGATTTACAATAGATGACATCTGAACTGTATTATTAGACAAGAATACTTCATGAGCAGGCAGGAGTACATAGTTGGACAGGGGTTAGTGCAGGCTCAAAAAAAATGTTATTCCCTGTTGCTGCTTTGTGCCTGGAAGAATGCATTTCTAAGTTCACATTTTATTGTTTACAAAAAATAGGTCACCTGAACATGCTCCACAACTGATCTCATATATCAAATCCTCACAGTTCTTCAGTACAGTCTTCCAGGTCAGCCTTTTATCTCTGTTGAAAAAAGAACTGCTTATGTACTTGTTCCTTAAAGGGATTGCACATGTAGCCAGATAGTCTACACATACAGTGATTGCAGCTCTGATAAAAGGGACTGCCACTGAATTTCAGAATTATTTTTGCCTTAGAGGAGCACCTGTACATCTGTGTTCATAAACGTCTGTCCCCTACAGCCAAAAAAGTCAACAAGCGGTTTACAGCGTCCCCTGACGCATAATATAACACTGATGTATAGCTTCAGGGAGAGTAAGTTTACAAAGGTGGTAGAGGTGACAGTATCTAAGATAACATTCTAGGGTTGACATTGTATTTAAAAAGGTGTAGAACTGAAAATGCATCCAAAAAACTACGGCATGTTGACTCACTGTTTTCCAGCTTTTGGAACAGCTAATTGTGATGGCTGCACCTGCTGCACAGCTCATTTAAATCCTGCTAGCCCACCTGTACACCTTATTTTTCTTTACAGTTCACTCTTAATGGTTTGTTTTCTTATCTTTAATTAAGTTTGCCTCAAGTTGTTTTAATTTCTGTTTCTTTACCAGTCACAGTGCTGGAGTGCTGCTGCTCGTCGCTGCTGCTGGGGGGCCATCTTATCAGGCCAGAGCAAAAGATGGCCTGAAAGCAGAGCTCCTCAATACAGGAAGTGACCAGTCAGAATGTACCAAATCGCTGCCACATCATGGGGGTTAATGCTAGAATGGATCGTCCGGAGGAAGGTGGGCGGGATCTCCACTGCATGTCATTAAATGCTCACAGCTGAGACAACCAATCACAGTAGTTTCTGGCAGAGGACTTCAAGCTTTCTCTAACTGCTAGATTCATATAGTAACTACATAGACTGCACTCGTGCTAATCAAATGTTTAAGGATTCAGCCTGAATTTCCATACCTCTTTTTAAATCAGATCAAATGCGGTTACAGCATCAACGTGTCACAAACATACATTTGTTTAATTTGTTCAGTTGAAGCTAGAAGAGAAATTATATTAAGGGTTGAATGTGCTGCATGTATGAGGAGTTACTCAGAGCACAATGATGATTTATCTGACATTAATAAGAATCGCATAAAATTTTTGAAAGGGGGTGCAGTCAGATAACCTAAAGTTAACCTGCAGCGCTGTAGCCCCCCCCCACACACACACACACACACACACACACACACAAACAATCCATTCTAGCATCAACCCATCATGAGTTGCATGCTGTTTAGCTGACAGTTTATGGGTCCAGAACTTTTTTTTAACACATTTTGTAAAGGGTCTGGTTTATTTTTGGATTAATAAAACCCTTATTTTGAAAAACCCCATTCTCCTGCCTGCAAGCTCAGTCCCTCACAGTAATCACTGTCCTAAAGCATGCGAAAAAAAATACTCATAGCATATCCATGATTCAGAGGTTGCCTGCCCGAGGCTCTCAACATGGGGTTGGCTGATAGCTAATAGTCCTAACAGCGCGAACTGTGCTAAATATGTCAGTAAAGCTAACAGTGTTAACAACGGAGGAACCAGAGCATGGGCACTTTGCTTCCATGATGACTCTGTCCAGGTACCAGTGTTAACTGCTGTGTGAGCACAATGTAGATTAGCAATTAGCTAGCCAGTGAAACACACAGGGAGTAACATACACTAACATGTGCACTCAGCCAGACCATCTACTATAACAAACAACAGAGAAGCTCAAACAAAAAAAGGGGTGACTTTATTCTTACTTCAGACACCATTACTCCACTATATAGTTTTTGTTTTGCTGGTCTTTAAATAGTTTTTGCAGCTATATAAATGCTCTGAATATTGTACAGAGCTCCTTTAATTGGGAGGTTGTTCTAACATGTCAGGTAACATCATAAACCTACAATGGTTCATGGATGAATGGTATTCTGTGTTTTCAATGGACAAGCTTTATGATTAATTGTCCACATCAACCTTTAGGACTTGGGAGCTCCTGGGTTCTGAACACATAACCTTGTTAAGAAGGCCCGTGACTGGGGCCGGCTGACCGAAACCCATCTTCGAAACCTTGTTACACTTGCTTTGATGCACAGCCCAGCTCACACAGGCTACATTCTGTAGCTAAATGATGTCACATGACAATCCCGATGATTAGAAACCTCTCTTTTTTAAATATGAGTGTGGATCTGTGTTCCTGATCTCTGCCGCTCAGATGGAAACATAATGCAATTTGCCACCTGTTACAACTGCTGCGGCTTTATGAAAGCACCCCTGCGCTTCCTCCTGTCATTTGTCTGACAGGACAGAGGTCATCTTCTGATGCCCGAGTCACAGTGGACAGGATGCTCTTTGATTTGTATTGAATGGATGATGACCTAATGACAATAGATGTTGGCAGAAAACTACACATCCTGTAGAGACTTTGAGTTTGAATGGGGTTCTCAATAACGCCTTTTAAAAAACATAATTTATGCCGTTGACTGGACGCATGAGTAGGATCCACGGTCTCGAGCACTGTATGTTTACCTGAGGAGGCTGCAGAGTAGGGGGTCAGTATTTGATTGTTAGAATTTTGGCTCACTCCGCTGTGTCAATCACCTCAAGTTGGGCAATTTTTTTTTCATATTAATATAATAATTAGGGCTGTCAAACAATTATTTTAATTGCGATTAATTGCAGAATTTCAATAGTTAATCGCCACTAACCACATGTCTTAATCACATGTTTTCAGTTCTGCATTTCGGAACAGTTATTAAGTCCAAATTGACAAGGTAAAGCAATCTTATTAGATTGTCTTGATTATGAAACAAATGCCAGCAAAAAACTGCATGGGACTAGCATGAAGTGTGCATGTCTGTAAAGGGAGACTTGTGGGTTCCCCACATAACCCATTTTCATTCAGATTTCTTGAGGTCAGAGGTCAAGGGACCCTTGTGAAATGACCATGACGTTTTTCGTTTTTCCATCGCCAATATGTATCTTCACTTTGGAGCGTAATTCAGCCCACTTCCTGAGAAACTAGCATGTCATGATTGGTACTACTGGATTCCTCAGGTCTTACAGGTTCATAATATACCAGTAGCATCCATCTGTAAAACTCTGTAAACCTGGTACAGCCTCTTAAAGACTGGAATGTTGTCCAGTGAATAACGTGTTTACAAAAAAAAAAAAAAGTTGTGTGCGGATCTTTATCCCATCATGATTAACGGATTACCACTGACTATTTATCATTCACTGAATATTTATGAAAAATATTTTATGTGAAAGAAATGACCAATAGTCAACTACACAATGTTGTTGGAATATCAATATCAAGAATATTTGGAGAAATAATATACATACATTTCTCATATTGCCCAAACATATCCTCACCACACTGGAAACACACACAATGCTACAAGACAACAGCAGTGATTGTTGAAGTGGGTTACAAATTGCCATTGTTAAGGGGAATCTTGCTGTTTATTAATTTGCTCAACACTTTTTTTGTCATGTGATCTCCAGTAAATTTCTAAGCTCACTATATTGGCTAATGACAGGGTTATCTCTTCATAATGGCAGCGGTGGGATTCGAACCCACGCCTCCAGAGAGACTGGAGCCTAAATCCAGCGCCTTAGACCGCTCGGCCACGCTACCTCTGTGAAAGCTGTTGTGATGACATAATTTCGAGCAACTCCTCACCTGGAGTGATTCCTCTTGGTTGAGAGTAGTATCGAGCTCCAGACATCTCAGTCTCTGCTCATAAAGTCCTCTGAACTCGTGGAGAAGCTGTTTAATGTTGCTTGTCTCTGTCTCAGGAGCCCGGATGTCAACTTTCGGCTCCTCTGCTGAGGGAGAGGACCGGTTCAAAGTATCACCTCCCTGTCCCGACAGCCTCGAGCTTTTCGATTCTGCTGAGGTTGACTTTTGGCTCATGGCTCATGGAAGAGGAGGAGGAGGAGGAGGAGGAGGAAATGCTTGAAAAGGCTAGCTACCGTTAGCTAACACTCATAATCACAGCTTGTCACTCCAGCTGAATGCTCAGTTGAATGTTTGCTCAGCCTCGCGGTTTGCATTATCAGACAACTGTAGAGAAACCTCAAAAAACACAATGCATGGCATTTTGAGTGCACAAAAGACATTATCTGTGATACTTTGTGTAAATTACCGTAGCTTCACCGACAACTTGGTCGCTATGTGCCGTTACTACAACGCAGGACTTTGAATTGTTTCCAGACACACCGACGCTTCACCCTGCAGTTTGCCGCTGCGTTGGCGCTCTGTGATTTGATTGGCTCATTTATAGCAATTGTCATCGTAGTCATGATGTTACGGTACATCATTGGTCAGTCTTCTTTTGGAGGCGGGGTATAGTTGCATAACCCGGAAATACAGATTGTTTTCGTCTGGTCGGAGAGGACTGACTTGCCTTGAAAAGAAATGGGTAAATATGTCTTCGTGATGTTGTTTAGCGAACATTCAAGGATATATTATTTACTTTCATGCCTTTATATTTTCACAGAGATCTCAGATGCATCACGACTGCTTCTTTTGAACGGTGCGAAGACTCGTGGTCTAATATTATCACCTCCGTGTTGCTGTCAGCTCTCAGTGCTGTGTGCAAAGCGATATTAAACTGCACGTTTGTGTTAAACACACATGGATTGTTGATTTCTACCGATATACACAGTGCATGCAGTTCAAACGACCAACTGGCGTTATGGTGAATTAGCATTCATCACACACATATTCAGGTATATTTACCAACTGCAACTTTGGATGGTAACCTTGTGAGTGTGTGTTCCCTCAAGAGTATGTTATACCGCTCCGCACATAATTCCATTATTCCCCTAAATAATCAGTGCCACAGATCAAAACCTTCCACATTGAGATTCAAGGCAAAGTTGATCTTATTGATTTTCAAGAGACTACTCACTTCATTTCTCTCATCCCAATCATCACTGCTCTACTCTTATCTGTCTCTTGGTTATATCTCTCTTTTCCACTGGCTTTGACTGCGCTGCTCTTGCACACTCTGCCAAAAACCTAATCCCCACTGTGATTATCACATAATGCTTTTGCCTTATTATCAAAATGGAGCAGATTTGGGTTTTGTTGTTGTTAAAGACTGATGGGCATGGGCTTAAAAAATTAAAAGACAATGTCATTATGAGGAGAATGTGGAGCGGCTGATTGCATGAGATTGAGGTACAGGCGTGTGCCTCTGGAGCTAAACACTTAGTGTAATGAGTGTGTTTCTAAGGGAGTCGCTGAAGTTAAATTGGGCTGTGATCTCACACTGGGGTCATAAGGTCATTTTATACAGTTTCCAGATGAAGGCAAGTGATAAAGGCAGTGGGGTCATGTACTCACTTATTGGTAGATAATTCTGCTTTCCTGGGTTACACTCAAAAAAATAATTATGCCATAAACATTGACTTTAAGTAATTTAATTACATGTCAACTTTCCATGTATTTTTATTACATTATTTCAAGGTAAAATAATGCATTAAATCTAATAGTTTAATATCAAGTTAAGACAGCATGAATACATTTAGTAACTTAGATTAAATTAAATTAAATTAAATTAATGCAAACTTTAACATGAACTTTATGTTTAAGCTTACTTAATAAATATAAATTTAAGTTAATCCTAAACATAAACTTTAGTTCACTACGAGGTGACTATAGTAGGGCTGACACACAAACTTCCATAAACTGTAAGTTTATGTAATTGTAAGCCCCCCACCCAAAGTCCAAATTTTCCCCAAATCAGCCTCGAACCTAATACCTTCTTGATGCAAGGTGACAGTGCTAACCCCTACACCATCAGTCTAACCTAAGAGTCATATGTGTTGATTTAATTATACATATAAAGCCAAGTTGACCTTAAATATAAACCTTATGTGTTTATTTGATTAATACATTTAAACATAACTTGATCTTATACATAAACCTTATGTTTTAATTCAAGTCAAACAGAAAAGCAATCTGATCACATAGATATTACTCAAATTGTTTTACTTGAGTTTATACAAAGCATATTTATGTTGTCTTTAGTTATTATTATAAATTAACTTTTGATGTAATTGAATTTAGTTACATTTTACTTGAAAAAATATAGCTTCATTTATATTTCTGCTAAGAATATTTTTTAGTGTATTATATAGTTTTTGATCAAACAAAACAAACACAAATAAACTTCTGTTTTCTAGTCATTGCTACATACACAGCACAGCCAATTATATTCTGACCAATAGTGTTGAGGGTTTTTAATTTCAACTGTGACTTTAATTTCAAAAGCTCAACAATTATCTAATACATCTATGTGTCATCATTATTTTCAGCTCTATATTTGGACACTTTTTTATTGCTGTCATTGCAGTGCCACCATATTTACCAGCTTACACAGACTGATTTGGCACACAGTTTGTCTACCAATTCCTGTTACAACTGTTACACATAGGCAATTTGAATGTGTTCATTTTCAGGTTCATACATGTAATTTAGGCTTCTACTAGAACTTATCATTTTGATATGTTCGCAGTATATGTGTAGCACCTATTCCTGCTTTATATTAAGAAGACATGAAAATCTGACTTTTTACAATGTAGGACCTTTAAAAGATCCTCTTAACATTAATTGTGCTAAATTAATTGTGTTAAAATGTCTACATCATATTCATTTTTCTCTTCCAAACTGAGAAAAAAGTATAACATGTTGACATGTCATTAGTGGTACAATTTGCAGTGGCAGCAATCCAATTTCCCAAACTGATTCACAGATACATATCAGAGAGGGATTCTGAAAAGTAGCACAGTGGATTTGACTGTTGCTGCAAATTCGCAAACCTCTCATCCCACAGTTACCTTCACATCTTGTAGAGAGTAGGTTGACAAAAATTAACTTCACCTCAGTTTAAAATTTTCCTCTCCCACACACATTTTAATTGTGAGACAGATTAAAAAAGCTGACAAAATGTTTTCATGCATAAAGCAGAAGGTGCTAATCAAATATTCCTCTGTATAACATATGTTATTTGCATGAGGTGAGGCCCCAGTGCTCTCTCAGTGACTCCTAAGAAAGACTTCAGCTCTCTCATTTATTAGCTGTTCTGCTTTTTTCTCCACGTTCATTGTGCTTCTCTGCCCTCTAAATGTTTCATTACTTTTTAAGTTGTTTTTTTGCAAACCCCTGTACTTATTACTCATACAGCCCTAGCATACTCAACCTTCCTACTCCTGAAATCAATTAATTCTCTTAAATAATTCACCTTCTGAGCAAACCAGATTAAGCAGAGCACATTTTTTGTGTGTCAGACGTGCTGTTCTAACTGATGTGTATTTTTTTTTATGTTCAGGCATTAGCTTGGCCCTCACCCCATTGCTCGGAGGAGTCTTGGGTGATTACAGAAAGAGGAGAGCCTTGATAAAGCATTAGTGTGTGACACACACACATACACACAGCCTGAAGACCCCTCTGTGCATTTGCACACATTCATATTTCATGAAACAGACTCATAACAATTAGTCTGGTTACCGCCTGGGTAATCTTAGCGTCCCCCGTAATGCCTGCGGTCTGCTGTATGACATCACTCTCTTAAAAGTTCTAAATCTGACATTCTCATCCGTTTTCATAGTGAGGACATTAGAAGGCCATGGCTAATAGGCCCGCACTCGTTCCTGGCGAAAGAAGGGCAATAAAGTGAGGGAGCGGGAGAGACGAGGGGGAAAAAAACGAGACTGGAGTGCTCAGAGAAATAGGTTTTATTCACCAGAGCTTTTACACAAATTAATTTACATGAGCGAGAGAAGAAAATGTAAAGTTGTAATCCAGCATGCTTTGCCAATGCATAGCCTATTTCTCGCTACAATCATAGTAAGCCAAGTGAACGTTTATGCATTATTTCAGCAAATATATTATGCTAACAACCATAGCTAAGTGCTTAGGAATTTGAGCCCTGCGCCACGCCAGGAGCTAAATTGAGACTTTTGGACATACAGTTTTCAAACGGCAGGGAATGATAGCCTCATGAGCAGCTTCTTGTCCGCCACAGAAAAAGCAGAAATCCCCCAGAGGTTCTCCACCTTCCCAGCATCCCTCAGTCTTTAGTCCCCCTGCCCTAAACACCCTCATCTCCTCCCCAGACACCAAAGCCAAGGTCAAGAAGAAAGTGCAGCCTTCCTCTGTCCATAGGCTATTCCCTGGATGCCGGCACCTCAGTGTGGCTGAGCCGCATATGCTTCAGGAATGTTCCCTCCTCCTTTATTGTGACCGTCAGTCTCAAGGTCAGCTCCTAGGGAGAGGTTTGTGCTTATCTGTTTTCCCCTCCCTCATTTTTCTCCTTAGCTATCTTTGCCCCCAGTTTTTTTTCCCCTTCACTGTATCAGTAGACAGTAGCTCAGAGCTCCCAGCTGGGGGTTTCATGACGTGTTGTCTGACGCGTCTGTCTTTTTTTTTTGTCCATCTCTTTGTCTATCCATCTTTCTGTTGCTGTCATTACAGACAGTTGTCTAGTTTTCAGATGACCCAGTGCAGCTGCGAGGCTTCAGTCTGATGCTCTGTATGCTTTTGTTGCCTCGTCTCTCCTTCCTCACGCTGGTCATGGCCCCCTTTGCCTTGAAGCGATGTTGCAGTGTGTTCCCTGTTAGATTGGATATTGTTGTTGTTGTTGTTGTTGTTGTTGTTGTCTGTAAGCTATGGCAGTCAGCCTTGAGTCAGTGCGCTATCTTTGTCTGAACAAGATGCACAGGCTAAGGGAACAAGGGAAGGAGAAAAACCTCTCTTCTGACCTGAATGAAAATACACTTTAATATTCCCAGAAAGATGTTTTTAAAGTATTTTATACAGCTCTGGTAGAAAAGCCAGACCCCAGAACCCAGACCCTGGATTTTCTGTTGATTTTCAGCAATCTCCTCTAACCTGCCATCTGACCCTGCTGCTTGTCAGCTGCCGACTCTCCGAGCGAGGGCATTTTGTCTGCGGGTTGGTTGGTTGGTTGGCTGACCCACAGGAGAATTATCAAGTCAATATATCACATCAGGTGTGTGTGTTTGAGTGGATTCAACAGAGAAAGTCTGCTTGTGTCTGTGTGTACTTTTATGTGCAAATGCTGTCTGTCCTCTAACGCACACCGTGCCAGTGCTCTGTAAACACTGGCATTGACTGTGACTTTTGACTATTACATAAGGAACATGGATTTCCAGCTGTCCACGGTAAAAGCCCTGTAAATTCAAATGCTTAATTTTTATAGGCAGCCCGGCATTGACTGAAGTGTCTGCTTGTTATATATTTGGCAAGTGCTGCAAGTCTGAAGGGGAGCTGTCAATAGCAATCCCAGCTATTGATATGGCAGTGGGCAGGAGATGTTACTTGGCCCCCGACTCCGGCATCCCTCTGATCCCTCTACATCATAATTACATTAATATTGACAGACCCTTGACAATAGTCACATTACTATTGATAGGTGGCTGTCAATACCGTGTTTCCCCAAATAAAACATATTCATTCATAACTTGTAAACTGCTCGATAAAAGGCTTTGAAAAGAATATTGGACCCGGCCGGGTTTGCTCTCCCGAGAGGGCTGCTGCTGTGACGGGGATTTCCACCACCTGGCTGTGTGTGTGCATGTCTGTGTAACCATGGACTGATAGATTAATTTAGCTCTGTATTAGAGCTCTGCA
The DNA here is from genome assembly GCF_008729295.1 of Plectropomus leopardus. Lineage (NCBI taxonomy): Eukaryota > Metazoa > Chordata > Actinopteri > Perciformes > Serranidae > Plectropomus > Plectropomus leopardus. Next base: position 14,844,491 of record NC_056483.1, read on the forward strand.
TAGATCAAGTCTCCCCATGACATACACACACAGGCACATAATCTGCACATTTTCTCCCATCAAGGAAAAACTTTCAGATTAAGCTAAACAAATGGAGCCTGTTTATTGGTTACCATACACATTCAGACCTCTATTTTTTTTTTTTAAACCCAAACTCTACTTCCGTCACAGGCGAGGTTCTAGTCACTAAACATGGCAGCATTTCAAATGCAGCTCAATGAATTTGTCACACCTGCTTACTTCAGCGGGAATTCACTCTTTTTTCATTCATTTGCTAATTCTAACTTAGTTGGACGGTGTATCCTGGCTCTATTGAAACATCATGAATACACAGATGGTCCTGTGCGCCACAATAAACCCGAGCATTGCCACCGCATATTAGAATGTTTTTTTTTACCTCCTCAAAAAAACGTCTAAAGTGACCATCATCTCTCTCTCTTTCTGTCAAAACTGCCATATTTACCCGGCTGAAATCTCTTTTAAAGCCTCGTGACAAATCCTGTTCAGCGAGACACAAAAGCCACTGTCAGAAAAAGGCCTCTCTGTCTCTCTCTCTCTTTGGGCCCCTTGCTCTGTCTCTCCGTGCGTTAGTTAGTCTCCTACTTCTTAAGCATTTCATTTGAGGAAAAGAGCAGATAAAACTGGGGGAACTGTGAGCAGTTTGGAAAACGTATGCAGCGCAAAATAGCCCAGACGTCACAATGGTGGGATCCCATATGGAGTCGACTCTAGGGGGAAGAAAATTGTTCCACATTTGGCAGATGTTTACGGTGTACCAGAGACTGTGCCGTTAGCCTAATCCCTAGTGATGTGATTTGTACACACACCCCTATCTCCAGAGGGAGCAGGCACCAAGAGCCCCTGGGCTTCGCCTCCTGTGTGTGTGTGTGTGTGTGTGTGTGTTGGATTGTGTGTGTTTATACACTGGAGAGAGCAGTCTAAGACCCCCTGCTCCTCCGCAATGCGTGGCTCAAAGGTTGCATTAAGGACGGGTTTTACATGTGAAAAGTGATTTCCGTTCCTATGTATAAAGAAAAAATAACCTTCCTAACAGGATGGGCCTCACCTCCAGGGCTTCATTCCTCCCAAAAACCCGGTTGTCCTTTTAATAGTTGTTCATGTTCATGACTTTAATAGATCAAGTATGGTATTGCCTGTATATCAATAAGATATTTTATAATGTCAAGTCATGAGAAATCCATGTATTGGATTATTTTTTTTTTTTATTACAAACAAGATATTGTTTTGGTAGTTTTGCCATCATTGGGGATAGGTATTCATTATACTTTTTAATTTTTTTAAAACCAAAATTTAAAGTTGTCAATAAACAATAAAGTTAACAATAAAGTTGATTAATACAATATCGTAACATCTAGGAATGATGGCTCAAACTATAGTGCTGTTGGAATATATATACTGGTTGGTTATTCTTTGCACCATACTCTTGGGGCCCAGAGTGCAGAACACCCCGTGCAGTGAATTAGCCCTTTTCCACCAAAATTAGCACATGCACACAAGTTTTGCAAACATGGGTAAACCCGCTTAATACAGATGAGAGACTGCATTCGCAGTGCCTGGGAACACAGCTCCGACCAGATTGCCAGATCAATATCCAACCTGTGACTCAAACTGCTCAAACTACTGCTTAGGAAAAAAAAGGAACTCATGGTTCTGCATTTACAAACCAGCAAAAATGTACAAATTTAGAGATGGGACATAGAATGATAAAAAAGGAACACACACAGCTGCCGCTGAACATAGATTCTAATCCTGTAGGAAACACTGGAAGCAGTCTGTTAAAAAATCTTCATCACATGTTTTATGAATTATAAAAATTGGAGACCACTCCTGAAAATATCATTAACATAAATCCTTGTTCTTTGTGATTTTGTAGCAGGTTTGGAAAGTGAGGACAACCAAAAAAGGACAGTTGGACATCCCCAAACTGATGTCGACCCACAGACCCCAGTATTGCGCATCAGCCAGCTGGATGCCCTCGAGCTAGACTCAGCCCTTGAGCAGCTGGTGTGGACCCAGTTCTCCCAGTGCTTCCAGAACTGCCGTCCAGGCCTACTCACCCCATTGGAGCCTGAACTGAGGGCTCTGCTCCATTTGCTCCTGTGGAGGTTCACACTTTATTCTAACAGTGCCACTGTGGGCCAGTCTTTACTCAGCCTGCGCTACCACAACATCCTTTCTTCATCTCCCCGTTACAGAGCTCTGTCTCGCAGGCAGAAGCTGGGTCTGGCCCTGCTCACTGCAGGTCCACGCTGGCTCCAGGAGCGCTCCCACAGCCTGCTGCTGTGGTTGGGTTCAGGAGGGCCTGTGTTTGAAAGAGACGGTGGTTTACTCCAGCAGGGTCTCCGCAACTGCCTGACCCTTGTTTCTAGTATCACACAGCTCGCCAGTCTCATCAACTTTCTTGTGTTCCTAAGAAAAGGTCGCCATCCTGTCCTGGCTGAAAGGATTGTGGGAGCTCGTGCGGCTTTCAGCAAGCCCAACGTGGTCCGGGATGTAACCTACCAGTACATGAACCGCGAGCTGCTGTGGCATGGCTTTGCAGAGTTCCTCATCTTCTTGTTACCGCTGATCAATACAAGGAAACTGAAGGCAACTATGCTTTCGATTGTTTTGGGTGGTGAAATTGCCGATGGGGAGAGAGCGACGGGAGGGCAAGGAGTGTGGAAGGAGTGCGGACTGTGCGGAGAGTGGCCGACCATGCCTCATACAGTGGGCTGCCAACATGTTTTCTGTTACTATTGTATCAAAAGCCACAGCATTGCAGACCCTTATCTCACCTGCCCAAAATGTGGCATAGAGGCAGGGCAGCCTGAGCCGGTCAAGATGGAGGTAGAGCTGATTGGCAGGTGATGATGTGAAGAAGCTGTCATGACTAAATTTATTTTGTAATTACAGGGACTCATTGAATCTAAATTGATCATATAAAATATCTTTATAGCTGCACAAATGGAACACACACATGCAGTGAAAAGACTCATGACTAACCACCTTGTATAATTATTTAAATGTGTTAAAAGTTTTATGCAATTTTATGAAAATGTACAGAATAATTAAACTTAATCATATAAAAATGATTTGTAAAGGCATAATTATATTAAAACACAAAAAAGGGTTTTTAACAGTCTCTGTTCTGTTTTCCTTTTTGAAAGATTCACTAAGTAGTCGTGTGAGTTTATGACTTGACTTCAGTCTTCATGATGCCTGTGTCTTTTCTGAGCACACACAGACCTGCTATGTTTAATATATGTGTGCATATATTGACAATGCACTGCCCCTTCCGTTTCTCCAGCTGGACTTTGGACAGAACTATTTGTCTTTGGTGCACTGGACAGACTACAGAGAACCACACAGCATATATTTGATGAGCGAACGTGTTGATTTATGCTCCAAATTGGCTGTGTGTTAGCACGTGTATGTGTGCGCATGTATGTGCGTGTGTGTGTTTGTTGAAATGGGAATATTTGTTCTGATGAAAAATGCAGAAAGTCAGCTGAATAAATAATGGGAGGAATTTCTGATGCCTCTCATCATGGCCAAATTAGCATTTGTTGTGTATTTTGTGCCTAAATTGTATTTCAACATCATTAAAATTGATAGAGTGCTACCTCTTGGGTGTTTATTTAGTTAAGTGGAGGAGAGAGAGATGAGGGAAAGTTATAACAATCAGCACACTTCTCTCTAGACAGGCCCGGTCGTTCTAACTCCCATTATCCGTTTTCACAGCACCCCAACATGCTCAAGATCAAGGGGGCAGCCGGGGGCTTGGATTGACTCTCACACACACACACACACACTTGACAGCCAGCCTCTCTTTTCCCTTGGCCTTTCTCTCTTTTGCTGCCTTTCCATCTCTCTCCCTCTGTAATCTCCAGGGCCCTCGCCCCTATAAGACTGTAGTAAACTGTACCAAAACCCTGGCAGTCGTCTCCTTCCTCGCAGGCGAATTACTCTCTAATCCCTGTAATGAGTCCAAAGATGCTTATTTATGCTGGAGTTAACCTCCACCAGTGAGCCCAGCCCGGGGCCAAACGCACCCCAGCTGAGTGAAGCCTTTCCTGGGCTGACAAGAGAAGAGTGGGGTGGGGTTGGAGGGTGGAGGGGCTACCTCCCACCTCTTCTTCCCTCCCCCTTCCTCCCCTCTCCCGCTCTGATCACTAGGGCTTAATTGCTGATTGCCGAGACGATCAATCGGAACTGCAGGCGTGATAGAAAGCCTATTGCGGAGAGCTGGTCTCAGATCTACCGGCTCAGACAGATGTACACACATTTGCACTCAGATGAGGTTAGTGTTTCTGTTGAGTGGAGAGGATAGCATGAAATATTTGTCCTCATGAGGTGCATGAATGCCCTGAAGAATACTGGCAGGGCTGATCTTAATTATTTATGTTACTGACCGATGTGTTCTTCGCAGAGCATATGTGCTAGAGTATATGTCCTTGGTGGTAATGCAAGGCCAAAATTAATGAATTGTACAGTTTAAACCACATAGAAGTATTGAAATAGCCCCTCGTTTGATTAAAAGAAAACGCACACCTTGAGGTGGAGGTTAGAATCCCAGATGATGATTGGTTTGACATTATGTAAAGAACATCGGGCGTATCATGTGGATACTCGGAAGTCTTCTCACATCAAGGACATTTTGACTAATGAATCCTATAGCAATGCATATAGAGCCAGAGATGGGGAGAGCTGTTTGTCAATATTTTATGCCCTACATTATATGAATGTACGGCAAGTCCCAGAAGGCGAGATTAAGGAGATGTTTGAGATTAAGGATGCATATACCGTAATACCGCCGGGACGTGTCATTGTTCTAACATTCAGGCAGACTTACAATCCAAACCTTTTTAGCAGATATTACTCTACAACTCCAAGTGAAGTCCCCAATCCCCAGGAAAGAGAACAGATAAAGAAGAAACAGTGCATTAAAGTCTATTAATTGAGTTAGGCCATGGATTGAATTAGTTGGAAGTTGGAACAGGGCTCTGGACTTAAGGAAGGTAGCTAGGGCTCCGTTAAGCCTATCTGTCTTTGGATCTTTTCTAATTCACTGGCTCCGTGTGGAGAAGAAAAAGAGGAAGAAGCCCAGATTCCCAGCGGCTATGCAAAGCAATCTGCCCATTCACACGCAGCCATTTAGGGAGCAAATTGGCCCTGTGCCCCCTCTGACGAAGGTTTTAAGAGAAAGGGAATTAGGGCGTTGAATCCCTAACTAGATCTCCTTCTTTGATGAGCCTCTTTATCCGCCTGTCCCTCATCTCCATTTCTTTGATGTGAGGCGTTGATTTTCCTGATTAAATAGTTTTTAAAGTAAAAAGCTCTTCTCTTGGCTCTGTAATACTGGGTACTTTACTGTACCTATTGTAGGTTCGTTTGTGTGTGCATGCTTGCTGAATGGTCCATCTGTGGTATTCTTTAATTGGAACAGAGCCCTTGGCTTGCAGATAATAATAAGGATAGTACAATAGCTTTGATTCGTACATGCATATTTTTCTCAGAGAAAGAATGTTATCATTTAAGCTTATGCCCGGCTTTTACCTCTTCATTTGAAATGGCTAGGAGGACTCCGGAAGCCCTGTGCATCACTAATGAAATTAAAGAGTAAAAACACCTGTGCTTTTTCACTTCAACAAAATTCCATCTCTGATCCTTTTTGCTCATGCTGTAAGCTTTTACCTACTTTTCAACAGGTAAGGGAATTACACCTCTCTTGTAATGGGGGAGATATTTCCAACAACTGACATCACTTTCAAAGAGCGAATGACATTATTTTCATGCCAAGAAAAGATGAAACAAAAAAATGCACCATTTATTTGTTGACACGTCAGTGGATTTTTGACACCTGTATTTTTTTTTCTTGTGGCATGTCCAATATGTCAGTAGGTTTTACAAGTATCCCTCATATTTCATCTATTCAATAAAAGACATGCCAAACATAAAACACCAAAATTCCTCCAAGGTAGTGAAATCCTAGGTGTGCTCGAGTTCAGGGCTGCAGCCGCTGCAGGTACCTGTGTTATGAGAGTTCTTTCAACACCTGCCGGGCTTTGGATACCACCGGGCCCAATTATCTTAGTCTGCCTCCTCTTCTTAACCACCTCTTCAGTCTAACAGGTCAGGGGGACAATCAATCACTCCTAAAATAAGGAAGTAATTTCCTCAGCTTTTATCGTGGTGTTGAGGTTTTGTCTGGTTGCATTTCGCACCTTGAGAGAAGATGGAGCGGCTACGGTTTGGGAATATACACAATTTGGCCTTTCCTTCTTTGTTCTCAAGACCTTGGATGATTTGGAATCTATATAGGATCTATATGTTCACCTCAATATGCGTAGTTTGGAAGAGCAAACGCAAAGATCATGAAAATACAGTAAAAATCTTGTATCTTATGATGCACGTCAATGAAGGTCATGCTACTGTATAACTTAAAAAAAGTTTCAGTGTAGGCTGCATCCTCCTCCTCCACATCAGAAACAAAGATATCCCTAAAAGCATGCATGCAGATTGTTACAGAGGGGAGAGGAAATTCATAAAGCCTAAATATTATATATCTTGTTATACTGCATATCTATCTATTTATTTATCCACCTTTATAAACCCATTTTTCTGTAAATTCTGAAAGTAGTAATATTAATACAATATAATATAATGTGAAAACATCTTAGGCCACCTTAAACCTCAGACATATTTATTTCTCAGTTGTCTCTTTACTAAAACACAACCAAAACATACAGGAAATATGTATACAGTCTTAAAAATGAAAATAATTCAGAAAAATAAAAAATGAATTAAATGGGCTAAGATGCAAGTGTTTAGTGTGACATACTTTTACACTTCGTATGTCTTGACCTCTCTTGGGTAGACAATATGGGATTTGCAATACTAATCTTCTGGTACACCAGAATATTATTAGTAGTCTGCCCAAGAGAGTTCAAGAGGTGCAACATGTAAAGGGAGGTCACACTTAATATTGACTTCAGTCCGAAGAAGCAAATTTGTGCTAAATCTTTTGGTATTTTAATGCATTGCACATGTTCACTGTAGTTTTATTTTGTATCTTAATAAATAGACTGAGAAGTAAATATCCATAAATACTCATTGCAACTTTGCTGAAATGTGGCCAAAGACTTTTGCACAGCCCTGTAGTTAATCCACTTTTAAGGTATTCTACATTCTGCAATTTTCTGCAAATGCAGTTTTCTTGCATATTATTTTCCCTTCTCTGTGTTGTAAAATGACTGGACTTGTGAAGTATTTGAGACTGCATCAAATGAAAACACCAGACACCAGCAGAGTATTTTATATTTCACATCCTCTTACACTATCACAAGGCTAAAGAGATGGAAGCAAACTTTACCTGACCTGCCCTCTGATTGGATGAGCAAGGACAGGAGTAGCGAGGGGATTGGACAAACGACCAGAGGGCATCATGGGGGATTATACACAGGTGTGTTGTGGTGCGCCTGGGGTTAGATCTGCCAAAGCCAAGCCTGTTTGTGTGTGTATGTGTGCATCCTGTGGTCTGTGCGTGTGTTTAGCCATCTCAGTCCTCTTCCTACTGATGTCTAGAACAGACTAAATGAGCAATAATCTGCACACATCCCTCCAGATGTCCCAGTGAATTTCCTGTGGCTTAAGGCGCCAGCTGAGCTCTTTGAAAGTTTCGATAACTTCTGCAAATGTGATTGAACCTCTGCTTGTTCAGGAATGTGGTGCAGGACACAATGTGCTTATTCCTATTTCCCCTCAAAGAGATGAAAAAGGAGGCATGCGCTTGGCTCCGGTACTAGTACACCTTTCCCTACAATGCAGTCTTATGCACTTTTTAAGAGGATTGTTAGAGAAAGATGTTTGATGTGAGGTGTACAAGCTGAGAATTTCTTTTTCTTACAAACTTTTAAAAGTTGCACAATTTTATAGTCTGTTCACTGCATAATTGAGTTTATTACATTCACATTCAGAAGAATACCAGAATGCTCATATTTGTTTTATGTGTCCACTTTTATGATGCAAAGATTAGATGTGAAATCACATGCAAAAAAAAAATTCATTTATTCATTGTTTCTCTGTCTCTTTTTAGCTCCTTTTACACTGCCTGCTCAGGGCAGGAATATCACACAGTTATGCTGCCACATAATTCTGTATATAAAGTACGATCATGGAATGGGAAGACTACAGTTGTCTAACCTTTACTCCACCACAGCAGGTGGTAAAGGTGCTGAAATGGTGTCTACATAAACTGGACAGCCCGCAGGACGATTGTGATGGTTTGATGGCTTGTAATGTATACAACCCAGCGCTGGAGATTCAAAAAGCAGCCAGTACTATTTAATGGCTTAACTCAAAGGAAAATAACAGCAGTCATAAATGTCTACAAATTGGGAAAACAATGAGATTCAGGGCTTCTTATCCTCTGAGCTGAGGACAAAAAAAGTCGTGGAACAGAGAAGATAGATGATTGTTATTGCCATGTAAATGCCATTGTTATTGTTAAGAAAGCAATGCTGACGCATATGTTTTATGTCACACTAGAGGCAGTCACTATCATGTTACATGTCACGCCCATCACACGTCTTTGATTCTGTGATGCTGGCATGCTGTCTTTAATCACACACTGGAGTGGAATGATGCCACCATTGATGGATTTGTGTAAAAATGCAAAGGAGGCATAAAGAAGGGACTTGGCAGCATAGTGCGATCTGTGAAAAAGGGCTTTTTCTTAGCTCTTCTTGTACTAACAATATTGTGTATGAATATTTAGTTTTATATTGTTGAAGCTCGGTCTATAAACTCATTTCCATAAATATGTACTGTTATTGTGAAGAAAAAGCCTCTGATCATTGTGCAATCAACCAGAAGTTGTCAGCAACAACAGAGGAAGATAGTAGAGTAGAACAGAGCTTTATTCCCCATCATCTGTCAATCAATGCTACTACAAGGCCCTCAATCTTCACAAGCAACCAAATACAAGCAGGAGCACATGTAAAGTGACATGAATATTTGATAACGTCTTGCCAATACGACTGCCATTACTTCAATTTATTGACAAAATCCAATATTTCAAGTCTTGGAGCCAAGTTGGGAGCAAAAATATGTAGGAATGTAAAACAGAAACACAATAATGGACATGGATGGAAGGAATTTTCAATAAAGCAGCCTTACGTGGCCACAGAGAAAAGCATCAGGCCCGCATGTAAAGATAATATGGAGTTTCTGTCGGGGAAAGGTAACAAGAGGAATTTCTAAATTACATGTGTAGGCAACACACCGAACAATGAGAACAGCAGGCAGAAAAGCCTAACCCTGTTAAGTATGAGGCTTCAGGGTAATGACAATGTATTTGTGCATTTCAGCATCTTGGAATCTTCGGCTTGGCGGTGAAGGAAGAAATATAATTTTTGTGGGTTGCCATGGATACCTGTGTGTGAAGGTTTCTCTGTGAGTCTCGACTCCTCTAGGAGATCAGTGAACCGCATGTGTCAACCGGCATTAACCTGCTCAGTCCAACAGATGCATGGAGACACACATGCACAAGAAAGAATAATAAACACACACAAACATGCGCATTAACCTTCTCATCTCGACGCAGAGTACAGTGCAAACTGAGACGCAGCTTCTAAACACACAAACACACAGTTGTGAGTGGAGTTGCACATTGTTGGGGCTGATACACTCTTGAGTGAACACGGAGCTGTACCCTGAAGAAAAAACTTTGATTATGATGTTGTTCTGTTGTTCTACATGAGGTCTAAACCTCCACTGTGCCGCTGCTACTTTTTAAACAGACAAAAAGACTGATACTGTAAACTTTCTGTACGTAGTGTAATTTTATTTTCTCTTGTTTTTGTCTAGTTTATTCACATAATGTATTCCCTAATTTCTGGTTGAGGTTAAAATACAATCTGAGAGGTTTTTGGGACCTACTTTCACTCACTCTCAGACAATTCATGCGTGGTGCTTTAACTTACCATGTTAAGCAGTAAGCCAGGGTAAGACAATTGCTCCATCTGGGACCATGTCTTCTAAATGATGTAGATTCCTGTAGCACCAACCAAATTAATATATATGCATACTATAACTGACAGTGTTAGAACAGGGTTGAGAATAGTGTGGCATAATACACAAAATGTGACTGTTAGTCACCCTCATGTTATGCTATTTTCTTTACATAATTCCAACTAAATCTTTAAATTATAACCAATTTTGTGAATTATCAGTTTTTCAAGGTTAAAGGCTTTGTGGTTTGGCGAAAGTGCAATGGTCCCCTCTGGGAAGTAATTACAGGTTGTTTGAAGGGGACTTCATTTTCAAGTTCATACTTCTATTATGGGTTTCAACAAGAATATGTTCACATGGTTGAATGTCCAAAAACACTTAATTTTTCTCATATTTACTCTCTGAACAGGGGCGTAGCACCAGAGTGTGGGATCTGTGCATTAGCAGTCACTGTGGGGGCCCACCTGTCCTCTCTCGATCCATGTCTCTTTTACACACCTTTTGAAATGTTTATTTTTATTCATTTACTTTATTTTATTTTTTATTTTTACAAAATCTTTCTCCCTTTGCTTTCTTTCTGTCTTTTCTTTTTGGATCCCTGATTTCTCTCTCTTTGGGACAGACATGACACACACATATGTTGTACATTTCCATTGGTGCTCTAGCAGCATAAGCAGTCACTAAACCGGCTATAGCTATAGTTAAGAGACAAATCTGAGTGTAGGGGCAGACTATACCATTTTGAGCCTCTAAAGGGTAAGAGGGGCCTCAGATGGCCCCCGCTATTTTTATAAAATACAAAGTTCTGTCTTTCAACTGATTTATTCAGCCAATTCTAATTTTGTTATGTCACAAAATACTTTGAAAGAAATTGCAAACAAACCAAACTTGTCATTCCAGACTTTTCAAGAGCATCCCCCCGAATGGGGCCCTGGGAAATCAGTCCCACTTTTCCCCCATTCCAACTCCCTTGTCTCTGAATAGACCGGTATTCACCCTTTGTCTGAAACGGTCCGTTTTAGCGCGAGTAGCTTGAAATCTCTGTCCCCCAAAAGCCCAGTTTGCTCTGATTGATCAGCATTTACGGGTCTTCTGCATCTGTTCTTTCAGTGTCTCTGGACTGTCCGTCGAAGACATGCTCCGGGAAGAAAATTAACCAAAATGGAGGGATTAACAACATCGGCAACTAAATGTTTCCCTGACGTTAGCATATAAAGCAATGAACATTATTGCAGTAGCAGCACATTAATTTATCTCATTATTTGAAACTTTGGCCATATTTAATATGAACATCTCACATTGTAACATTATATATAGAAAATAAGAAAAAGTACAATAGGTCCCCTTGAATAACTTGGCAAATTGATATAAAGAAAAAAAAATGTAAGCCTCATCTTTTCTGACATTCTAAGCAAGAATCAGCTCTCTGGCGTTTTCGTAGTCTCTGTTTTCATCCATTTCACAAACATGCCAGACTTCTCTCTGTAGGGCCCCTAACTGACACTCTGGGCTCATTGTCAAGTATTATGTTCTCAAGTGTTTGTGCTTGTCTTCTGCGCCAAGCTGCTGGAGTCCTCTCTGCCCCATCCACAAAGGCCTACACAACATTTCAGCAGTCATATCTCTACTTGTCTATCTAGGAGCCCAGCGTGTTTTCCCTCAAAGTCAAATTAAAAAGGTATGCCAGAAAAGAGAGCGTATCTGCAATTCAGAACACATTTTTCTATCAGACAGGAGATATATTGCGGACTAAGTATTGTCAGATGTTGGCAAATTCCACATATTTTTCATATCCGGCCCCCTGAAACTTGGGGCCGCTTCAAGACTCAAGGCACATCATCGACAAAGACTCTGTTTGACCTTAGGAGCGCGGGCAGAAATGAACCAAATATCCATTCTGTTTTCTACGAAAATATTTTCTCTGATATAAATGCAATATCACCGGCCATAAATCATTTAGGAATTCATTTGGAAATCATTTGAAAAACACATTTATTTGTGGGTTGTTCATCAATAAACGGGGCTCCTGTGGAAAGTTTTATTTATATATTCATGCATTCAATAGATTCAGTTATTCATGTATTCACTCATTCACAAGGCCTAGTCAGTGGCTATGCGTCAGGCCCCTGTGTGTGCGTTTATGTGCGTGCGTGTGTGTGTGTGTGTGTGTGTGTGTGACCTGCGGCGTAGTCCTGCTATGCTGCGGGCTAGTGCTGTTCCCCAGGGGGCTCTCATCTTTTACTGAGCCCTGACAGAAGATGGAGGCTGGGAGAGGGGTCCGCTGCATTAAAAAGCCTTTACCTAGCTCTGATTTATCACCCCTGCCTCGCACACACACACACACACACACACACACACACGATCACACCCGCACACAAGCCTGCCTGCCAACCCCACGCCATCACACCATTCCTCGTCGCAGCTCGACTCTACACTCTATCAAACGCACAGACATATAGATGCACGTGCGCACACACAGACTCAAATGGACACACATTCACACACCATCAAACACATACTCGTTCCATCATAAGATGGCTGCCTCGGAGAAAGAGTGAGGGAGCGAGGCGCCGCACTGCACCGCAGTGGTGATTTTGCATTTTAATGGTACCCCCTCCTCTCTTCCCTTCACCCCTCTCTCCCCTCAGTTGGTAATTCTGGTGTGTCGCAGGCAGGCAGGCGGCAAGCCACCGGCTACCTCACCACAGGAAGACAGAGCGACACAATTACAGGACAGCATTTCCTGGGTACGTCACCTGCAAACGGCTGCATTTGAATGTGACAGTCACTGAGGAGGTGAGAGAGGAGAGCAGGGAAAGATGGGTATTTGTGTGTGTGTGTGTGTGTGTGTGTGTGTGTGTGTGTGTGCACTGTGGGAGGAAGTAGATTGTCATTATGCCACAACAAGCAGCAGTCCTAGAGGACAGCCCCTGCACACATATGTGAACCTTTAATTGCACATGAAAACACACACATACACACACACCACACATAAGGGAATGGAAAATGTGCTCCCAAAATTCAAATCAAACAGGCATACACCCTAAACCGAGGCGTGGACAAAGGTGAACATTGGTTTTTAAAATGCATCACAGCAAATACAAAATACACAAACACACACACACACACACACACAGACCCACACACTTGCACAATGCCGTCAACAGCACATGCAGGAAGAACACAGCACTTTGTCCTTGAGAGGGTCCAAGACTTGGTAATCATATTCATTCATTCATTCATACATATGGGTGGAATACATTTGCTCCATCTCCGCTCAAGTTATTGCATGAGTGCTGATAAAAAACTGGGGACAAAAAAAAAAAAAAGACACAAGGAATGAATTTAATCTCTGAATAAAAACCCTTCATTTCCAACACACATTAGTACAAGTTGAATGTGCAAAAAGTTATATGTTTAGAATGACTAATTTTGGTCATTGTAGTCTTTTATTCACCCTTTATTTAGTCATAATACCTCAGGTGAAATCAAAGGTGTCTTTTACATAAGACTGAGTGCTTGCAGCATATTTGATATTGAAAGGGACGAGACACCTTTTTATTTCTCATCATTACTCAATAATTTTTCAGTGGGAAAAAATACAAAACTAATTAGTTTTTGATGCTTGAGTGCTCATTCACACCTGCAAACTGTTATTTTCAGCTGTAGCTCAGATCCAAATGATTTTGTTTCAAAGCAAAACAAATTTATACTGAAATTGCTCTCATGAAATATAACTGGATTATGACAGTTTCTTCTGCCTTAAACATTTGTTTCATAATCACTTTTATAAAATGCATTACTTCTATGTATATGATTATTGAAGACATTTATAATAAATCAATAATTTGATGTATTTTATGTGTGTATCTGTGCTGAAGGGTGTCATGTCTCTGTGGAGGGCAGTACATAAAACAGTTGGGAAGAGGACAGCTGGAAGAGTTGGAACGTAATGGTAAAAGTGAGGCCTCTTATTTTCTAGCAAGCCCTGTCTTGTAAATGCTTGTAAATGAGTGCAGAGGATGTCTTACATCTGTGTGCATGTATGTGTGAGAGCCAAGCAAGCATCTGATGCACTGTGGTGTGAAATTTAGACCTTTTGTGTGCGCATGTTAGCCAATACCACCCTTAGATGCTGGAATAATAACGTAAGCAAGCGTCTCCCCTATCATTCACAGAGTGTGTGTAGTACCACATGTGTGTGTATTTGGAAATAGAGGAGGAGGAGGAGAGATTGCTGGTAATGGAATAATTTCTCACCTCTTCTAATAGAGGTTGCTGGTGTTAAAGAAAAGATGATAATAACACTGTTCAGGCTGAAAATGGGAATAATTCCTTTGTTTAACTAGTTTACAGTTAGATGTTCATGATCTCTCTTTCTCTCTCTCTCTCCCTTGCTCTTTCTGTGTGTGTGTGTGTGTGTGTGTGTGTGTGTGTGTGTGTGTGCGCGCACCTGATTTGCCTGGCATATGAACTCATTTGTTTTTAAAAGCAGTAACATTTTGCAACTAATCTGTGTGTTCGTGTAAGTGTGTGTTTAGGAAATGGAGGGTGAGAGGAAGGCTGCTGCAGCTGTTGCCTCCAAACCCATAATTCATTGTTGGGAATGCTACAATCTAGATTACATCGCTTGCAGCTTAGAAGTGTATTTTCCCATAAACAGCAATCTACTGCTCATAAAAATTAATTCTGCTTCAGCATAAACACCCCCCATGTCCTCTCACCCCTGCATATGTATATATATATATATATATGTATATATATGTGTGTGTGTGTGTGTGTGTGTGTGGGTGGGTGGGTGTGTATACATGTATTTGTCCGTATGGCATAAACAATCCCCTACTCCTGTCAGGAACACAGAGTGATCCATCAGTTTCTCCACAGAAAACCAATTTCACTGGAGATGTTCAGTTTTTCACAGACACACACCACCTATCCTAGCAGAGAGAGGGAAAGAGAGAGAGGGAAAGGAGAGAAACACACACACACATGCACAGAACAGAGGAAGATAAAGAAAGAGGCAAAAGAATGGCGAGGAAATTGAACAGAGAAGAGAAGGAAACATGAAACAAAATTGAAAGGGAAGGATGGGGGGAATAAGAGAAAATAAGAAAGACCCATCTTGCTGTGTTTAATAGAACACACCGTTATTTGCTGTCTCATCAGTTCAATCCAGCAAAAAAAAAGCAAAAAAATTCTCATCTGTTGCCCAATACTCATATGCACTAAGAGTTGAGGAATAGTGACTTTCGAACAGGCTTTATGTGACTGCTCAAAAATAAATAAATAAATAAAATAAATACAGTTTCAGTCTTGACACAGTGGTGTTTGTAATGGAAAAAAAGGAATGAAGATGAGAAAAGACAAAAAAAATCTTGCTTTTGACCGTTAAAGCTTGAATTATGAGCGAGGAGCAAGGCATGCTGTGGCGGCCCAGTTTTGCCATGAAGAAGCGGGCACATGACAACATAATTACAGAGTCATCTCGTGATTAAACAAACAATGCATGTCGTCTCCTCCTAAGGTCCCTGTTCCGAGCATCTTTTGTTTTCAGGCATGTGTTTGCTGAATAGCGGCATTGCATGTGCTCATGGGCAGGAATCAGAGGCGAATCCTTGCATATATGTGTGAACTTATGTGGGCGCACACAGACAAGAGCCAGACGGAAATATTGTATGCAGACAAACAGACAACGGGCAGCCCGCTAATGTATCTTTGCAGTAATGGGCTTAAGTTAAAACAAGATGAGAAAGGCCTTCATTTTAGAGGAGCTGCATTGCTACTAATGACTAGAGGGCCTCCAACTGCCATCTCAGCCTATTATAACTTCGAGATGGCTCTTCTGTGTTTTTAAAGATGAATGCAAATTAAAAAGCATTAGGCTACATTCATTTGCGGTCTTTGGCATATAGGCCACTTTTGGTCCGAGGGCCACTTAAGGATGCCTTATTTCTTCAAATGACCTTGAAATCAAAGAAAGAGCAAGTTTTAATGATTTAGAGGGCTCTTAAAGACTCGAAAGGAAAAGCAATACAGGGCCTCATTAAAATTTTCATTTAAACATTAAAAAAGCTTTTTGTTACAAATGTTCCTGCCAGGATGCTGAGTTGATACACAAAGAGGATCGTAAGAATGTGCCAGCGTCTGAGCCAAATTGATGTCAATGCCATCTCCTCATCCCTTCATCAGTGATTCTATAAATTACAAGGCATGCTTATTTGGCTGCTTTATAATTTTCTTTGCAGGACTTGGGCTTGTGTGTGTGATAAACGACGAGCTGTGGAGCATTGTGATTTGGTGCAGGGGCCTGTGAATGACCTGGGGAATGCAGCGTGTCACTTTATATTTAGCTTCTATTTCCTCACCGCCTGCTCTTCCGCTGCACATGGTATGATTTCAGTTTGCAAGTGTATGTGTGTGTACGCGAACAAAGACTGAGACATATCCCATCACCCCCTAAAATTCCTTCATTCCCTCCTCCATTGCTCCCTTATTTCCCCAACGACTCAGCGCGCCTTGTAAAAACCTTAGCCCTGGCTGCTCAGCGCCCTTTAAAATGTAAAGCAATATTATGAAGCCTGACACTTTGATCTCTGTTACTATGGTATTGTTTCAGGGGTCCAGTGAATGTAAAGAAAGCTGAGGCTGTTTCAGAGTAAAATGTGTGTGTGCCAAGATATTCACTTTGCACGTAGTTTTCACACTGACGGAAAATATGTGACAAACTAATGACAGAACTGTAATATTGTATGTTTGTTAGCTTGTATCACCAGCACCACATGTCAAGCGCAGCTGAGGTGGTTAAGCAACTTTAACCCTTTAACACCTGGACTGACAGCAGTTTTCTTGGGCAGCATTCAGACACCTTTCATGAGCATTTAAACCTCTGAAAATCAGGAAAACTGGTTTGATTTCCTTTGTAAACAAAATGAGCAACTAGATTATTTTTAGCACTTTCTTAAGGGGCTTTTTTTGTTGTTTTTTTTTCTTTTTTAATTAACTTATTTCATGTCATTTTCTTGTAACTAATTGCAAGTTTTTGTGCCATTTCTTGTTAAGTTGCTTGCTGTCCTCTCCATGTTTTGAAAGAAACCAAAACCTGACGCTCAGGTTAAAAAGGGTGCAAAAAGAAGTTGATAAGCAGAAGCACAGCTAAAAAGTGACATTAATTAACAACAAAAATGCATAATTTTCCTGGAACACAGTTAAAAACAGAACTTGGGAATTTCAACAAAACTTCTTCAAACTGAAGCAAAAGAACATCACACAAACAAAAGCTGCAGCCTCACAGCAAGCTGCCAACACCTTTTCTGTCACAGCACCTCATTTTACCCTCTCACCTCACTGGAACCTACCACCTGCCCAGGTAAGTGCAGGGGGAGCTAAACAAAGCAATCATCCAAATCACACAAAATAATTAATATACCAGTAATATGAAATTTCTAAGTTACAGCTGACATCATATTTTATCTATGGGCACTCATACAACACCAATGAGCACACCAAATATAATCAAATGTCATGTAGTGCAAATATCTATCTTACCTATCCTCCTACCTAATAACAGGACCCGGCCCCATGCTGCAAAGAGGATAATTGGGCAAACCTGTTTGCAATGTGCTTGATTGAGCTGCACTCAAGACAGGGAAAAAAAAGAAACAAAGAATAAGGTGAACTCCTTCCTACATAATCCACACATAAAATAAGTAAACAAAAGGCCATTTATACACCTTGTTTGATAATATATACATATATATATACATAGATAAAGCTGAAACATTAGACTGAAATCAATAATTAAGAAGACACAAAACACTGTTAATGTTAAAAACAGGGCCTACTGAAAAGGCAGAGAGACAACCTTTTCATACAGGTGTTGAAACATTATAAATGCCAAACAAACAAAAAAAAAGGGAAACGTATTTTTCAGTTT
Source organism: Plectropomus leopardus (assembly GCF_008729295.1). NCBI lineage: Eukaryota > Metazoa > Chordata > Actinopteri > Perciformes > Serranidae > Plectropomus > Plectropomus leopardus. Next base: position 14,862,438 of record NC_056483.1, read on the forward strand.
CTGGCATGTGGATCCAGAACCTCAGTAACTTCACCTCTCGTGTGTTTAGTTATTTACAGCCCTGACAACAAAAAGCCTTGAACTGTTCTGCAAACTACACAGCACCCTTTGTGTCACAGGCAAAACAGGAAATCAGGCTTTTGTCCGCTCGAGATGGCATCAAAAAACACCTTGTTTCATCTGTCTTAAGCAATCCCATCTTGACGCCTTCACACGTCCCCATGTGGGGCTGTGCCGCTCCTCAGAACAGATTGGGAAACAGCACAAACGATCTGCCGGGGAAGTCCCAGCGGGCTGCCATAACATGCTCGTTTGCCGACGTACCTCTGTTGCACAGAGCCCATGTTTGATTTCTCTCAGGTCGCCCCTCCTTTTTCTCTCTCTCCTGCTCTCACTCTCACTTCACTTCTATCACTTGCTCATTTTGCTGTCTGTATCACCTACTTTCTTTCTTTCTCTCTGTCCCTGACACTCCGTCTCCGTCAGCCTGTTGGCCTGTCTGTCTGCGTCTCTTTTTCTTTTTCTCTCGGGCCTTCCTCCCTTTTCTCCCTCACACCTCCTCCTCCTCCTCTTTCACTTTAAAATACGTGTTAGTTGGCTGTGTGTCTTGTAGAAATGCCAGCGGTGATTGTATCCTTCATCCACAATGCAATGATAAGGCTGGTGTACTCCTGCCCCCTCCATTTTCCTCACCTTCTTTCTTTCCTTTTGTACCTCAGAAATTAGGCATTGCAGCAGCAAATACTAAAGGCAAGGCAAAGGAAAGATATATAGAAAAAAAGATTAGATTGCCTTTTTCATGTTAGTTTGTGTGTGGCCTTTGTTGACGCCTGGGCAAACCCAGAGGAAATGCTGTTAATGTTTATTTCGCATCTTAAAGGATGCATCACGACAAGAACGGCGCTTTTGTCGCCTATTGCGGTGTCCTCTTCCCCACTGATGCAGTGCTGCCAACTGCGCAAACAATATTTATCTCCTCATTTACTAAAAAAGCAAACTGAATTTCCTCCTGGGGTAAAAAGAAGCAAAGTTTTGCAGAATCAGTTGTTGGATGAGTTAAAAAGTTGCATTACACCTGTTAGGAGAAAAAAAACAACAGGTTCCGCTTTGGTACATACCCCCAAATACAGCCAGCAATAAATAATGAGATTTCATGTAGAGTATTTGTGCACGAGGGACAATGGTTTCCTGATTTCTCAGGTGTAATGCTTTGGTGGATGAATCGCAGGTGTAGGAGATATTGTGTGGTGGATGGAACACAGGTGCCGGAGTTATTTCCGGTCTGTGCCGTTAATCACCAACCTGAAGCTGAAATATGGCTTGCATTTTAGCGGTTTTAAAATAGAGTTCCCTTGACGGCGTATACTTAGGCGGAGAAATAATAATAATAAGGGCAAGATAAAGTCAAGAGACTGTGAGAATGTTTCACATGAATATGTGCTGCAAAATGTCTTCTGTTTTATCAGCCAATGTGGGCTCAAAGTCTGTAAGATAATAGAAACTAAAAAGGATCTGATGCTGTCTGCCTGATAACAATAATTTGACAGTTTCAATTCCGATGCAGCAATCAGGACTTTGATGTAAGGCGCTGATTAATAACTTCAGCAATCCCTGTTAAAGGATATTTTATGTGCAAATGCAGCCTTCTAAGTAAGAAGAACAAATGAGCGAGGACAAGCAAAGTCCTTTTTTTCCCCACAAAGGAGGTTAACTTTCTTTTCTTTGTTTTTTTAGGGCCAAAAACACTGAGACATGGAACATTTGTGTATTTGCACTATTAATGTGAATTCCATGGATGAACTGACACATTAACATAAACAGAGACACAAGACTACAGGTGTGTTTGTCGCTCTGATTCGATTCATTGCTGTTATCGCCCCTCAAAGAGTCAGAAAGTGACAAAGGTTTACATCAGAAACAGACTGTCTAAATATCTGATTATAAGCTGTTTATCCTCATTAAATGATGACAACATAGTAACGCCAATACGCAAGTGGCCTCAGATGTGATGTTGGTCAATATCTATTGACAGACAAATCATTGTTGTTGTTCTTTCGTTTCGTCATTGTCCAGGCCCAATGCATGAGGGGCTAAACTGGGAGTGAATGTGATTGGATTTTCAGTCTCCGTCATTAAATTCCCATGCGGGGAATACTAATTCCAGTATTTAGTGCGGTGATGCTAGGGCTTGCTTTCATCTTAAACTGATTCCAGTCTAATTAGATTGGGCATGTGGGGGGTGGTGGATGTATCCGTCTGGACTAATCCCTGCCTCTCTGTCCCAAACATTGTATTATCCAGAGAAAATCCATTGGCTGCAGGCTATTCAAAGGCAGATCTGCCTGAACTGCAGCCTCTGTACTGTATCATCTGGAAAGCTGTGGCTAGAAGGGTGCACTGTGCAGCGAGGGTGGAACCTAATGGTCATGAGTGATGTATGGGTTGCAGAAAACGCCATTTAGAATTTACAGTAAACCTTTTATCGTGTATTCAGGGCAAGACCGCTCACTGCTGCGGCCTCTTTAGCAAAGCTGTGTCTGAACTACCATGAACTACTCTTCTCTTCAGAGGACCTTTTTATTCTAGGACAGTGCAGTTTGGTAGCAAGATTGGGTGGCCCCTGAAATATGGTCACATCAAAATGGTTCTTTATTTAAAGTTCCATTTTTTGCTTGACCTATAAACAGCAATTTCAGTAGATTTGAGTCCGAATCGGCAAACAATACACTTGTGTCTACCCTTGTGTACACATGCGCATTTATTGTGCATAGATCACCCTGTCATCCTGCTTGTGAATTACTGGCAGACCACAGTGAAAACACAGAGTAAAGAGGTCCTTCTTCTAGGCGCTGAGAATGAAAGGCCTTCAGCCATTGTTCTCCACAAAGGTCAAACGCAATTCAATCCCATAATATGGCGAGGGGGGGAGCCCTACCTCGGCAACCGCCTGCGCTTTAAGGGTGAGCAACAGGAAAGGGCCATTCAGCAGAACAGTTGCACCCTGTGAGCCGAGCACATTCGTCAAGGGCGAGGGGTGAAGTCAGAAGGGGGGAGGAAAAAGCTGTTTTTTGAGGCTTTTACATGTCGCGGCTGTTTCACTGCACACTGAAGTGTGTTAAGCGAAACAATAAAGGCCACAACCGATTCTGCCGGAGTGAAAAGATCCTCATCTTCCCCTTCATTTTTGCTGCCCTTGTGAAATTTCATTAGGTGGATTTAACGACTTGTGAATGTCGGCTTTCTCCGTGACCCTGACACTGGTGGCGGACACGTCTCGCTGGCAGGGTGTGATGTATTGTGTTGAGGTTTTTCCTGAGGTGCAATTTTTAATGTGACAGCATCTGTTGACCTCAGATCTGAAAAGTCAACCCCCCTGTCTCACACTGATGTGCATTCCACTTCTTAATAGGATTTTAAAAGCAGTATATAGTCAGCTGTAAAAACAAAAATCTAGGTTAAAATGTTAAGTAGTTTTGCCCATACTGGATCTGCAATCTTAGGCAATAACAGATTTCCTTCACTTTCTGTTGTGGATGCACGTCTGTTTATCCATGGTCGTGATTTATTATCGTGGACATTTCCTTTTTAATAGGAATGGTCCAGAGCTGCACCTGATCAGATCCAGATTAGCAGACACTTCCAAACATAATCCCCTGCATCTGCTTAGAGTCAGATTACCACAAATAGCATAATGACAGGAAATACCCATTATATGATTTGGAATTTTAGTCTGTCGGTGACTTGAATGACAATTTTTAGAGGAATGTTGATACAATACATATTTTGTTCACAGTATAATTGAAAGTTTTTGGGAAAAGATGTGCCTTAAATGAAAGTGTAACATGGAAATTTGTACATTTAGAGTAGAAATAGTCATTTTTTTAGACTTTTACATTATGTATCCCTTTCAATCATCATTTATGACCCAGTAGAAGTGTGTGACAGTGTATTTGTCTGCAGACTCTGCCTGTATTTTCTTATTTTTTGTGTTTGGGATGTTTATGGGCATGTGCCCACAAAGAGCTCAGGTGAGGTCAAAACATTATAAAAATGTAGCAACCACATGCCAGACCATAAGCGACCAAGAGACAAAAAAAAAAAAAAAAAACACCAAACAAGAGTATAATGGGGTTTTGCATTTACTTTCACATTTGCTAGCATTTGCGTGTACCATCAGTAACTGATGATCCTTTGCAGTATACCTTTAAGTTATGATTATGAAGTAAATGTTGACTGCACAGTGCAATGGCTGTAGAATAATGACATTATCTATATTCAGACTGGTTCCTTAAAGGACATGCTTTCACTATGCAATTCCAACATGTTCTCATCCCAACAGATGCTCAGTCAGTGACCGCCTGTATCTACTTATGAAGTTCTAGGTATCCTTCTGTGTCAGCTATTTACGCTCCGAGATGCCGTTACTATGATGTCAACAAAAGCACATGGTGGGATGACAGGGCACCATCCTCATGTTACACAACAGTACATGGCAACCAGTACCAACTGTCATGATGTCTATCTGTTCTCAAATGACGCCGCCCATGTGCGCTACATGTGGACACGCCCGGTCCACTGGTTCTGTCCGAGCACATTCTGAGCTGACCCCGTCCAGACGCATTTTGTTTGGACGCTGAAGGTGACTTTTAGCGTCATGGTCATACGCCAAAAGCACTGAGAGAGCATACATATTTGGTGAGATTGGGGTGAGAACGAGCTGTCTGCCACTGGGTATGATCTGCCCTTTTTTTTTACCGGGATGGCCCAAGTGGGGCACTGACTTAAGCATGGGTGGCATACTCGAGTACAGGCACTGCTGCAGGCACACGCTTCAGAATCACTTTTATTTACCACTTATGTCCCCAGTACCCACAACTACTTTAAGTACTAACACTGCAGTGCCTTACATTCCTGTTTATATCTAAGTTTAAAAGATAAATAGACCTACCAGTCACAACACAGCAGAGTGACACCACACAAATGTAAAACACAGCTCTGCTCCAGATCAAAACAGATCTTCCTCTTCTGTGGCTTTTTGGCAGGCTAGACATTATTCTGGCCCATTCCTGCCTGTCAGGTTTAAGACTGAACTGCACCTTTAAATGAAAATTCAGTTTACACATCAAACAGTTCAAACTGACTGGGCATATAGCCAATAATAAGCCAATAATAACAGGGTGGCACCTGGGGTGGCTAATCAGATTTTAGGAATCAGATTTCTAGGCCACTCCCTAACACGCCCCTGGATCTCCTGGAAAAATATAGGCTTGATTTATGGCCCAAAGGAAATATGTCAACCATTGCACAACCAACACAGGAAGAGGATAGCACTTTGTTCTCCCTGGCAGCTATCAGTAGGAATCAGTAGTAACCAGAGACTATCAATTTAAGTTCTTTAAAGTTGTTTTAAGCAATTTGTTGACTTGCCATTAAGCAAATCACTCAAAATGAATTCAGTGTTTATGTCTAAGGCTGTTATTGTGAAAAGTATGAACGGAAGAAGGGAAGCTGTAACCCAGTGCCATCAACGACGTCGAAGGCTATATAAAGTTTGCCCTCTTGGTTCAGATTATGGAGCCTCTGTGTTATTATTTTACTACCTTCAATAAGTGGGGGTGCAACTCATAACCCTCAGCTATGTTAATATCCCCTGTAGCAAAATATGGCATATGGTGGAACAACTAAAGTAACTGTGGAAAACAAAATGCAGTGTTCCCTGTGTTGCTGCGAGGCTCTGAGGAAAATGGAAAGCGTTATGGATGTCTTTGTGACAGAGGCGCCAACAATAAAACAAAATGGAAACACTGGGAGGAGACTGTTACAAAAAATACTTTAAAAATAAAAATGGCATTTTACCAACTGTCATTTACAGTAATAGATATAAACTGATATTCTAAATTACTGACATATTGCTAGTCAATTTCCAGTCAATTATATGGATGAAACAGAAGCTAATGAAACTTCACGATTACATAAATAGCTGATTAGAACATGAAATAGTAAAAACTATATAAAGAATGTTGGATGAGCCCAAACTGGTTTGCAGATACAGTTTTTAATGTATCACAACAATGAGCAACAAACATACTTGATGAACTATTTCCAGAAGTTGTTCAAATACCATCTACAATAAACGTCATTTCAACTATGACAACAGGTCTGTGACAAAATAAAAAAAAGGTTTCAAAACCATGTTATTACCGTGATACGGTACAGTTGAGACCTCAAACAGTACAGTAACAAAAACTAATGCGACTACTCTCTATATATAAAACATCAATAACATTTTTGGTTTAGTTTATTTAAAGTTTTAGCCATAGGGGCTTCTTCTTATTAAAACCTCAGGGTGCATTTCCTATGTAACCCAGATGTTGAAGAGTACATATTGTGTAGGATATGATTGCGCCATGAAAATCCCTTTGACATCCAGAAGAACAATTCCAATTTCAACCTTTTGAAGGCTGTCCCCATAAACATGACACAATCCATCCATTTTTTTTAAAAAGTTCTTTTTTTTTTTCTTTTTGGCTGCTGTGCAGTTGCAATATCTATGTACAGTTATATTGTTGGACCATCCTTTTTGTTGGTTTGTTAGCTTTTACCAGTCCTTGGTGTGGAAAGCGTCCTGTCTGATGCTAGCATCTTAGCACATGATGCTAGCTGACAGTTCAGTCTTATAATGCTGAGCCACAGAGTGGGGAAAGGCAAAAAGCCAGAGTTGTGAAAGCCTTTGGAATCAGGACAGTCGCTCATGTTTGTACAATGGCAGAATTGCACCTTGGGAGGCCAGGATGTCTCTTATGAAACACAATCGAAAAGTGTCTTCAGGATTAAAGTAAATGTTAAAATACTAAAAATCCAAACAATGACAATTAAAAAGCTCACGCAGAAAATGAAAAACTGACAGTTTGCTTTAAAAGTTTTGAAAAAAAAATAAACAAACAAAAAAAAACCCACCTTTACAATAATAAAACAGAAGAGGAAATGTTACTTGATTTCATTGTTTGAAACAATAACTAAGCATGATTTGATTTAACCTGTCAAACAGTTGCATTACATGCTACTTGCTCATCTCAGAATAGGAAATACCAAAAGCAATACATTTTTGCATTTCTTCATATTAATAAATTTGTACCATGCACAGCCAACTACGAATATGTACAACAGCTTAGCTTTCTTTGTTCACAAGCCTTTTTCTTTCATACAAATAGCCTTCTGTTACTTTGGAATGAATCACATTGGTTTCAATTACCAAACTAGAAAGTGATTCGTAAAAAATTGAACACCCTTTGACAGCTTTCACATTCTTAGTTCCACAGCAAAATAACAAAATAATATAAAATTAAAAAAAAAAAGCAAAGCAAAGCAATTAATGGATCAGTATTTTGTCTGGTAGAAAGTTGAGAGAATTTATGGCAAGCAAAATAACATTACACAGTAGCAGCAAAACTTTGTAAGGTAATACTTTGCAATGTTGAAATCACTAAATGTGGAGAAATTAAAAAGTTGACTTTAACTGTAGATCATCAGAAGTGCCCAGAGAATAATTGGGAGGACGTCAACCTATGCACTAAATGGCAGCGCCTAGGTGTAACACTGTTTTAAGTCCTACAAGTACATGAAAATGTTTTTAATATACAACAAAAATGCTGTTGTCCCCCTTTTAAAGCAGCATAATTGCAAACGTAAATGATCATACCATTTTTTAACATTGTGACCAACTTGTACCTTAACAGTTTCAAGTATACAGTACTGCTTTCATGGATGCACCAATTGTTAAATAGGTCTCTAGATTGTTAGGCATCACTCCTGTAACAAATATGGACCAATATGCTGCTGCAATAGACACAAATAATAATTAAAACACAAACATACATACAAACAGAAAAATTCTATTAAATTAACAAATGGCCTACTCAAATAATAAAAAGACAAATAAAAACAAAATAAGTGCACTATAGTCCAGACACAAGCAGGTACCGTAACAGTACAGCAATTCACAAATGAAAAATGTTATATTCACATAATCCGAGAGAGTCTATCAAAACTAGAGTTATTACCTCTTCAGAAAAGGGTGTGAGCAGAGGTAAAAGTGAGAAGGTAAGAGTTGGCACAGATTAGTATATACTACAAGAAAAAAGGGGTTGGGAAATAGATACAGCTTGTTGTAATACAAACTGGCAAACACAGGGGCATCATACACATTTACTTCACCATTCTAAATTCCCTCAGTGGCAAAACCATACTGTCTTTGTAGGGCAAAACTAAAAGGATATGCACATTGTCCACTTTAACAGTAATATTGTCTCTTGGTACTCTATACACATCAAGGAAATGCGTCCGATAAAGCTTGACATGTTTTGGTTATAAGCCAAGTGTACCCAGGCTTGTTGCTGCTTTAACAAATGAGAAATGTTATGTTCTGACCTGAGAATTTAAAGCTACTGAATTACACCTATCTAAACTAAGAGAGATTCTCTTTGAGGGTTCTGGATCGTCATCCCATACAGTACATGCTAGCATTTGGAAAACAATCCAGCTGAGGTGCAATTTGCTATCGTGAGAGTTTTTGGCTTGAAACAAGCCCCCCCAAGGGAGCCTGTGGGATTTTTTCCTACTCCATGTTTTTGTATACAATATAAGCTCAGTCAAGCATCTGCAACAGTTCTGTCCATAACAAAAATCAATCAATATCTTGCCAGCATATCAATATGGGAAAAACAATCCTGAGTCAATCATTTGGTACTGTAATTTTTTGGGTTAAGAGAAACTTTGGAACTGCAGTTTAAAAAGTCTTATTTTTTTCTTTAAGCAAGGGATCCTTTTGTCACTCCTACACACTGAACATATCCATTCTGATACTACTGAAGCTCGCGTCTAGGCCAGAGGCCGACTTAGCCTTGACTTCCAACGCGTTATCTAAGTCATCCAGCTTCTGGCTTAGCTCATTGTCAGACTCATCTGAACAACTCTCGGTGGGTAGTGAGGTTGGAACCCCTGAGGTGCTGCAGGAAGTTGAGGTAACCGTTGAAGGTGAGGAGAGGGGGGGAGGAGGAGAGGCAGACGGGGAGGAGGAAGCAGCTTTCCGGGCTGTGGTGGCCTGGAAAAGGACATTTGGCCAGGACTTCATGGACAAGTGAGAGAGATGAGGAAAGGTGTTATTAGAAGAAGCTGCAGACTGCGAGGTAGATGTGGTGTTAGGAGTAGGGGAGCAGACAGAGTGAGGTAATAATCTAGTATGCTCTTTGGCATTTCTCATTGCTTGTTTGATTGTTTTCTCTTTGTGCAAGCTCGACTGAAGGTGTTGGCCAAGTGCTTCATTCCCGTTAACAACCACATTGCAGGCAACACAAGTGTAGTTGCTCACTGCCTTTCGAAGCACTGTCTCTTGCGGGTCAGTAAAAGGATGTCCGAAGTAACAGAAGGACTTCTGATGACGCACCACAGAATCTTCGTCAGCAAAAATCATCTGGCACTTCCTGCATATAAACTCATGCTTGACGGACGGTACAATAAAAGCGTCTGGAAAATCCATGGTACTTTTGGTATCTGTTTTCGGTTCTTCTTTTGTGCTTTCTTTTGAAGAGCCTTTGTTGGTGTTATCCTTAGCATCTATAGCTTCTTTTGGTTTGAAAGAGTTGTTGGTGGTGCTCTGTATGCTCTGGGGTGTCTTCATGGGGGTTGTTTTCTGCTGCTGCTGCTGCTTCTGTTGTTGTTTCTGCTGTTGCTCGAGTTGTTTCTGCTGCTGCTGCTGCTGCTGTTGTTGCTTCTGCAGTGAATCCTGGAGGGACTGCTGGTACTGCTGCAGGAGGGCAGTCGGAGAGAGACCAGCGGCCATGGCAGCTTGTGGGACTGCTGCTGGGCCATATGGAAACAGGCTCTCCATTCCACACAATGGTGGGAAGTAGCCCCCTGCTTGGACCCCTCTAGGAAGCTGGGGAGAGAAGCAGTTGGGAAATCCAGGTAGAAAGTAGGGCAGGAACTGCCCCCCCAAGAAAGAGCTTGGATCACTTGCGGCAAGAGCATTCTGAAGTGCCTGAAGTTGTGTGGCGTCTAGTTGAGTCTCACTTCCTGGTTTCCCTGGAGCTGGACATGGTTTCTCCCTTTTCTTGGCCATGCTGGGGGTCTCAGGGCGTGAGCCGCTCTCGTTCTCTCTGTCCTTCACCTTCATCTGAGGTGGCTTGTCTCCTGGCTTCTTGCTGCTGTCTCTCTCTGAATCTTTACCTTGCTGCTCTGTATGATTTACTGCTGCCAAAGGTGTGGAGGGAACAGGAGGAGGAAGAGGAGGTTGAGGAGGAGGAGGAGGAGTCTGCAGAAGAGTCTTGGTTGGGGTAGTGCTGAGAGACATGGCAGGAGAGGGGGTGGCTGGTGTAGGGAACCCAAGCATGCCAGCACCGGGAGACGCTAAAGCTGAAATACAGTGGTATATAAATATGGAAATATTCAATATTTAGATATTCAACCCCAAATCACTATGGAAATTTTTTTGTATGACAAGATAAAGATGCTTAATTTTTCACTGGCTGAGTCTTTCTTGATAAGATTTTGTTATGGATCAAAACTGTCACATGCGCTTTATGATAATTTCAATCTGCCAATATATTATAATATAAATATACCAAACCTACAATAAGGGGAAAAACAAACAACACAAACAAAAAAGCCATGATATAGATACATTTGTTGTAAAAAATCTATGAATTATCAATTAGCACTTCAACTCTGATGATGACATTGTGCATGCACTAACTCCCACCATTTTTGATTTTAAAATAGTTTTAAAAAATAAGACTTTTTGACAAACACCACTGTGATACAGAATAAACAGTAGTATAGTAGAATAAAATAGTGCATGATCAAGCTCAGTTCATAAAGCTTCTAGTCTATTTAACTTTGTTCACTGTTTGTCATACTAACTCACCAGGTGTGTTGGGTGGGAAAACAGGAAGTGATGATGGCCCATTGACCCCAGGAAGTAGCACTGGCGGAAGGCCAGATAACCCTGGGTAGCCTGAGGGTAGGCTGAGGCCATGAAGTGCATTGTTGTTGTCCACTGCAGTCTGTTGCTGCTGGCCAGGCAGGCTGAGTCCCTCACCAGCTTTCTTCATGCGGTCCAGCTCTTGCTGGGCCATCAGTTGACGGACAGTGGTTGGTGCTAGGTAGTCCTTTTCTCTATCTACCTGGTTTCCCAGGGTTTCTTGCACTTTGGTGATGTGCTGTTTGGAGAAGATGTGGTCTCGGATGGACATCCGGGCAGTGTACTTTACACCACACAAAGTACACTCAGGCCTGGGCCCCTCTGGTGAGCCTTGACTTATCATGAATGGCTTTCCAATGTTAATCTTGAATTTCTTTTCTTTAGCACGGGCATTCTGGAACCACACCTGAACAACACGCTTAGGGAGTCCAATCTCATTGCCAAGCATCTCACACTCTTGCATTGTAGGAGTGCGGTAGTCACTAAAACACGCTTTGAGGACTTTGAGTTGCAGGTTACTCATCTGGGTCCTGAATCTTTTGTGGCCTGGCCTGTCCCCAGCATTGCTGCCTTTCCCGGACTTGCTGAAGGGGTTTCCTGCCCCAAAGGGACTTGGGGAACTGGGATCAGCGAGGCTTGATGATTCACTCCTGTCATTGAAGTCATCCATTTCATCATCTCTGGAGCTAAAGTAAGATTCACAGTCCTTTCCAGAGAAGCTGAGGGCAGGGCTCACCATGCTGAATTGGAACCTTTCATTGCCACCATCAGAATTTGATGCCAGGCCACTCTTGTTGTCATTTAACTTGTCGCCTCCATTGGCTGTGAGGCTCTCTACCTCATTGTTATTACCCTCATCTCCAGTTGTGGCATCGCTAATGGCCGTATTAATAGATGACGTCTCATCAAAGTCCACCTTACCGAAATCATAAGACGAGGCTTCTGCTGAATTAACATTAGGCCCTTCAATTTCATCACAGTTTTCAGCTTTTAAGGATGAAGGGCTAACGAAGTTTTTTAATTGTGCCTCAGATGGTTTGACTGGGGTTGAGGATGCAGCAGGCAGCTCATACTCATTTGGCTCAGTCTTGGTAGGCAGCTGTGGGTAATCAAAGAAATTATACTTATTTGGGCTTTCACCTCTTTCATTGTCTTGATTCATCATTGGGCTTGGTGGCAAGCTAAAGCCTGCCTGCTTAGCATCATGCCAGTGTCTGGATCGTATATGGCTATCTAGAGCAGATTTAGCCTTGAACAGTGCTCTGCAAAAGGGACATTTCTTGTGGGACTGGGAGGGCCCTATAGCCCTGAACTGCCCTTTTCTCTCTCTTGCACGAGTGTTTTGGAACCAAACTTGCACAACTCTCTTTTTCAAGCCAACCTCTCGTGCAATGTGGTCCAACATCTTCCTTGTAGGGTTAGAGTCAAGTAGATATTTATCATAGAGAATCTCCAGTTGTTCTGGTGTGATAGTGGTTCTCAAACGTTTATCTCGGTGTTGCTCTTCACTACTGTTTCCACCATCTTTATCATTAGCACTTTCGTCCTTATCATCAAGTTTTCTCTTCATTGCCCCAGAGCCTGCAGCAGAGGCCAAACCAGAGCTACCCTGAGAAGGGATTTGGGAGAGGCCTCCAGATAACAGCTGGCTAGCCATAAGAGGGTTGTTTGGGTCAAATATCATATAGGGCATGTCAATGGGTCTTTCGAGGAACTGAGAGTGAAGGAATTGGTTTTGGGCAGCCAGGAAATGCATGTGCTGGTGCTCCTGCCATAGCTCCACAGTGGGGAATGCAATCTTACACTGGTCACACTGGTACTGAAGCATCTGGTGGGGGAGGCTGTTTGTGAGTGAGGAAAGGGCCAGGGAGAGGGGACTGGAGGGCACTGCAGCTGCCTGTGGCTGGGAATGGGGCCTTGACATTGGTGGCTGGGGTGCTTTGTGAGGAGGGGGCTGAGGGGTGCAAGCCTTTGATGGTCTGGGTTCAGGTAGTGACTTGATCACAGGTGAGGGTGCAGTCTCAGTTTGTTTAGGTTCAGTTTCATGAGCATTGTCTGGTTTGGGGGAAGTTTTCCCCATGCTGGCACGAGGAGAGGCCATCACAGGGGAGCTTGAGCCAGAGCTGCTGGCAGTTCCTTGGGACAGTTTGAGAGGCTCTGAAGGTACTTGGGTAGTCTTTGCTGGACCTTGCTCAACAGTATCTATGTATTCCTCACAGGTGTTGTCCTCGGTTATCTCCTCATCTTCATCCTTATAACACATCTTTTTCTGGTGAGTGATAAGGTCAAAAATGCGTGGGAACACTATGTTGCACTTTTTGCACTGGTACTGCATGTTACTGGTTCTGATGTATCGCTCATTGGTCAGCTCTTTTTTCTCATTATCTTTGGAATCTGCCTGGTTTTCATAGCTCTTGCGAGCTTTCTGGCGGGCATTTTGGAACCATACCACAATGACCCGGGTTGGTAAGTTGAGTACTGTGGAAAGTTGCTCAATCTCATCATCCTTTGGATAGGCATTAGTGTCAAAGAAATCTTGAAGTACCCTCAACTGGTAATCAGTGAATCTGGTCCGGGAGGACCTCTTGTTAAAGGATGAGTCAGTTCTGTAGTATTCGTGTGCACTGAGTTGGGGCTCCATTCGAATATCCTCCAATGTAGTAATGGGAGGAATATTAAAATTATAGGGAGAGTCCTTACTCCGTTGTCTCTCTTTGAAGAGAGTGTTACGGAACCAGTGCTTTATGACTTTTTGGGGCAAGCCAGACTTCTCTGACATCTCCTGAATTTGTTCTTCATTGGGAGAATTGTTGATGTCAAAGTTGGCACGGAGGATCTTAAGCTGGTCATCTGTGATACGGGTGCGTGGTCGCTTAAACTGGGACTGGCGGAGGAAGTTTGGATCAAGACCTAATTGTTGCTGGCAGAGCTGTGTAAGGTCTGTGGAAAGAGAGTCCATAGTAGGCAGCTGGAGGGCAAGTTGAGGGGGCAGGCCTGGGTGCTGGACGGACTGCATCATTAGAGGTGGAAAAAGGGGCAAATCCAAGGGAACAGGGAGCTGCACTTGGGGAGGTGCAGCAGGGGCAGTAGGTGGTGGAGGTGGAGGTGGTGGCTGAGGTGGTGGTGCCTGGTGAGTAGGTTGGTGTGGGGTCTGATGGGGTACAGGAACTGGTGAAGGGACTGGGGTTTGGGGCTTGGCCATTGATGTAGAAGGAGGCTGAGGAGCTGTAACTGGGGCTTGGGTAGGAGGGGGCGGAGGAGGAGGTGGTGGTGGCGGTGGAGGTGGTGGAGTCTCAGGGGAAGCAGGGTTTATTGGATAGAGTTTGTCATAGGCCTCTCTGTACTGCTGGGCAAACTTTTCCAGCTCCACATATGGGAAAAAATGACTGTGCACATGTTCCTGGTGGCTTTTGAGAATAAGCATATTGGAGAAGAGTTTTCCGCACATCCCACACTCAAGCTTATCAGTGTTCATTTCCACTTGTTCCACTCCGTCTTTGTTTTTCTTTTGATTTTTTTGTCTGTTTTCATTGTACTGGATGACTAGTTCAAATCCAAAATTCTCTAGCAGTGCTTTGGCTGCATTGCCCCTTGCTCCTGACACAATACGTGGAGGAGGAATCAATGGCTCTGGGAACTTTGATTTTCTAGGGTCTTTGTTGTCTTTTCCTCCATCACTTAATGCATCACCTGCATTTTCAATCTTTGCTCTGTTTTCCTGTTTTTCTAGTTGGTCCTCTGCCTCTCTTGACATCTGAATTTCTGAAACTGACACAGTGCTGGGCTCCATTTTGGATTTGTGGTTCTGCAGTTGCTGGTTTTTCTGTTGCTGAATTTGCGACTGTGTCTGTGAAGCTTGCTGCTGTTGCTGCTGCTGCTGTTGCTGCTGAGCCTGTTGCTGGGCCTGAGCCTGCTGCAGCTGGTGTTGCTGTTGCATCTGCTGCTTCAGGTCCTCTAGGAATGATCCAGTGAGGCCAGGCATTCCAAAAGCTGCTGCTGAGTGTAGCGCAAGTTCTGGGCTGAGGTTGAACTCTGCTCCTGGGATGTAAAAGGGAAAGAGGAACTGTGGCTGTTGAAATTGCAGCAGTGCTTCTGGGGTCATTGGAAAATGGGGAAAGAAAGCTGGATTGAGGAACTGAGGCTGGAAGAAGGCAGCCTGTTGCTGGAGTTCATGTTGAAGCTGCAGTTGCAGTTGGGCTGAGGACTGCACTGACTGGTGGCTGCTTGCTTGTGCTGAAACATGGTCAGTAGTTGCTGTTTCTTTTGTGTTGTTGCTGCTATTAGCTTCTTTGGGTTCCACAGTGTTTTCTTTGTTAGCAGAGGGAGTTCCACTTCTAGCACTGTCTGAGTTGCTGTTGTTCCCTTGTGTGCTTGGCGCTGGGCTCTTTGCAGGCACTGGACCACTAGTACTACTGCCGCTCATTTCGGTTTTGGCTGTTCTGGCTTTGGTCTGGTGGAGCACTGACCTCATATGAATTTCAAGTGTTGAGCTTTGGCTGTAGGCAACATTGCAAATATTGCATTTGAATGGTTTGTTGTCAATGCTGTTGCTTGTCTCTTGTGGAACTGGACTTGATGCCTCTTGAAGAACTTTCTTCAACTTATGCAGGTGGGAAACTGAATTATAGTGGACTAGTAAGATGTTCTTCTGGGTGAAGGACTCCTTACATACTGTGCACTTGTAAGGCCGAGATGGGTCCAAAAATTTCTCCATTGTGAAGTTGGGCCCTTTTCGAAATGGTAAGGTCCGTTTTGGTTCTGCTCCCATGTCATCTAGCAGAGAGCTACTGTCACTTCCCGTAGGACTGGGCTTCTCTTCCTGGTCCAAGTCATCATCTTTGTCCAAGTCATTGTCAAAGGCCTGGGCTTCCTCCAAGGCCCTGGCCTCACTCTCAGTAATATCTCCATTTAGTGGGAGATTTCCAATGAGTTGCTGCACCTCAGCTTCACTAAGTTCAGGATGTCCATTTTCCAAGTGCTTCCTGAGGGCCAGGAATGTCCTGAAGCTACGCTGGCAAAGGCTGCACATAGTCGCTGCTCTGATGGCATGGTACTGGGAATGTATCTGAAGCTTCTGCATTGTCTTAAAGGCCAGGCTGCAATGGTTGCAACGATATTTGTAGACATGACGATCAGATACAGAGAGCTGCTGTTGTTGCTGCTGGAGCCTTTGGAGCTCACTGAGATGGTCCTGTAGGGTGTCAGGGGACTTGCTATCGTGTCCTAACCCGCTGGCTCTCTTCCAGCCTGGTGCCTCTGAGGCTTCCTTTGGGGGCTTGAGTTCCTCACCCTGCAGGTCCAATTCATTCTTGTCTTGACAGGCCAGCTCATCCTTTGAGATGTTTCCTACATGTGGAAAATTTGAAATAAAATATGCTGCATCATTTACTCATTATTTTTCTGATTAATGACAAATAATAAAACAAACCTAATAATTAAATGTGTATATTCATATATTAAATTCAAACTTTTTTATCACTTGGGCAACAAATTATGATTGGAGGAAAACAAATAAAGTACCGAATTCTGCTCACCTTGAGACTTTCCTGACCCATCAGTAAGAGAGGTAGAGGAATCCATTAAAGCCAGACCTTTGTCTTGTCCAGTTTGGGGGTGCATTATATTATTTGGTGTTGCTGTGTCAGGACCAACAACCTATCAAAACCAAAGAAATGTCTTCATTATTATATACACTTGTAAGTAATGATATAATATGTTGCGGAAGTGTTTCAAATGGCTTATTTAAAACAAATCTTATTCCAAAGATAGAATTTGCTCTTCTCAGTGGACTACAATTACCAAGGTTATGGCAATATTGTTTAATAGAAAAAAATAAATGCATGCAAAATGTTTTATAGGAATCTTGCGGTTTCAGCCCTTGCTCTGAACTACACAGGAGACCAGATGGAGGGCTGGATAGTCCTGACAAAAATATTTTTCATTTTTCATCACATGTAAACTTTTTAAGATGAGTGATAAAAAAGCACCTATATTTTTTTTTTGTAGATGTCTAAAACACATAAGAAATGGTTGATTTTAAGTGACATTTTTAAGCTTGAAAAGTTTCCATTTTAAAAGATTTTGCAAATTTGCACAAACACATTTTTGCTGACACACACCCACACACATGCACACACACACTCTCACACAAATCTTTGTAATCATTATTTCTACATACAGTCATAATCAGCTTTTCCACACAGTCAGGAGCCACACTATGAAGGTGGGTGAGATGCAGCTGCAGGTGAATCTTGTTGCTCAGGACATCCTGGCACAGTGGGCAGCGAATCACTGGCTGCATGGAATGCTGGGACATCACATGGAGCTGCATACGGTTGGCATCTTTACTGCTGTAGTTGCAGTATGGGCATTGCTGAACCTAAAAAAAAAAATAATAAAAAAAAATACAAGATGGTTTGATAAGAATCTCATTGGCAGTGAAGAAAAAGAACATCCTGTGCAGTGTTAAAATTAAACCAAGAGCAGGCATTACTTTTTTGCACAAGATGTACTTCTTACCGAGTATCATTCTTGCTCAACAGAACCATTAATGTAGCTGGCTTTCCACTGCCTGCCTCATGAAAGAAGTCAGACATAACTTAAAAAACAAACAAGGATCATGCAAGAACCATTTCTCTGGCACTGTTAGAGCTGAAAATAACTGCACATCTGCAAAATTAAATTAAATTTTTACAGGGATTTCCTGTTCCTCACTGCCCACTCACCTCATCCCACCACATTCACTTCTTCCCACCAACCCCCATGCCCACCTTAACACAGAAAATGTAGATGTTTCATGTAATTCACTTAAGTCTCTCAACTCGTGCAATTTTATTAGCAGAAAACACGATTGGCCAGAATTTCTAATCAGTATTACAGATGACAAAGGTGTGTACTCTCCCAAGCTACGCCTTGCCCTCATTACAGGGAGTACTCTGAACATAGCTGCCTCCCCACCACCTGTCTTAATAGAATCCATTTCTGAAATGACTAAGTCCTCCCTCCTTGCAGGGCCCAGAACCAGACGAGCTAATACTTCATAATCTAATTTAAAAACACATATAATTTAAAGAGATGCAAAAAGGGGGAAAGGAGCAGGGAGGGAGGCCTAAGGCTAGTGCAGGTATTCCACTTAAGAACACAAAGACTGGCCTACTGTGCTTGATGCTAAAAAGCTCTGTCAGGGAGGGAATGGTGGGCTGTGTTTAACCCTTTGATAGAAAGCTGGCGCCAGCAATTGCTAAATGCTTAGCTTAGCATTTCTCCTTCTTGCCGTTCATAAGTATCTTCCCATTAGCTCATCCCACAGTGACAGTGAAGGTTAGATTTCATTAGTGCTTATAAAGGAGAACCTGCCTCATTAACTATGAGCTTTCTGTATCTAACCTGTAACAATTTATTTGGAACATGAATCACCATATACTGTATATACTCTCCGTAGATACAAAGCTCCATAACCTACTGATGTATTTTCTTTGGAAGGGTGAAAACAGCTAGAGGTCCTTGGTCAGTTGTCTTTGAGTTGCAAGGAACTACATCAGTGACATTTTCAAGATTATTGCCATTGTAGCACAACAGGAACGCTTTATTTTGATAATCTGCAAGCCGTTACCTGCTCATTGGCAGAGGTCTTCCCCTCAGCAGACTTTGGCCTTTTGGGCGGACTTTCGATTTGTCGATCTGGCAGGAGGGAATGTTTAACCATAGTGTTCGGTCCGGTAACCTCTTTGGATGTGGCGTTCACTCCTGGCAGTCGGTGGAGGGAGAAAGAGAGGGAAAAAAGAGACAGAGTCAGAATGTGAAATATTAAAAATTACAGCAACAATTTAAAAATACAACAAAGCTGTACATTCCAGAATGATTGATGGTTAAACAGTAGATTATTATTGTTGTGTTTTTATATGGAGCTTTTTGGTATAAGTGTTGGAGTAGAATGACATATTTAAGTTGAACGAGTTGTAAGAGAATAAGTAACAGGGCCATGTCAAATTGATATATAGCATCCCATAGATCACACATACATAGTGTATGAGAAATGGGAAAATTGTCTAGAACATAAAATGCACAATTGAACACAATTGAGTGAATAAATTGAAATGTCTGACATTTTGTGGCTGTGTTAGATCACAAAGTGGTCAAATGCCTACTAATAAACATATAATGGATGAATAAGACAAACATGTCCACCCAATGAATATTCATTGGGACATAGGTGATGATTTAAAAAATGATTTGACACCGAAAACCTAAGCATGGATACAAGCATGGACTGCATTATTCACATTCATACACACTGACGTGTTTCTGCCCTGAGGACACGTGAAATGGAGAAAACTCGGGCAGGCTCATTATCACAGCACGACATACATTAAATGTTATGGTAATATTATACACTTCATTAGTTCATATACATTCCCCCAGCTGCCTCAACAACTTCTCTGTCTGTACAAGATGCTAAATTTTCGGGGCTTGGTCACGGCTGGTGGTACAGTAGCAGCGCTGCCTGTGTGTGTGTGTGTGTTTGTCCGTGCGCGTGTAAGCGTGTGTGACGTTAACAGCAGGGCTCAATGTGGAGAGATCAGCCTCTGGTTGTATTTAGTAAATGCTGCAGCCACTGATAAATCTTTCATTAGCCTCATCCTGAGATACAAGCCATGCAGGCCCTGCTATACTCTGCCACTGCAATTTACCCACTCGGCACAACACAAAGACACAGCAACAGCAACTCTCCCTCCCTCCTTCCCTCCCCCCCCTTACTCTCTTCCTCCCTCTCTCCCTAAGCCATCACCACCACCACCAGCCCCCCTTCTCTTGCCTCCCCTCCCTCGTCTGGTCACTCAAGGCAATATGTGAGCCTCACTCTTGCGAATCAACGCTTCACGCTAGATGCACAAATGGAAAAAAAGGGAAATCAAAGCACTGATACATGGAGAGGGGGTTGAAAAAAAAAACATTTTGTATTTCATATTATTCTGTGGCTCGTGTTTGTATTGGGCGCATATCAATTCCTCCGGCCCGTTCATGCATTTTAATTCTGTTGCATTAAGTAGGCGTTCCACTTATTTTATTTGTAATCCCCTATATCTGGAGCCTGAAATATTGGCCTGTCAAGGAAAGTGACAAGAGGGAGAGGGAGGGAGGAAGAAAGGAAGAAAGAGACAGAGAGAGAGAGAGAGAGAGGGGAGAGAAAAAAAAATCACAAGGGCACAATGTGAATTTCCAAGAACATCCGAGAATTGCTCTGCAGCTCAGAATAGCGAGGTAATCTCGTCTTCCACTGCTTGTGATGGCCCCTGCAGGGCTTGTGTGCGTGTCTATGTGCATGTATGTGTGCGTATTATGTGCTTCATGACAGGCCTCTGACACTCCATTGGCCAGGATGGGTCCAGCCTGGAAGCACCCGTCATATCACCTGACCTTTCCCAAAGCCTCCGCCCCGCCTCCCATATTTATTATGACCATTTCTAATTTCAACTTTCAATTTTTGCCTCCGTCTTCCAGTCAATTTGCAACTAAATTACATCCCCTGCAAAAGGAGATGAGGCGATTGTCAGACAAGGGGCCGCAAACACATTTACAATGCGGCGGGGGGAAAGAGCCCACAGATCACCATTGATTACTGTCATATTGAATGTAAATATATGTTTGTGTATAGTGTGTATGTGTGCGTGTTCGTGCAACATGAAGATCTGTCCTTCTGGTTTAGATTTGTCTTCGACCTCGCGCTTTCATCAACACTTATGACACTCACGTGGAGAAAAAAAAACAGTTGGTTAACCTTGAATGTTGAGAGAGCAGTTCTCTCTATGGCCACTTAGGCGCTTTAAATGCCAAGCCCCGTGAGTGAATAATAAAGTTGTTTTGAGGCATAGAATTGCATTCAAAATTGTAGAGTGTCCTCCAAGGATATAATCACCTGCAACACAAATAAAAACAACGAAAAGCCCATTCCAAAGACTATCTACAAATTTATGAGAGAACATTTTAATATCGCTCTGTCTTTAGTTTTTAACCAGCTTTATATTCTTGCCTTCAATAGTGTTAAAATAATTAGAATGAAATAATGTGAGAGAGCAGGATTGAGGACAAGACAGGAGCCTCTCCTCTCATTTTCCTTTGTCTCTGTGCCCCACACTTAATGACTGTGTCCTTTTCCCTCCTCCCTGTTCTTTCCCCTCCTTTCCCACCTTCCCTCTATCCCTTCATCTTTAGGTGGGCTCCACCAGCTGCAGCCCAGTGAAGCGGAGGGGCAGAATAAACCTGACACCGTCCTCCCCCCCTCCACCAATGACAAATGTCTGCATGCAGCAGGACCTTGCTTGATTAGATAAATCAAAAGGTGATTTATGACACTCAACCCCCTTTGCATTGCAGGGGGAGAGAGCGGCACACTCACCACCCATCTTTATTTGCAACTGTCAATGGTGTTTAGGGAGCTGCGTACACACACGCTTATATACACGCAAGTGGGCGCTCAAATGGAGAGAAGTACAGAGCAACGGAGGGAGAGGCCGAGAAATGTAGAGAACGAGAATAAAATGATAGAGAGGGACAGAGAAGCCCATAGCTCTAAATACCTCAGGATATTTCTGTCCCAAATTGTTCCTCAAAAGGCAAGAGGACCGGCAATACCATCACAGCTAATGCTTTTCCCGCGGATCTATTTTAGAATCTGCCCTTTTGTGTCGGAAAGGGTGAGACATTTTGTGCAAACCGAACCAAGCAAATGAGATTTTCACACAAACAAGCATATCATTGAATCCTTATATCTCCCCAACTATGACTTTATATGAAATCAACTACATCTTGAAGCGGGGCTTTCAAAACAATCAAACCGTACCTAGTGCAATCTTTTTTTCTCTCTTTTACAAGCTGCAAAACAATTAGATTCCATTCCTGACATTTCATTTCATGAAAATAAAAAAAGGCCCCACAAACATAGAGCGGAGAGTGGGGAGGTGGGGGGTGGGAGGCTGTCAATTAAGAAGGAGCAGGCTGGGTGGCGGCAGCTTGGATTTAGTATTCAATTTAGCTGTCCTGAGCCCTGGCAGACTGGCTAAGGTTACGGAGTAGTAAATCTAGGAGGGAGAGCTGGCCAAAACAGGCCAGGGAGGGCCGGCCAGCATGATTTACTGGCCTACTGCTCCGAGGTTACGCATTAGGCTGACCCCCGGTCACCTGATAACATTACAGCAACACACTCTGAACCCCAAACTCCCACTGAAGCACTCAGCAGGCCCAGATCTAGCCGGAGGGATGTAGGGAGAGGGAGGGAGAGACTGGGAAGGAGTGAGATGTAGAGAGGCAGAGACATAGTCAGATGGAGAGAGGCTGTTAAACAGCTGCTGTCTTGTAGTTTGTGTTTTTTAATGACTCGCCCTCCTTTCTCTTCCATCTCCAGCGTGTGTTGTAATGAGAGATAAATATGAGCATGGCCTTGTCACATTTGACAAATCGTCTGAGACGTTCAACAAGCTGTCACTGCACAAAAAACACATACATGCTCAAAAGAATTGCTGCAGGCTTGTAATTAAACATGCTAATATCTTTAATATATTTTAATCTTAGAGAGACGGAAAACAAACACAGCTCCCCATCTCCAGTTGGGCAAATTTGCAAGATGCATGCAAATACAAAAAAGCAAAATATTCTGAATGTGAAAAAGCTAATATGGAATATTTAACATCAGATCTTGTTCGCACGTGTTTCTCGTCCTTATCTGCACAATTCAAAATCATACACGAAAATTAATACATAACATCTGACTGTAGGAACAATGAGTAATTTCTTTGCTAATTTGAAGCAGGTAGAGAGATCTGTAATTTCCTTGGGCTGCCTGACAGGCTCATTTCCATGCCAGGGCCTTTGTTTAGTTGGTTATTTATAAGAAGTGGGCCCCTGAGCCATGGTGGCGACATGCGCCATCTACACACACAGCACAAAGCTATCTGGAAGTAATCCACATCGGGGACATTTGCATGGAAAATGTAACATGGATTATAATTAATCTAAAGTGACATGGGATTATAAAAGACAATGTAAATGAAGCAAGGGAAAAAAAGCTCTTTCTGTCTTTCCTTGCCCCTCCCCCCTGTGTCTCTGTCTCTCTCTTCCCCTCTCTCTGTCTATCTGCCCCTCTTTGTTTAAAGGATCTTGGTCTTGGAGATGAAGTGCGCAAACACACTGCTCACTTGGTCACACTGTAATCCCTTCCCTGGAGATCTCCATATGGACACACACACACACACACACACACACACACACACACACACACACACACACACACACACACACACACACACACACACACACTCTCATGCACAGTTCTAAACATTTCAAGCTTGCCAGAGATTTGGGGCTGAGGATGGAGATGCTAAATCTTACTACTTTAAGCTGGAAAAAGAGAAAAACAAGGCCCTGTCTCTGATGATAACCCTAGCATAACAACACACTGACACACCAGGCTCCCTTTTGCATTTTCTGGCATTTGACTTTCTGAAACCTCCTTTAATCCAATCGCAAAATAAAACACCAAAAACCCCACTAGCAATATTACATCTGGCTTCCGAGCCAAACTTGCAGCCGACCCCAAGGCGATTCCTAGAACAAATTATTCACAAAAAAAAGCATACAGCTCTGCTTTATTAAACAGACTCCTGACATCTGATAAACTACACTCGGGGACACGCACATACGTAAGCACGCTTTAAAGTAGGAGGGACCTGGACACTTTTTTGCATGTGTGCGGTGGTGTTAAATGACGCTGGCGGTAATATGCGGCGGTAAATGCATGGATGGTGGTTCCCCGCCAGTCCGTCAGACAGACCTGTCAGAGAGATAGAGCTGAAAGATAGATGACTAGCTAAACTAATAGGGCCCAGCCTCACTCAGCTCTCCTTCTGCCTCATTGAGCCTCACATTATGGAGCTAGGTATGGCATGCTAGGAAGAGGAGGTGGGGAGGGAGTTTGAGATGGATAGAGGGCGGGAGCTAGAAGGTGTGTGTGAGTTGGGGAGGGGGTGTAAGAGAGAAGAGACATTAGTAGAGGGAGAAAGAATGAGAGAGAGAACCCCATGCAATGACAGAGAAAAAAAGGAAAGAGAGACCCCATGCAATATTCATCCCCAGCCATGGATTTCCATCTCATACATAAAAAGACCATATGAATTCTTATTTGGGTAAATCAAATCTAACAAAGCCAGGGCTATCCCGACCACAGCCTCGCAGCAGAGGCATTATGTGCTCCTACCTCACCCCAAAATAACAAAAAACATCAAGCCGTCTTGTACAGATTGTAGCCCCTCCCTGCTTACAGCATAGCCATTCTTACAAACGAATAAGCAGCTCTTTCTATCTTGTGCTCTTTTTTCTATCTGAGGTAATGCCTGCTGATGGGGTCACAGATTGGACAACAATTAAGGGATGGATTGAGCCAGGGGAAAAAAAATAGGAGAGAAAGAAAAATGAAGGGAGTGTGCAGGAAAAAAAAAACTAATTTAAGGGTTGCAAGGATGCGGCGCAATATTAGAAAAACATATACACAGGCCCCCCCCATCTAATCCTGCGCTTATGAAAAATTAATATGTCATCGGAGAGGGCACAAGAACGAGAAAAGATTAATGCAAGGCGCTTATAAATTACAAGCACGCAAACTGATTTGATTAAAAAATAATCTGGGGCCTGGACATAGCCTGGTAATATCCACAGCACTCAACTTATCCCTCTCTCTTTCTCTCCGTTTTTTTTTCTCTCTCTTTCTTCCCCACTCTCTCCCTGTCTCTCTCTTTCTCTTTTTCTCTTTCTGTCAGATGGAAACGATTAAAGCAGGTCACATGGAGGCTAGTCAGCAGCATTCACATGTTACACACACATGTTAGAACCTTATCTGAAGGCGAGAGAGGGAGAGATGAACGATAACTTAGAAAAGAAGGGAAGCTTACGGTGCGTGTGTGTGTGTGTGTGTGTGTGTGTGTGTGTGTGTATGTGTGTACTTACGGTCAGTTCTCCTGCTGTCAGTCAAGTCTCGGTCAGTGAGGTTGAGTCCCGGCCTGGAGGAAGAGCGAGGAGGTCTCTCACCGTCCTCAGCACTCTCTTCTGAAAATGCACATAAAAAAATGACTACATTACCCATGATGCTTCCTAAAAAAAGTATTCCCTTGAAGGGGCACAAGCCCTGAGAAGAGAAAGCTTTCCACTGTTTATCAGATATTAGATATTGCTAGATCATATTAGTCATTTAAAAAATATTCGTACTTGTACATGTTCAGTTAATCCTCATAAAACCTCCTTTTTCTACACAGAGGTCAGGTTTACTCTAATGTACAGTTTATCTCGCTAGCAAATAATGCTTCTAGTGACTTAAACACATGTTCTGTTGAAATAGCCCAGCAGTGCCACTTCTAATGGGTGAAACATAATACATACTGCCTGAAAGCAGGGAAGCTGTGTGACGACAAAATATGTCCTACACAGACACTATTTCAGTTATTTTGATACCCCTTGACTGAAAAAAAAAGTATTAAAATGTATTTTCTTTAAAAAGCCATAATGATATTTACTTGTCATAATATTTTCTAATCAATATATTATATATATACAATATTTCAAATAAATGTTACATTTTTTTAAAATTGTTTTTTCCTCAATATATTTTGATTATTATTTCAGGTTAAAGAAATGTTCATATTTCAGCACAGATGAAAATATTAATTTAAATTTTATTTTAATTTCAATTGTAAAAAAATTAAAATTGCTTGAAAAAACTACTTTATTAATACCACTTCAAAAAAATAGAGACCAATATTAAGTGTATCGTATAGCCCACATTTAACCAATATATTTAGTAAAAGTAAAAAAAAAAAAACTAATGCAAAAAGTGTGTACTCTACCTTACTATATATAGACACTGTGTCTATGCATTTTTGTAACCTCTGTAAAAAATGTGCGTGCGTGCACACACACACACACACACAAACCAACACACACACACGTGCAGTCCTGTACTATTAGCAGATTAGCCTGCCCATCTCTGAGAGTTCAGCCCCTTGTTTGATAATTCTGTGTATCTGCAGTGTTCTGCCAGTGGATTAAAGTGTGTGTGTGTGAGTGTGTGCGTGCTCCGTGTGTGTGCGTGTGTACGTTCGAGTGTGTATATGTGTCGCCAGCGCAAGCTAACACTAATCCTAGCCGAGCCCCAGCGCTCCCTTTCATCCAGCCATCATTTGTCTCCGGCTGGGCTGATGTCACTTTGTAATGAATTTTGAGCAGTCTGAGAGAGGCCAGATAACCAGGCACACACACACACACACACACACACACACACACACACACACACACACAAAACATATACACGCATATAGTAGGGTCCCTGCACCATCTCAGGGTAGCACACACAAATGCAAAATCAAACAGAAACACTTGCACACGGGTGTCAAATCATACACACACGGTATCATATTCACACACACACGGAGCAAAACCGTTAAAAATTTCATGTCTTCTAAACGGGGGGAGGGGGGGTCTCTTTCACCACAAACCCCTCACTCTGCCAGAGAATGAAACTGGTGTATGCGTCTGTGTGCAAGTGTGTTTGTGTGAGTGTGCGTAAAAGAGCTGCGCTCATCAATCCTGCACTGCCTTAATAACCATATTTTATAACACACACACACGCACGCACACACACACACAGAGTCATATTCATAGAAATCAGGCAAAGGGTGCACTGAGGTCAGCTTACATTTGCATACAATCACTTTGGCCATTGTATGATGAGCACAAGGGGTCTGCAGAACCCCCCTCGGAAACATGATATGATTAACCCCTTCACATACAGCGGGGTGCACGAACACAACCAAAGACACACACACACATGCAAAGACACAGACAGACACACAGACTAAGTGCTGGCGCCGTTGCTTTAAGCGCTAACACATTAAGTGGACATTATATACAGCATGAAATTTTCATGGCAGATGCTGGCATGTGATTGAGGAGGAAAATTGTGCTTGTGTGCGTTCGTATTCATGAATGCTGTTGTATTTTTGCATTTGCACATGTGTGTGAGCGCTGTTTGCACATGTGTATGCACAGACTATTTCAAGGTGTATGTGTGCGTCCTTGCACATGTGTGTGTTTGTGTGTGAATGGGAGAGAGAGAGACTGCACTCTGCTCCTGATGTTTTATTAATACGTTGGTGACAACGGGGATGAAATATCTCCTGTCAGCCAAGAGAGCCCGGGCTGCAGAAATTGCAATTTTCACTGCTGGTGCTGCAGCGTCCATCTTTGTATTTTAATTCACCCCACCTTCGTATAGAGGGGAAGGGGAAGGATAGCATGTGTGTGCGCGTTTGTGTGTAAATGTTGTGTGTAGTGGGTTCGAAAGTCTTTCATCACTGCTTTATCTTTTCTCTATACTTGACTTTTGTTCGATGCCAAGGAAAAGCAAACAGCACAAATCGAACAGCATGTTTCACAGAAGAGTGAGACAAGAAGGGGAGGGAGAGGGGTCAAAACAGAAATACAGAGAGAGAAAAATAAGCTCTCGAAGATCTCACATACTGCAAGGTCAGGACAATGTCTAAAAAGAAAGAATAAAAAAAATCTCAAAAAGCAGAAGGGAAAAAACATCTTTTCATCTCTTTTGTTATTGTCTGCCTTCATTCCCTCACTGCATTGTATGTACTGTATGTAAAAATTAGATCTACTATTGCTTTGATCGAAAGCAGGCTGTTTTGATGTAACAGGTTCAGTGTACATTTTTTATTATATATTATTGCTATAATAATGTACTGTAGCTTTTGATTTATATCATTAATAGATTTATTTTAAGATTATCTCATGTGATTTAAACAAAAATGTAGGTTAGAAACAACACCAATTTAGTGATCATTATCATGCACATCTCTGATGACATATTCAGGAAATAATCAGGGTAAGCTGATGTAAATAAAATAAACAAAACTTCATTACTTCAACCTTAATTTGTTTGATATTGCTTGATATGATGTTTGCAAGAAATTATTTTATATTAGCCTGTTAAAGCAAAATAAACTCCCCCAACAAAAAAGGAGGATACTGATCAGCTAGCGCTTGATCATGACATTACTAAACCAGCATTTTAACTAACCTCTAGGGGGCAGTCTACCTGTAGCTAGATAGGACACAAGAAACGAGAGACAATGAACAGAGAGAGGGAACGAGAGGGAGGAATGAGGGTGAAGAGTGGGTGAAGAAAGAGAAAAAGAGAGAGGAAAGGAGGGGGTGATCATCTGGGCCTCATCAGTGTTTTTTTTCACTCCTTTCCCCTTTTAGTCGGTTAGATCTGTGGTGTGTGTGCGTTTGTGTGTGTGTGCGTGCGCGCATACGGGGAATGTGTTTCCACACTGAGGACATTCCCAGACGAGCTCTCTCAATACATCAGCACAGCGTCTGCCCTCTGACTGACCCTGACAGTTACACACCGCACGAGTGTGTACGGGAGTGCCCGCGCCATTGCGCGTGCTCGAGTGTGTTTGTGTGGATGTGCGCCATTGATCAAGTGAGTGAGACAGTGACTGCATGTGTTTGCATGTGAGTTGTCATGTGCAAGTGTGTGTGTGTGTGTGAGAGAGAGAAAAACAAGAGACAGAGGAGAGGGTTCTGCGGCAGGGACTCTCTTAACCATCAACTTAATCGCTACCAGAGGACGCACAGAGCAAAAACTTTCGCAGTCACCTTCCACTGCCTTGTTTGTGCGCGCGCGCGCGCGCCCACACACACACACACACACACACACACACACACAGGGAGTGGGTCAGGCTGTGGAGGGTGTGTGATTTTGGCAGCCTGGTGGGACTCTCTTTGATGTGGGTCGGTCGGAACATTAAAGCCGGCCGGTGAGCTCGAGCTAACCACAGACCCTGGGTCCGATTACCCTGCAACCAACACCGGCCTATATTTAACCGTTAGAGAGGAAGAATAATTAAGTGAGTCTTGATCAGGGATGCAGCCAAATCAGCCTGCTTTTAGATTTAACTATTAATTGGAAGCCAGTGTAACCAATTAGGCCCCTGGATGAATAACTCTCTTGTTTGTCCAATAAAAAAACTCCTGAAATCCCCAACATATTTGCGATCTAAAAAGGAAACGTGTTCTGAATTATTTCACTACAAATTTGAGTACAAAACATCACAGTCAAGAATAAAATGGAAAAACAAGTTTCCGACAGTAGGAGAAAGACATATAGAAAGAGATGTTTGGAAAGAAAAAAATGGAGGAATAGACATATGGGAGATGGAGGCAATGGAGGATGTATTGAAAGTGTCAGTGCAGTGTGTTTGTGTGTGTGTGAGTGTGTGTGTGTGTGTGTGTGTGTGCCCTCTAGCTGTATAATGACCTGCTCTGAGACCACTCGCTCCCCTTCCCGTCTCCCCCTAAGGGCCCATAACCGCCATGCCGGGTCATTATGTGCCCGGTGGAGGACTCAGTCGTACAGCGTGCAACTGTAGAGCAATGCAACGCGGAGAAACTGGACACGCAGGCTCCAAAATGGCTGAATTCATTAGCTGGGGCCGAGCTGCCTCTAATTTGCTTCCTTCGGGCTAGGATGGTGCTCATTAAAGGGGTAAAGGAGTTAAAAAAAACATTTTTTTTTACATTATTGTTTGTCTTAAATCATAGACACCATGAAAGCGGAGCATCAAGTGAAACGGTAATTGCTGCCAAAGAAAATATCATGAGAAATATACGAGAATAATTAGACTGAGACACTATTGCAGCTGTTAGGACTCTATATGCTACAATATTATGAGTGCTCTTGTGCTCTATATGTAAAATAATAATAAAGACTAGATATGTGTCTGGTGTATCTGTGGTAGTAATGCAGCCTTAATGTTTTGCGTAACACCCATGACTGCCATGTCTCCCCCACTTAGCCATGATGTTGACGCTGATTTCTTCTTACAACTCTGGTCATGTCCCCTGTGAGACCACGTGTGCATGTGCATGTGCGTGTGTGTGTGTGTGTGTGTGTGTGTGCACGCGCCAGCAATAGGGGCCCTGTGATGTCACATTCCTGCGCCGCGCGTGGCTCTAGTTTGGCCTCTAGGTTTTAAAGGGGAAAGCTTTGAAACATTACACCATCCCACACAGTCACAGCCATGCGCACACACACACACACACAGTCAAGGGCCAGTGGTAATACTGCCAGGGTAATAACCTTACAGACTTACTGATCTCCCTCCCTCCCGTTCTCTCACCCTCAAATCTTTATTTACCCTACTCTCCCTCCTCATCCCCCCTGCTCTCT
The DNA here is from genome assembly GCF_008729295.1 of Plectropomus leopardus. Lineage (NCBI taxonomy): Eukaryota > Metazoa > Chordata > Actinopteri > Perciformes > Serranidae > Plectropomus > Plectropomus leopardus. Next base: position 14,892,704 of record NC_056483.1, read on the forward strand.
CCCCTCGTTCTCCCTGTACCTTTCCCCCCCGAATTTCAGCGCGTTTAACAAGCATTTAGATCTTAACCAGATGTTGTTAATGTAGCATGTCTAAAATACTAAACATCAACCCAGCGGAGAGGGGCTACAGCTCCTGCACAGGGCCTGGGAATAACTGACACACACACACACACACACACACACCTGCACTCGCTCACACACACCTACACACGAAAAACCCCTCACACATATACTCCCACATGGCGCTCAATGTATTTCACGCACAGAGCTCTACAGCCCACATGCTAACATGTAAACACACACACACACACCAGCACAAGCAAACACACGTGTTTCCATCCACACTCTGAGATCCACCCACACCCACCCACTTATTGCTTAAAACACATGAGAACTTATTACACTAGCAACAAAAAAAATCTATTGTTTCAGGTTGACTCTGAAAGGCAGACAATAGGATTGTCACATTTAATACGCTCCCGGTGTGAATGTCAATAAGTTGAACTGACAGAATAAGCTGAAAAAATGACTTTTGTGTAAAAAACGCTTGTATCAGCAGCTCCAAATTTGCTTTGTTGTTGTCAATTACGACTTCCTGAGACACTTCATTGTATTTTCTTTCGCTCAAATTGCCCGCTCCGCTGTCTTGCAGGCGACTAACAAAACACCTATTACTCTTTTGAAAAAAAAAAAAAAGAAAAAAAAAATCATATGAATAAACATAGCCAAGATTAAAGGCTTGCATGTCTTGCTTGCTGCGCAGACAGAAACTGTTGTTTCGTGTTAAGAGGGGTTTCATTTTCTGTGCTGTGAGCACTGGGGGGGGGGATGATGTTAATGATTCTTTAATAGCAAATACAAAAGGTTTTCACAGGACAAAAATATGGCTTCAAAAGGTTCAGTGGTGGAAAAAAAAAAATTGCTGCAACACCTGGCCTTATACAATAGACTAGCACACCTACTGTACACCTCCACACGTGTGCGCACACACAGACACACACACACACACACACAGACACACACACACACACACACCTGCATCTTACACAACAGCCATATTGCATTTCGGCTGTTTGAATCACCTTAGGCTGAGTAGGTGAATTGAGGAGGCGGCACGGCAAGCTTACTGAGGGATTTAGGAATAATTTGAAAAGAAGATTCCTCTCCTCTGTTTCATCCCCCCCCCCCCTTCTCTATTTTCTGTTTTTCCTGGTCTTTTATGATTCCTCAGTCCAATATTTATCTAGCCCCTGATTATAAACATCTGGCCGATGGGGCAGTCTGCACAGCGGCAGCCACAAAACACACACACACACACACACTCGCAGAGTCACACACATAGTGGAAATATCACACACGCTCTCCAACGTGACCCTGTCAGGTCCAGACCGGAGGACAGAGGGAGAGAGAAACAGAGAGAGAGAGAGGGAGTCGGACCAGACAGAGACAGAGAGAAAGAACTAGGAGCTGAGGGTTAATGGCCTTCCCATCTCTGTGATAAGAATTCATTCTGTTCTATTACCAGCACTTATCTACAGAGGCTGCTGTCTTTCCCCTCTCTCCCCCAAACACACACACAAACACACACACACACACACACACACACACACACGCACACACAGCAAGGGTCCGAGATCGATAGATGAACCTAATGAAGAAAGCAGCTGTTTCTCGGCATACCTGCTCAACTCTATCAGCCCAACAAGATCTCCCTGCCGCATTCATCTGTCTGTCTATCCATCCATTTATCCATCCACCTATCTATCCATCTGTCCATCTCTTTTTATAACTTTTCACACAGCTATCCATCCATATACCTCCAGTGCCTCCATTCATCCCTCTATCTGTCCATCCATCACTACACTGGTAAACAAAGATACCAGCAGGATAGATATAGTTTCCAATTGACCAGACCGATACTTGTCATGTATTCAAGGTTTATTTATTTTCCGAGAACTAATACGAGGAGGGAATCAGGGAATCTAATAAAATGGCTGCCATGGTTTAAGAGAATGGCCGTATATGTGTATGTGTGTGTGTGTGTGTGCGTGTGTGTGTGTGTGTGTGTGTGTGTGTTTGTGTCTCTGCTTAAAATAGGCCTGTGACGGGCAGTGGCCAAATGGATAATGCTTAAACAGATCTTTATCCTATTGGGCTACTGTCCCGTTTTTAGCTGCATAAAAACCATCTGCTTTCAGAGCCACCAAAAACAAGACTGTAATCCTGGATGGAAATCAAAGAAAAGATTTTAGTAGATAGAAAGGACAGATAAAAAATACAGTTATGGGATCATGAAAAGTTGTATCCATGTAGTTTTTATCAACTCATTTCTTAAAAAAAAAAAAAAAAGCAGATATTCAGGCAAAACAGAAATGTGAATCCTCATTTTCAAGAATTTACTTCATTGCATGTGTTTTGTATGCATGCTGCTATTCAATTTCCGTGCTTTTCTATGACTACATTCCTCATATATACAGGCTACGGTTGAGTTCAGACCACCACACAGCTGCCATTAGCACATAACAATTTAATGTACTGACAATAAGTCCATGTGACACATCTTTTTGCCATACAGGAGTGTGCAAAACAAAAAATGTGCGCATTGTCAGGGCCTTATTATGTGTTGAGCTTAGGGGAGGATGGCAGGACTCTTCAACATAAGAAGAATAGAGTCACGGAAGAAAAAGAAAAATATCTTCAAGCCCAAATATTCATTAGGTTGCTCAGAATCATCTCCAAAAGGACCACATGGAACCTGTAATACATGGGCACATATGTTCACATGCAACACACACACACACACACACAAACACACATGAATACACAGACCTGGGGCGACTGCCCCGGAGATGGTATTCGCAGACGGTTACAAATAAGGAGTGTTGGCTTTCCTCTGACTTTCTCAAAAACATGCAAAAAATGTCCATTTCATTACTGGCTAAACAATGTCATATGGGCCCCCACTGGCCCTAATAGAAGCAGACAAAGACAGAGCAGCACACATATGCTTCGAATAAATCAGATTACTGAGGGAGAGTGGGGGAGAGAAAGAGTGAGAGAAAGAGGGAAAGAAAGAGAGACACCGCCAGACACTTAGAGGATTGACAATATTCCCTTTTCTTGCTACCTCCACCCCTCCCTTTCCTTCACTTTCTTAACTCCCCCAACCCCCCCAAGCGGGATCTGTTTTAGATTTGAGCCAGTGCTAGAGCCATATCTCTACCTTATCTCTGCTAGCCGTCAGAAAACAGAAAGCTCCATGTTTCCATGCATTAGACTCCCGGCCCCTGACACGCCACTTGAAAATCTCACAGCCCCTCAAAATGGTTGAGCAGGAAAATAAAACAGCAAAGATATCATTTAAATCAAATGAAATGCAGGTTACTGGGTTGCATTGATATATTTTTTTTTCTTTTTTGAAGTGCGCTCTGATACAGTGTCATATCAAAGAAAATGTCAGCCGTGAAAATTATGGAAATACATTTTGGCATTGTGACAACAAATGTCACCCAATATCCCCCAAAATGAGATCACACTTTGACAACCACAAAGCGTCATTAACTGTATTCGAAAAGCCATCAGAATTTGAGGGGCTGTGACATTTTCTACCCTCCCTGACCAGCTCTGGGTGTCGAACCCCTATGAAGATATCCCGTCGTGTTTTTGACTCCAATTATGCCAAAGCACTTCTCTGATGACTGTAAAGGGAAGTATTGATTCTCCTTAAAGTTGCAACAAAAAAAGGGGAAAAAAAGCGTAGACAGGGTGGGGAATATGTTAACAATTTGAAGACAAAGGAAAATCAATATTCAAATGACTCCTTATATTGATTTATAATTAAGTCTTAATTGCGGCTAAGGCTTGGACTTTCAAACTGCCGAGTGACGTTAGCTGGGAAAAAAGATAGGGGAACATTATTGATACACTTTAACAGTGGTGGTCACCCAGACATTGATTCAGCCGTTTTGCGGTGCCTTTGACATGCTCTGAGGATCTAAATGTATGTGCATTTAAGGAGACACACATACACACAGAGAAAAGATGCACATACCTGCATGCACAAACAAATACACACACCTTAGCGAACTAACACAGCATAATTAACCTTCATCCGGGAAAAGTCAGGGCTGCCTTATCTGCAAACTTGAGTGTGCATATGTGTGTGTGCTGTAATTACACCATCAGGTGTGGAACTGATTGACTTCAGATGGGGTTTGTGGAGGTATTATTCTGGCCAAAATAAGTGAGTGAAAGGAATGTGTGTGTGTGTGTGTGTGTGTGTGTGTGTGTGAAATGTGTTTAACGTGCTGATTTTTATACCCCGTCACATTTCTTTGTGATATGAGTGTGCATGCTGGTCTCTTCATGTGCTTCAGCTCAAAGTGCGAGTGTGTGTTCATGTTCAAATCTGTGTGTGTATTTGTCCCCACGGGCCTAATCAGGTATCAGATACCTTTTGTTTTGGGAGCTCATTGATGGATGAAATCTTTATCTGTGCTATTGATCAGGAGGGCGCGGGTCCTAAACTGTCTGTCTAGCTGCCTGCCTGCTCCAGCTCTAACAAGATTGCCAGGGCCGAGTATATCAGTTAACATTTAATCAATGGCAGCTTAAGACACTGGGGCTAAGGGAAAGAAGCCCACCGCTTCAGCCCCCTGCCCCAAACCATTACCCAGGATTGAATGGGAACTATACGTGTGTGTGTGTGTGTGGGGGTTCCAGATGATTACAAGGGATTGGGTCTGGTTGATCACATGTCTTCAGGGGACAGAGGTGTGAGTATGTGTGCGTCAGTGTTTACAGGCATGCGAGTGCTGACTTGTCGATACATGTTAATACGTCAAAAACGCCAGAGGGGGTGGTATGCTGCCCGCACTGCTCTCAAGAAAATAGGAAAACTGAATGAAGTGACTGATGTGTTGGGGGAAAAAATTGCCATTCAAATCAAGTGAAGGCTTCAAATTGAACATGCCTGTGTGGAAAATACACTCACACACACACTGCAGTGGGAAGATATGACATATCAGGCAATGCGTGATTTCTTTTTTTCTGCCTTGCTTGCAAAAAGCCCCCTGATGGTAAAATGCAAAAAAAGGAGAGTCAGCGAAAAAAGAAATATGATCAGTTAGACTTTTTTTTATTTTACCATCAGCTCATCTTACTGTAAATGAAACCCCATCAGATCTAAGAGACAGATCCTTCATCTCTCATCTTAATTTTTTTTCTTTCATTTTTTTATTCACGCTATCGCTGGATCTCATCATCATCAAATCTCATTTTGAGAGAATTAAAGATGTACTTACAGCATTTGCCTATGCACTGTGTGTGTGTGTGTGTGTGTGAGGTTCAGCGTGTCGGTGTGTATGTGCGCGTTTGTCAGGGGGTTGCTATGATGGGGGAAGCCCCTCTCACGTCCCTGCCTTTCGTCCAAAGCCTGGGAGATTCCCACCACCAAAAATCAATGTGTGTGAGAGCATATGTGCGCCTGTGTGTGTGTCAAGGTTTTGTAAGACAAATCTCTCCAGCGTGCGCCGCTTTAGTGCTATTGAACCAGGCTTCGATCACTCGGCCACTGTGAATAATGCAAGGGAGGCTACTGCTCACTTACAGCGCAGGATGCTTGCATGCCTGTGTGTGTGTGTGTGTGTGTGTGTGTGTGTGGGTGTGGGTGTGTGTGACAGGATGGTCCTTTTTCCCTCTTGCAAATGCAACGGGGCAGTTCTTCGACGTTCCTCCACTTGGCCCTCTTAATCTCGTGTCAGATACAGGAACTCCCACATTGATACTGTCTCTCTGAGTGTGCGCGCCATATGTGTGTGTGTGCACGCATGAGTGTGTATGCTGGAGGCTCCTACAGTAGACGGGAAGAGCTTAACTCAAGCAGACAGCTCAGGCCTGCACTTTGACACACCCTGACTCATTACATACAGCCGGCACACAGTGGAATATTGTCATTAAAAAAGACAATTAGATATGAAGTCAAGGGAGCATCGCTTACACACACATGGACACACACGCCTGCAAACACACAGCGCAGGAAATATAGGTGAACTTCATATCCCCAGGTATATGAAGCGGAGATATTAATAATCAGGATGTTACAGAGTAATTAAAATGATTCCAAATGATGTGTGTGTGTGTGTGTGTCTGTGTGCTTCTGTTAATTAAGCTGAATGATTTGATATGACACAAACCGTAATGCTTTAATGGTGTCCCTATACTTGATGTGGCTGGAGGGGACGACCGTTGATGGGGCTATAGGGAGAGACAGGGCGACACGAAAACAGATACAGCTGCTCATCGGCCCTGCCTAAGAGGAGCATCTCTTTTTTCGACATAATTATCTGTGTCATCACTTATGAGGCAATTAAACAAACATCAGTTCCTATTTCCTCTCCCTCCGTCTCTCCTCTCCTCTTATTCCGCTTCCTCATCTTCTCCTCTCCTGCCATCTGCGCTCCCCATCACCTCTCCTCTGCTCATTTTATTTAATCTACTCCTCTCCTCTCTTCTCCTCTCCTCTCCTCTTCTCTTCTCTCCTCTTCTCTCCTCTCCTCTCCTCTCCTCCCCCCTCTGCTCCTCTTCCTCCTCTCCTGTGTGACTCCAGACAAGGTTTCAATTTCAGCATGCTGATTGTCTCATTGCCGACTCTATGCATGTCTAACACTTACTGGCACTCTGGGGACCGGCAATACACACCATAGAATGCCTATTACACTCCCACACGTTTCTGGTGAGCGTGTGTTTGTACGTACGTGTGTGTGTGTGTGTGTGTGTGTGTGTGTGTGTGTGTGTGTGCAAGAGGTGATGAGGGTGTAAAATGCCTATTACGCTGAGAGTCTGGTCTCTCTTACACTGGAGAGAATTCTCTGGCGCCTAAAGAGCAGAAAATTGCAACGCTCCTCTTCCTCACTCCCCATTAACCTGCTTTTGAAACAAAGGCCTGACCAAGGTGTGTGTGCGTGTGTGTGTGTGTGTATACCCTTGCCCATTAACTCCACGTGCCATCATGGGTAAAGCACCTTGTGGGCCCAGCCAAGCAGAAACACCAGTGTCTTTTCTGCATATACCTCCCGTCCTGTTTTCTATTATATTTAACTGCCTCACACAGGCTACTTTTTTGCATGCTGCACTTTTACATAACAATGCCTTCTCTTCACCACATTTGTGTTTCTCTATCAGTCACCCAAATTTAGTCAAATGTATATTTTTATGCCCCTAAATGAACTTGCCACTCATTTTTTCCTTCCGCCCTTCATAAAAAACAGCACAAGCAAGATGGCATCTTACGAAGAGCTCGGAGATGACTAAAGCAGCGGGCATATTTGTCTAATTTGCACAAAGACATCCACATCAAAGCACAAATCAAGACCCAGGCTCATTCAATGGATTTTTATCAGTCTATCCATTTCTTTTTTTTTCTCTCTACCCAGCATCCTTTTTCCTCTCTCTGTCACATTCCTCTTTCTCTCTCTATTTTCAGAGTGTTATTAGGACATGATAAAAGCGAATGGGATGTCATGACACGAGACCCCCTGTTAGCATTAGGAGGTGGGAGAGAAAACGAACGAGAGAACGGGGTGGGGGTGGGGGGGAGATGAAAGAGATTTGTCTGGAAATTATTGCTCACAAGGCATTGATTCTCTGCTTTAATCTCACACAGTGTGCTCAAAATTTCCTATTAGGGAGATGAAGAAAAGGAGAGAGAGAGGGAGATGGGTCTTATTCACATAGGTGGGGAGGTGAAACTTGGCATGTCTCTTGGTGTTTCTTTGGGCAGATGTTACATACCATTTTCCTTATTCTGGAAAGAGAAGTCCAGAATCTTTATTCTTTGTTACTTGTGCTGTCTTGCTTCAAGGCCATTAGTCTGCTGTAAGTAAACAGTGGAGAGGAAAAGCTATTGCTACTGAACCGCTGGAGGGTCATATAGATGCGCGCGCGCACACACACACACACACACACACACACACACACACACACGACAAGCCACTGACAGCTGCTATAGCTGCAAAGCTTCCTCCGGTTAGCGACGATTAGCCTTTGCTATAGGTAATCAATAGCTGCTATCAATTCCATACCTCCCACTGATGGATGAGGTAAAGGAAACAGAGAGGAAAGTGGGGAAGAAGGGAGCAATAGAGGGAGAGAATTTGTTACTGCTGCTGCAAGGAATGACAGAAACTCTACCTGACAATACCACCTCTGAAAGTTCCTGCTCTCTTCTTTGTGTGAGTGTGTGTGCATACAGGCTGCCTTAAATGTCCATCTGTGAATTGTATCATCGCGCTCTGAGATTAGTGGCTGCTTGGACCCAGTGAGCGTATTGCCTGGTTACCGCGGCTCCGGCTCCACACAACCCTCCTCCCATCACCGGATTGTTTGTCTTAATGCTGTGTGACATGGCCCATTGTTTTGTCCATCTGTGGTTAAGAGTCAATGGACAGAGGGTGTATGAGGGGATCGGGGAGAGAAAAGAATGGAGGTGAGGGAGATGAAAATAAAGAAGAGCGGGGGCTGGGGGGGGGAGATGAAGGCAGGGAAAAGGGAAAGAAACAAGATGGGGACAAGAGCTGAAAGAATATTGAAAGGTCAGAAAGAGAGTGAGGGTGAGGGAAAACATGCAATAACTCTGATTTCAATATGGTTCTCAGACTTCCTTTTCCAGGACCTTCCACAGACTTTCAGCTCCATATGGAGCGGAGCCTTAAGCTCTTTGTGATATCACCGACGTGAAAGACGTCCTGGCCCTGTGACGCCAGTCCCCTCTTCAAAGGGTTAAGTCATATTTATTATGCGTCCTCATAGCCCCACGGCTTTGTATTGTAAATAAGACTAATGTGGCATTGGTCAGGTATGCTAATTCAGATAATCAGCGCAATTTCTGCAAATTATAACTGTCAGTGTGGTGGGCACAGAACCTTGGCGGAAAACATGAGGGAACAATTTAGTCGGGTAATACCCCTCCACCAAAGAGCTGCTCAACTCAAAGAAAAACAATCGGCCTGAGCCCATACCGCCCCGACACACCATTTCAAAAATAGTTTATGGTGAACGAGGCTCATTTTTTTCTGAGGCACAAGTCAGCCTGCTGCCCTTTTTTTTCCCCTATGTGCACACACAGACCACAAAGTAATTATAATTCGCTTGGATGGAATTATTCAAAAAATGACCACATCTTTTACTCCCTTAGCCATAGAGAATATGGTTTGGGGAAATTTGGGGTAAATTGCTACTTGCCGAAAATATAATAATATACATATATGAATGTGCCTTATTTTGATTTGACAAATGATTTAAAATGCAGTGTATTGTCTCCAGCTAATTGTACAGCAATAAAAAACTACATACTTCACAAAAAATCCCCTTGGGTAACATCACATCACTCTCATCAGAATAGTTCTCCGCGGGAACTGCATTTTACTCATGTTGGGCACATAGAATAACATTCCAAGTTTTTATTATGCGAGGAATGGATCCCGCCTGACTGGAATCTGTGGACTTTACCTTTTATGTAAGTAACTTCCTGTTTCACAGTAAATGAGAAGGAAAAGGTCACAACTAATTTATTAACAGTTGGCAATCAGCTGTTTGTAAGAAAATCAATATGCAATATAATTGGCTGCCTTAACCTATTAAACTTCTAATCTAAACACAGATATCTCATGGGTGAATATACCAGAGGGGAGGCATATGCAGCATTAAACTATTACTAAAAAACGAAAAAATTGTGATTTGATGATCCAGCTGCTCTCACCTACTGCACTCTGACTTGAAAAAGAAAATGGCCACCACTGCGCTAGTGGTTAGCTAGATATGGGTGTGTGTTGCATCCTTTCTCTCACTGCTCCGGCCATCCGTGAATGTTTATGTAATGGCCACAAATTACTGAGACAAACCCTGGAAATAGACTTCTGTCTGAGGAGGGACCTCCTTTAAAAAAAAAAAAAAAAAAAGACAACCGCTGGAATGGCGAAACCACCCCCACTACCCAGAGGAAAAAAAGTCTAAGATGAAGGAGTGAAAGTGAGGGAGGAGGGAAAACCTAATACCTCAAAAGATGCCTTAGTGTCATCACATCGAAATGCTCTTTGGGAAACAGCAAAGCCCTTTCCCACATCGAACTGAATAATCATTTTTTTTGGTGCTTTGACTCGGTTCAGACAGTTTGGGTTGGGTAAATTTGGAAATAGGGAATGTCGGGCGCACTTGGAAACAAGCAAGATGGCACATTTGCTCTCTGCTCATGTTCCATCACTTCCTGCTGGACGCACAAGCACATATCGGGATAATAAGTGTCCATTAGGCTCCATTTTTAGCCTACAGCTGCTATCTAAATGGTTAGCACGGCTACACTAATTTGACTAGGACCAAAAATGACCCAGAGCCTTATCACTCAGAGAAAACAAAAGGCTCTGGATACACACACACATGCACGCACTCGCATAGACACACATACACCCACACGATAAAAGTGTTGTCGGTCTCTCTAAGTCAGAAGAGGTCTTTTGTTTAAAAGGGGGACTCAGACAAAGAGGGTCCTCTCCCTCCCTCTTTAATGCATGTGGGGGGGGGGGGGGGGGGGGGCATAGAGGGATGGAGATGTGTGGGTGGTGGTGGTGGAGCGATGGATGACAGGCCAGGCTCTCAGAAATAATTACCTCCATAAGATCCCATCTCCCTTTCCTTTTTGTGAGGGACAGAGGGACCGAAAGGGGAAAAAAATGACAGAAAGTAAAGTATGCAGAAAAGGCCCTGTTGTTTCTGCTTGGTCTGGCTTATGAGGAGCTTTACACATGATGGAGCACAGGGCTAATGGGTGAGGATACACATAGAAAAACACACTCGTGCACACATACACACACATCCTCACAGCGTTCTTTATGGCTAAACAAATGGTCAAATGGGAGAGGCGGCAGCAGAGAAAGAAGTCAGAGGGAGAAAAATCCCTGTAACAACTAAACTTCAGAGACTGTCAATGTCTCCAAAATCCAGCTAAAGAAATTGCTCAAATTATAAAATCAACGATGGAATACCCGTGACTCGCAACCCGTCATATCTTTCTTTTTTCAGCTCGAATTTTACTAAACAGCTCTATTCAGGGCGTAACTTCATTATAGAGAACGGCACAAAAACATGAAATTCTCTAACAACTTTTGGACGACCCTCAAAGCAAAGCGGCCTCCAAGTCCTCCATGTTGAGAGGCAATTCATTTATGCTTCCCTTTCTGATGCAAACTGGCATTTTTTGTCATAAACTCAATTTGCTTTAACACTTCTAATTGTACACATGATGAACGGTTCATCTCAGAAATGTGGGCAACAGTGGGCTTTTTTGTCTCTGACGGAAAAAAAAAAAAAAAAAAGTTGTTGCTGTACAGTCAGTGGGAGTTAGTGCCAATGATATGAGCACGCACACACACACACACACACACACACACACACACACACACACACACACACACACAAACACACTTCAGTCTCACTTCACAACGGTGTTTACCTAGTGTAAAGGATGAGACGACTGGGCCCAGGTTCGGGGAATTACAGACTCAAAAGGATAACAAAGAGTGAAAGGTTCTCAAATAAACATGCACTAGCAAACACATGTATTGACATGCACACAATGCAGTCCAGCAGAAGTGTTCCTTGTACACTCCTATCTTTGTTCAAAACACCTATACCCTTGCAGTGCGTCTATGCAGCACTGTATCCTTAATTAGGCCATAAAATCAGCATCAAAATTGTTTAATGAAAGCCATTCACATGTACATAAAGTCCAGAGCATTAGAACTCTTATTCCCAAATGGGCCTATAATTATCTGGCTCAGTGCCAGGTCCCAGGCTTTAAGAGAAAGATACCGGTCAGCACTTAAATTAATCTTTTTCATACCAGTCTCTAATGAACAGAAAGTGCTCGAGTCAGGAGTTGTAGCCCCAGAAAACTAACAGCACGCATACACATGCACGTACACACAAATAGAGGGTCCTTAAACTGAACACTGGCTGGAAATGTTGCCTACTATAGAGCCTTTTCCGTCGGTGAAAACATTCCCATCATCTATCACTATAGCAGCTCAAAGCAGCTATAACATACATTTTTTTCTTCCCATATAACATAACCAACTGTGGCATGTAATGTTTGCAAAAAGCACAAAAAAATGTACAAAAAAAACCCCAAGCATATGTGACAGAACTAAAGAACAAGAACACAACCTTGTTTCATTACATTAACTTTCATTGTTTGATCTCTGGTTAAAACACTCTAACCCCCCTCTGCCAACACCTGCCAAATGTGTATGGTCTACAAGGAAATGCCTTTGAAACATTTACCACGTACCTTGTGAAAGAATACTGTTGTTCACTAAAAATTATATAGAGTGGGCAAAAGGAGGGCATCCAAAAAAGTGGCTTAGCATTCTGGACCCTGCCAGCGTCCGCTTAAGCTTTGCACTAGCTTCCTCATGGAAATTCACCATGTGGCATCAAAGCCAAGGTATAAAACGAGGGCCCGAGCAACAAATATGGTGTGTTTTAAGAGTGGAACATTTGAAATAGGTGCAGCAGGCGAATATTGCTTTTGACAGGTTTAAAACCTGGTTGCGCTCACTGGTTTTGAGATGTACAAAGAGAAAAAAAAAAAGAAGCCGGGCTTGTGTTCTGGATGAAAAAATGGACAGGAGCAGGGGAGAGAGGGAGATGGAATAAGCAGGACAAAAAAGGAGAGAGAGAGAAATACAAAAAGAGAGCAGGAGAAAGAGAGGGTGTGTGTGTGTGTTAAAATGTACGGTAATGATTTATCTAAGCATGCTTTTCTGCTGCACCCCAAATCTCACCGAAACTTTGATCCATGTGTAATTAAAACCAAACGCACGCCGGCTACAGGCTCCATTTCAGGATTGGAAGCTCTTCTTCTGCTAGTGTGTGTGTGTGTGTGTGTGTGTGTGTGTGTGTGGGTTGGGATTCACATATGTTTCTAAGCGCTGGGCCTCCATCTGTTTTGGGAGTACATGTACAGTATAAACAGGACACTTTGGGGAGCACAGACACACACACACACACACACACACACACACACACACACACACAGATGGATGTATGGACTAATGCTATTCTGGAATGCTATTCAAAACGTGTTAGCCCCCCCTGCTCCATCCCACCCGCTCCTTCAGGTCAAGCAAAGCAAAAACAAGTTAAGCGCTCATTTTCTCCCGGCAGCATTAACATAGGGATGACTAAATAATGGACCCTGACTCTTGGTCTTCTGGTTTAAATTACAGCGCAGCCCCCTCCCCTTACACCCTGCAACCCCTCACCAACCATCCAACCCCCACTCAAAGAAAAACGATTAATCTTTTTTTTTTTTTTTTGTCTCTCTGAATGTTTTACAGTTCTGTTACACTTATTAGCTGCTGGCAGGACGGCGAGTCTTAAATGAAAGCCAAATTGCTGTGGTCATGAGAAAGGAAATGAAAGCTCACTCCAGGGAGAGACTGTGTAGCCGTAGCATACGTGCGTGCGTGTGTGTGTGTGAGTAATGTATGTGTGTGTGACTAACGTATGTGTGTACAGGCCTTTTTTTCACTATGAGATACTCCCAAGGTGAAATTTCATAAGCTGACTGCTTGCCTGCCTGGGATGTCCCTGTGCACAGGACAGTGTGTGTGTGTGTGTGTGTGTGTGTGTGTGTGTGTGTGTGTGTGTTGCACATATAAGCGCGGCAGCCTAATAGGAACAGTATGCTCATTTTGGAGAGATTAGGAGGAATGGACGGGTCTGTATCGAGAGACGTGATCTGGATATGAAGGCCAAAGGAAGGAGGGAGGGAGGTTTGACAGAATAAAGAGGGAGTGGTGCAAGAAAAGAGAGAAAAAAAGAGATGGGAGGAGTGTAAAGAGAAAGATGGATCTGACTTCAAACGAAGAAAACTGACCATCACAAGCAGAATCAGCATTTAACGAAAATTTGAAAAACAGGCAAACAGGATATTTTTAAAAAGTACAGCACCAGAAAAAAAAGAAAGATGACAGAAAAGGAAATAACGCATGAAACATGAACATCACTCTAACATGGCCTTAGAAATAACGAAAAGTCACGACAGTTTAAGCAAACACACAAAGCGGCTTAAAGAGGCACAGACCTTGGCTGGAGGGGCACTCCTTGACGTGGAACAGTTCGTGGAAGCTCAGTCCCTCCTCGTCCCCACCCAGGCCTTGCTGGTGCAGCTGAAGTTTCCTCAGTCCTTCGTTCTGCTGGTGGCGAGCTGAGCGGGCGTGCTGCACCAGGTTGAGACGGGCCTTGGTGGAGTAGTCGCACAGCGTGCAGTAGTAGATGCACGACTCCGGGCTGTACGCACTGTCCTGCTTCTGCAAATGCTGCGGGAGAGAACAGAGGAGAGCGCAGATGTTAGATGGTGTTTTACGGCGTCCTCTAGTCGATTCAAGGAGTTATTGTTTTTGCAGCATTTTTATTCCAGCAGTGTTTTTAATAATTGTGAGATTACAAAGTTATTTGGGTGAATTAAATGCAACAAGTGGAGCTTGTCTGCAAAATCATGTTCTCAGTTTTTAGTACTTTATGGCTATAAAAGCCTTCCCTTCTACCCTGCTTCCAGTTTGGTTCCAAAATTCCAACGCCCAGAAGTCCCACTTGCCTGACTTCAAACAAGCACAGGGTCAATGGGTAGAAAAAAAATCATCAGTTGGCCAATTATTTTCTACAGGAAATGTTCCTAACTCTTTGCACTGTGTGATTTGATTCTTTGATATTATATATAATGTATCGCTACTAATTTCACAGGCTGTTTTCATGCACTGTTTGTAACCCCTAACCCCAACCCCCCTTATCATGAGCCAGTAATTCCTGTATAACCCACAGATTTTTGGAAGGCTGCAAAAACGTGACCATTGCACTGACAGGAGAAAAGAGGGAAGTAATCCGCGCAAGGTTGGACTGGTTGATTGATCACAAAACAGAGGACTTTCCCTCAGGAGGCTGATGTTTGGAACTGTGTCAAATCAAGTCAACTTTGAGTCATTTCAAGGTACGTCATCTCTATTTTTCTGCATCTAAACCTAACCCTGGTAACTGCACGTTAAAGACATAACGTCATTCATGGGGCGCTAATTCATTAGCTACAGTGTCACAGTAGTGCTAGTAGTGTAGTGGAGGGTAGTGCTCAAAAAACTTATATTTGAGAGCAATGATTAAATACTATCAACAAAGCAAATCTTGTTTAAAGTGGAAATATTTTTTTTTTTGCTTTTACTTATTTTTATGAAGTAAAGGCTGATTGCACATTGTAAGGGGGACTCAGACAAAGAGGTCGATGTAAATTCTTTGCAGATTGTATGCCCAGTAGCGGATATGGCGGATGATGGAACATCCAACATAATACATTGAGTAAGTCCAGAGCTTGTTTAACCCCTACTGCCTACTGCTAAAGGGTGCCTTGATGTGTGAGCGTCTCTGTCCAATCGTCGGTATTTGATGAGTTGGGAGCAAGCAATAATTGCAATGCAATGTGTCCTGTGTTGTAGGTAGTTGCTACACTAACAGAAAAAGAATGTGGTTGCTTTTGCTACAGCAACGCAATAATAATACGACTTGAAAACACAAACTGTTTCCACTTTAATTTTCACAAATGGAGAATATTATCAACACAGTAACTGTTGGAGTTTTGAGTAATTGTGTTTATATTCAGACATGACACGTCCCAAATGAACTGGACATGTTTTAGGTGACATAAAGATTAACAACACAAAAAGTCAGATAAGGGGTTGAGTTCAGAGCACTGTTTTTGTCTTTAACATGCACATTGTCCAGCTCTCCTCATTGTTGGCAGCTGCAGGGGTTTCTCATTCAACGTGTGCTGTCAGTTGCAAGCCCTTAATTTCCAGTTGCCTCTTTAATGGCATTGCAGCCATGCAAAGCTACCCCCTACCTCGACGTGTGCGCGCGCACCAACACATACACACGCACACACTCACAGCCCCCATCCCACCTTGCCCTACTCCCATACACCCAGTCAAGCCAAGCATATCAAGTGTGCCTCTGTTGTTGCTGCCGGGCTAATGAACAATGCACAAAAACAAAAGACCAGGCCAAGCTTTTATTATCTGATCCTCTGCAGAGGGAGGGGAGGGAGTGATAGAGAGAAAGACCCAGAGTGGAAAAGAGAGCATGCAAAGAGACAGAGACACAGAGGTGGCTCACGTAGGTTAGTTTATGCTTTGTTAAGATTTATTCAGACAGCCATGTGAGAAACAGGTGCAGGGTTCTATGCATGAATTAATACACATAATGGCGGGTGTGTGTATGCGTGCTAACCCTACTCTGTCTCTCATGGCTCCTATAGGAAGATGTTTCATTCTTGAGGCGCAGGAAGAGTTAGCAAGGTAATATTTCCTTCTGAGCATTGTTGCATCACGTTATATGGAGCAAGAAGAGAGAGATTGGAAAAATGTGTGTGTGGGGCGGAGGGGTGGTGGGGGCACAGTTAGCTGCAGGTGTGTGAGTTCTAACCCCCCCTCTCTCTTCCCTCTTCCTCCTTTGACAAACAGGGATTAGCAACATAGCTACAGCCGCTAACACATCTTTTCTCTCTGTCTCTCCCTTTTGTAGGAAATCTTACGAGGTTTTTCTCACGAGACGGTGGGACGTCCCCTCGCAGTCAGAGGCCCTTTCAGAAGTCTTAAGTTTTAATTAAGTCGGAGTTGTCAGAAGAAAGCTCCCCTAGTCCAGAGCTCAGGGCCATTAATTACAGCTATCTTTGTTTCTCTGTGAAAGGAGGCCTCCCTCGCTCCTTCTCTCTCTCTCTTTCTTTGCTTCTTTTCTTTCTTCCCCTCCCTCCCTCACAGGAGAACTGGGCTGCTGAGCCTTACCGTGGAAACCACACACACACATACACACACACGCACACGCACACGCACACGCACACGCACACTCACACTCACAGAAACAAACATACACACAAGAAGTTCGTGCCTTTTCACTGAAATAATCATTTTTCTGTGTTTTTCTAATTCTTTCCAGCAATATTTTTTTGAATTGTCACCGATCATGGCTCCATGTTAGAAAAGTTGATGCCCTAAGTTTAAGAGTTCAAGTATTAAGATTAATCATCTTGTTCTGGCCCCTCCACATCCATACCGTCAAGCGCTATACTCACAAAAGCCCCTATACTTTCATACATCCCTACTGTCATCCATCATTACCACTGCAGAATAACAACAAGCACACTTTTCACTGCTGCATCGCGATTCAGTCATGTCTGGACTCCACTTCAATACACTTTTATTTTGTGACCACTTTACTAGGAATTGGGTGAGGGCATGATAGTTAAAGTCTTATCAGGAGATAGAGAGAGGAGGTTTCCAGTGGTTTTAACTGTGTGGCCATTAAGGTAATCAAGGTGGTTCCATTAAAATGTTCATATAAATCAGTCGCGACCTAAAATGCATCACATCCTTCCATGTCCAGACGTATATCCTATATGTTTTTAGGATCTGAGGCGTAGGCTGAGAGTAGCTGGATGATATACTTGGGGTTGAACTGAGCTGCCAGATAGGTTTAGGCCTAATATTAATTCTCTCCCCATCAGCACATTCCAGAGGGTTTGTTTAAGACCCAAACTAGAGGGCTGTCTGTCGCTCTCTGGCACTCTACAGGCCTGAAATGCAGGCGGTCTGGTGATCACAGGCCAGAACATCCATGATTTATGAACTTTTAAAGGAGCACTTTGACTCCTGCCAGGCGTGGGCTGTGTAATGCATATTCAAACACACAAACACACTGTTCCTGCTCCTGGGTTTGCGCCTGTGTGTGTGTCTGCTTGAAATGTGTATGTAATTTATGCCGCAGCTGATTTGTGTATGCGCTGTACATACATTTGTGTCATATGAGTGTCTGTGTGTGTGTGTGTGTGTGTGTGTGCGCGCAGAGGGGCAAAAAGGCCCATCCCTGTCAATATGGCACCTCTCCAGAGTGCCTGGTGGTTAATTGTTGTGGATTAGTGTTTGGCAAACAACCAAATAAGCTAACTCTCCCTGTGGGCCAATCAAAAGCAGCTAAACAGCACTCCCTGGGTGGACCTAAACATGGCGCAGACATCTCTGGAAGGTGGAAGACATACACCCCCATACACACACAATGCAAATTACGACACTCGGGACTTCCTGTTTACCTGTCAAAAACACAACATTGTCAGCCCTGTCGATGACACACATAAACACACAGACACACACACACACACACTGGGACTTGTATGAGGGGAAGGGAGGAGAGTCAATTTGACAGGTAAGGGAAGCTCCCTTGTGTAGTGGTTTGCTGCTGCTGTGTGTCTGTGTATGTGTGTGTGTGTGTGTGTGTGTGTGTGTGTGTGTGTGTGGGTGGGTGAGGATGACAGAGGACTGCATTCATTATGCAGAATGAGATGTTTACAAAACACCTTTCTCACACACATAAACACAAGCGCACACACCTCCCCTCCGCTCGCTCCCAGGGTTTGGGCGGGAGGGGAAAGCAGCACTGCTGTCTCATATTCATTTGTTCTATCTGTGGTGACAAAGCTGCCTCATTAACTGAATTCTTAATAAGCCAAGGCAAAAGACATCTTCTCACAACTTCTTTTATCTCTCTGTGCGTGTACGTGAAAGAGTGTGTGTGTGTGTGTGTGGGTGAGGGTGTAATTTTAATGCTCCATGTTCTTTTCTTCTCCCTGAATCTGTTTGGTTTTTATGCATCAGTAATTTCGACTCTACATTTTTTGATTTTTACCTCACAAGTGTGTTTTTGTGTCTGTCTGTAAATCCCCACATTTGTCTTTGTCTTTGCTTGTGATTGTGCACTGATAATACGGCAAAAATATTTCGAAAGCAGCGCAAAGCAGTGGGGTTGTGTTTTCCTCCATAAACCAAATGACAAATTAGGGTATTCAGTACAAACATGACTCTTTCCTGTCATTAAGTGTAGAACCAGGCAGCTAATGAACACGTACTGAAAATAAGAACCCTCCGCTACCGCAGCTATGTCTTAATAACCAGTGTGTGTGTGTGTGTGTGTGTGTCAGAGCATGTGTGTATGGGTTTTATACGTAAAGAATAAGCACATACATCCTGTTTTCCTATTTGTGTCCGCTGAGAGTATGAGCATGCATGCAAATGCGCGCCCCAAACATTGTGAAAATAAAAACCTCTTTATCTCCTTTTATCAGTGTTTTTTTTAGGGGAAGCAGGGAGCTTGTTGTTGGGTATACCTTCTTTTTGGAACGTCACCAGCTTCCGGTGCTATCCCCTGGGCCCCCGGGGGCCATCGGAGACAAAAACAGCCCCACTTGGCCCAGCAAACAACAAAAGCGTGTTTTGTTCCTTGAAAGTATTTTAAACACATACCAGCGCTGCCTGGAAGGCTGCCAAGTGTAGAATTCCATCAGTGCTACCACCTCCCTAACACATGTTACTGCTAACCGCCGCTCAGCCCCCAAGACATAGATGTAACGCAAGATCACTGCCAATGAATTCGCTGGCAGACTGCACTGCTGGAAAGAGATGCTGGGGGCCCAGGTATGTGCCACCTCGCTTCCACAGATAAAGAGAGCAGCAAATATAGTGTATAGAGAGACAGATTCGGTGCTGCACACGCACAAAAACAAATATGCAAATTGAAGCCACATACAAAAAGTGCTGAGTGCACACTGCATATGCACATGTATACAGACATAATGCACATCCCCTGCTCCTCTCTCTCTCTCCTACAGGGCCGCTGTGTGTGATCTAAAGATACTGGAGAAACAAAACAATCCCGGAAAAAAATCCCCCCCAACCCATCCGACCTTCCTTTCTCTCCTGATGGCCGTCTCTCCTTTCTTCACAACCAAGGCTCCCACTTTCATAAATGCAAAGAAAAATATTTCCTAAAGCTAAATTGCCTCTCCTGTTTCTGTCGGCTCTGCCTGCTGGCAGTCACATGTGATCGGAGCGCTGGGGCCTGTCCATGAGGTGCAGGGCCTGTAGGCGAGCTTAGCTTAGGTCACCCAATAATAATAAGCATCCGTCGCATAATGGTCGGCAAGCCAAATAAATGAATTATCACAGAAGAGCAGCAGAAAGCTAGTCTTCCGTATTAGAATTTTTTCTCCACTTCTGTGCTGTTGCTGTATCTCCTATTTTTTCACTCCATTTCTTCTTCCTCCTTTATTCTTTACTATTTGTCAGCAGAAAAAAAATGAGGAAGCAGTAGTCATAGGGCTTTGTGAGAGCTTGGAAAATAATGTATCTCTAAAGTCCAGTTAGTTGCCTTCCATTTTTCTGACTCCCACACATGGACACACAGTCACTCACACACACACACACACACACACACACACACACACACTTGTAGCAGTGACGTAAGTGTGTCTGACGTATGGGGGCAAAGGTCAATCTGAAGTTCACAGCTTCCTGACCTCTGGCCTCTCTGTTGGAAAAATCCCTTCTGACTCTATCTCTGACTCTCTCTTTTGCCAAGACACATACACACATGCAGACCAAAGCCAAGAAAAAAAAAGTAATACTGCTGATTTACAACATGGTCCATTTCTTCAGGTCTT
Organism: Plectropomus leopardus; assembly: GCF_008729295.1. NCBI lineage: Eukaryota > Metazoa > Chordata > Actinopteri > Perciformes > Serranidae > Plectropomus > Plectropomus leopardus. The sequence goes on from NC_056483.1 coordinate 14,913,291, forward strand.
AGTCAATACATGTGTAGAAAAAAAACTATTTTTTGAGTCTCTGAGCACAGTCGCTACATGTTTTATTTTTATCACACTGACCCAGCAGTTGAATAGCAGACTCCAGGAGACAGTGACACCAAGACAAATCTTACTTATTCACCAGTGCATGCATGTGTGTTAGGTGTCTTGAAAGCCAGCTCACCTTCACCCACCCCATGAAAATGGATCAGTATTTACATTAGCATTAGATTTAGACTGCATGGCTCAGCCACTTACTCCCTATTAGCCATCCTGACCTTAGCCCATTAGGGTCTAAAAGCCCCCGCTTGTCTCCATCGCAGCCAGGTGAGACTGACCAGACCTCCCCATTTCCCTAAACCATATTGGAGCTGAGATTATCTTTTCCATCGACTCACAATGGCACAGGGATCATAAAATGCTGAGATCAAGATCATTGAAATGCTAACATGCTTGTGGGATTATCTTTTTTTCCAGTGCTGTACAAGGGGAGGGATATTGCTCAAATGCTAACACGCTTTTGGGTAGGGTTCATCATTTTCCATTTTTCCCAACATGCAATGATGCTTTTGGGAAATCAAGGCAAGGCCTAATTGACAGGATCTATGAAAGACAGGGAGAAAAACAAAAATAAAGGGGTTGAAAATCTGGGGCTTGAGCTTATTGGCTGGTATCATCAAAGAGGTTTGTACTACACTGATGTTGTTATATTTAACTAAAACTGAAAGGGAAGAGAAGGGAAAATAATTTTGGTGCCTAGAGGAGCAGCGATTTTTGCCAAGTTTGTTTTTCTTCGCTCCGTTTGTAATGGAGACTCGCTGAAAAACGTCTGTTAGAGTGACTTAGACAAAAGGAACGACAGAAACATACAGTGAGAGAAACTAACCGATAGATTGAGAGGCGAAGAGAGTGAGAATCTATAACAGTGAGAACAAAAGGACCAAGAGATGGAGAGAGAGGGAGAGAATGATAGGGAAGAATCTAGACGACCGTAGTTGGGTTCAAATCACTAATTACACATTCCTGAGCCTGTGAAGGGGAGTATTGTTTTCCAGTTAGCCCCTACCCTGTCGCATGGTTTCACTTAGCACAAAACAAAAGGTACAGGGAACAAAACACAAGCCTAATACCAGACCCTGCTAATGACAGAGAAATGGGAGAAATTATCCCCGGGGTGGATCCTCGTGAGAAAATGGCTAGTGATTACTGGACAAAGGGAGTTCATTTTGGAACTGTCACAAAATGGCAGACTGTCTGTTTCTTTCTTATAAGGGCTGTATTTATCAAATGAGTCTGCTATCACACTACTTTTTTGATAAAAACATCACACACGACCTGCTTGACCTATACCTAACTTTACATAATGCAAAACACTATTTATACTGTTACGGAAGAGTGAGATGTAATGTTTCAACACATTTCATAGAACAAAAGGCGAAGTTCAGGTGTTTATTCCTTGGAAACAATGTTGTGTGTACAAGCTGTTTATAAGTGTGTGTGCACGTTGGAGTGGAACTTCTGCCAAGGAGAGCACAATGAAAGCAGCTCTTCAGCAGCGCCGTTTTGCATATTGCCAGGGAAAATCAAATGCCTTGCAGTTGACCTACAAGATGGCACACTTGATCCCTCCCTATTTTCTTTACAGAGGATTGCAGCCTCCTTCTTTTTCTCTGCTTTGCCTCTCTGTATCAAAACTCAAACATTTAAATAATGACTGCGTCTCACGCAGGTAACAATTTCTGAAACGTCACATAAAGTCAGCCAGCCAAACATTCGACAACCCAGGGATGATGTGTCTACCGCCATAACTCCATAATGATGAGCTCTGTGTTGTTCCGGCAACACAGAGGACCCTACCATTTTCTGCATGAGCCGGGGGGGTGGGGGTGAGTAAGCTGATAGCGGTGGCAGCACTGGGCAGAGTCGCCTGGCTGGTAGTGTTTGCCCAGGCCCTGGCCGTCTAAAGGAAGGATATTGTTTTCCCCTGAAAAAGCCTCAGCCGCAGTCCGCATACCAGCGTCCACTCAACATACCAATGGGCTCTTTGAAGATTACTCAAATGTTTGCCTTTGTTCCCCCACCACACTCCCCATCCGCCCCTACCCCTAGTCCTAACCTACACTCCAGCCAGAATGAGGAAAAAAGGAGAAAGGACAGAGCGAGAAAAAAAAAACAAAAAAAAAACTCATATCTTCAGAAAACAGTGGGAAAGCAATACCACCCTCAGCAGATTCAAAATGGCCTCTGTAGGGGATGCACAACCACTGAATGGAATAAAAATGCTCTGGCCACCAGCATAGTAAATCTAAACATAACCAATAGAAAAAGGCGGCATATTAATGGCAGACATTATGGATGAATGTTAAATGCAAGTCCTCCATCTGTCTGCCGACAACATGCTTTTAAAGAAGGTCCACTCCTGATCAGGCGCAACTAAGTCCACAATTAGAGTCGCATTTGATCATTCCAATGGGTTAATTTAACTAAATGTACCGAAAACTCAGGACCACCGCCCTCCTCCACCCCCTCCAACCAACCCACATTAATCCCGAACAAGTAAGTGGGCTTTCTATCAGGTCTATTTCAAAGCATTAGGGATTACCTCGCAGAAACTAAGCTGCTTGAACTCACAGGAGGTCAGCGGTATTGTGCTGCTGCAAGGATGGAAGACCAGTGGTGGAGACAGATAGACAGCAGGACAGGTCAGTTCCTCTTTCTCCAGCTCTACCGACAACATCCCTCAATCCTCCACCCTCCCTCTCTCTCTCTCTCTCTCTTTTCATCCTCGCCTCTCTCTCTTTCACCGTATAATCGAATATCTCCCACTACTTATCTATTCACTGAGCACCTAATGGTTAAAATCAATTACAGCTGGAATGCTGAAATGCCGAATACTGGGCCACATGCTGATAATGACAGAGAGAGTGTGAGGAGGCGAGAGAAAGCGACAGAGAGAGAGAGAGAGACTTGGGACCGTTCCAAGGGAGGCACAATTACCTCCGATCGATTGATTATTGATTTAGAAGGGTGTTGAGGAGTATTTCAGTTCAACTTTGTCCATATCAATATCCTGATAGCTTCATGAGCGGGGGAAAGCGTGATTGTTCTATCTACATACCATTCTGGAGCTGATGTAAGACTATTTTAAGAGAAGAGCACCGACTTGTCCCTAATTGACACATGAAGTATAAAGAGAATCTTCAGACAACTTTCATACAAATTAGGCATTTTTTAACGTCAGGTGATTTCAAAAGTAACACTAATGAACTTACACCAAAATATTTATCTGATCTAGCTGCCATGTGATGTGTCTGAAGCGGCTCTGATCGAATCAAGGAATCAAACGTGAAGGTGATGTGCCCCGAGAGATCATATTTGAGATCATGCGTCCGCTTTGATTATTCCTTTTATTTTTTTTTAAACACCCTTGTTATCTTTGTCCCAACAGGATGATCAAGACCCAAGAGAAAAATGGAAAAGGGAGGAGCTGAGAAGGAGGAAGACAAGTGTGTGGAAGGAGGAGGAGGGAATTTGGGTGGGGATATAGTGAGGGTGGGAGGGTTCAGATGAGCCGGGGGGGGGGGGGGGGTGACAAAAAAAAGACAAACTCCTGCTAGCTCCTTTGTTCCTGCATCCCAGCGATGTTCCCTTCCTTCTGGTGGTCTGGAAGACTCTGAGCCCCCCCCCTCTCCTACACACACTCCATAACCCCCCTCTCTTCCTTCTCTGCTATCGTTCCCATACCTGTCAGCCCCGATCTGCTTCACAGTCCCCTGCACATGGACAAACGGCTTGGCCCCGGCCCGGCCCAAATGACCCACAGCTCAGAGAGGAGTGGGGATGATTATGAAGAGGATCACATCTGGCTATTAATATGAGAAAACCAGCCCTGTCTTTGTCTAACATACGCAGAAACACACCTTGCTAAAGGCAGAAAAAAAAGGCTTCCACCATCACAGTCTGCAGGCCTTAACTAATTCACCGGAGGGTCGAGAAGTGGAGTGGAGAGGAGAGGGAAGCTGGATGGGGTAATTAAACATTACGTATGAGTGTCAATCAGGAGCTGGACCAAAGCTGGAAACTGCACACACACACACACACACACACACACACACACACACACACACACACACACACACACACACACACACACACACACTAATGCCTTGCCGACCATCTGGTTAAGGCATTGGAGGGAGAATGGGCGAAACTCTTATTAATATCTATGAGGATTATTAGGAAGAAGGGGGAGGGTGGGGAAGTCCATCCATTCAAACCTTTCTGTCAAACACACAAAGCAACAGTGTACACACACACACACACACACACACACACACACACACAAACACACGCACGTGCACACACCTGCTTTTATGCTTTAATTAGCCGCCACCCTCCATCCCCCACTTCACCACCCCCGGACCTCTGAAAGATTTCCATTGTAATCTCCACGCAGGTGAAAGAGGAGACGATTTGAATAATCTACTAACCGGCGTCTCTTTGCCTCGCAGAGAGCGGGAGAGAGTGAGAAAGAGAGAGAGAGAGAGGGAGAGAGAGCAAAAGAATAACTTGTAGAACTGAAAAATGAAAAGAGAGACAGACAGACCGACAGAGACAACCTCTCTGGCAAAAACACTGAAGTGATTTCATCTGCTCAGGTTTACAGCGCTGAACCCTCGGCGGCGGGCTGCACCATCAGTCTCCATGACAGAACATGAAAATCTATATCTCGCAGTCAAGTAGCATAGTGTGAAGTGTCTGCAAACATTCCTTTTTGAAGAGAAACTCTTTAGGTCTGTCTGCAAGAGCGAGACAAGGACGCAGTGATCAAGAGCCTGTGTCTGGAACAAGCGGACACAGGCTCAAGTGGAAAAATGGTAACTTGATAAGACTACAATTGTATGTGAGTGTGTATGCGGTTACAGTATGTGTGTCTCTATGAATGTATGTAATACCATACCTCTGTATGCACATATGCATTTATGTGAGAGTGTGTGTGTGTGTGTGTGTCATAAATGGTGCCATGCATCTGAAATAGATCCAGTCTCTTTTTCTATTCCAGGGACCGGCACAATGGCTTTTTATGCAAATCTATGGGAGTCAATCTCCTGTCCATTTCCCCATCACACAAGTCCAAATGACAGTCCAATAATTTGGGCTGCATATATATAGGGCCATTTGATTTTCAAATGAGAGTGGGCAGGGTTGACCCTTGCTAATAGCCAAGGCACAGCGGTAGACTTAATATCACAGATGCATAAGCACAGCCATCTCCATCTGAGGGAGATGGAGGAGAATGAAATGTGAGAGAAGGGGGGGTTGTGGGATTGAAAGAAAAAAAAGTCCAATGCTTGATGAGAAAAAAAGTAAAAATAAAAATAAGAAAAAAAATACAAAGAGATGATGAAAATGAGAAGGGGAGACTCGTCTTTTGATGCATCTACAAATCCAGCCCCCTTTCCACTTCTTCTTCTTCTTCTTCTTTTTTTCCCTTCCATCCCTCCCTCCTCCCATCACTCCCCTCGTTTAATTCCCCCCACCCCTCGTTTCCCGACCATGGTGTTGCCAAGAGGATCATGGGTAATGAGATGGCCTATCTGCGGCTCCCCAGGGGAGAGATAGAAAGAGAGAGAGAGAATGGGAGAAAGAGAGAGTCAGAGACAAAACAAAGAGAGTGGGTGAGACAGAAGGAGTGAAAGAGTGTGAGACACCTTCTATCTATGTATGTCCCACGAACAAAGCGCCCTATCTTTGAGTCCTCGCTCCTCCCTCTCTATCATAAAAAGTTGAGCATTTTATGATTCTGAGTTCAAAGCAGAGCGTAAAGAAAGAGAAGAAAAGGAAGAAAAAATAATGAAAAGAAACACAGTGATATGGAAATGTGCAGTGGACCCCGGACATCCATTTCCGCTTGAATTATGACGGAAATCTGGACAGACAGACAGGAGTGGGCTAGTTGCGGTAGCTGAGGACAGTTTAAGATTTATTCAAACAACCATCTGAGAAACAGGTGCCACGGCCTACGAAGCACAGAATGTGTGTGTGTGTACGTGTGTGTGTGGTCCTTGACCATGCCACATTGACCATGAACATTCTCAACTCCTAATGAACCAGGGGCAAGCTCAGCCCTGATCTAAACCTCAAAGCTCTGTGGACACACACACACACAAACACACATGCTCACTACAAACTAAACCCCCTACTTAGTCCGGCAGTACTTGTGAATGGCACTGACAGATTTACTCCTGTCTCCATGTGTATTAAGGCCAGTGTTTGTTATTAAAAATCATAACGAAGCCATACATCATCATATTCAACGCTAAGGCAAACACGAGGCCAGGCCAGCTATGGACACGCTATGCTACGGCAGCGTTAAATGCAGAGCTTACCTCACAGGCTGCTCGAATACAAACGCTACGTTAAAACATCTTCCATTTTGTCATGGATAAAGATTTGCACTGTACAGCTGTGATAATACTGCAGTGCGGTTCTATCACACTTTGAATTTCCAACTAAATTCTGTATCACTGGAGATAATGTGGAAAAACACCCTGTGCGGTATAATTCTCATTAAAAATCAGATTTCCTCTCCAATAAGCAGCGAGGCATTCACCTACACTTTTCCCATATAAGGCCTATAACTTCCTGCGCCACCTGCTGTGCCCTGGACACCAGATGACTTGATGTCCATGTGCTGCTAATGTCATTTCCCTCTTGCAGTTTCAAAGTCTGGAAAAAAAAAACACTTTCAAACTCTCAATTCCCCTTAGAAGTACTCCATTGCTGCTACAAAGCAGCCATAAAATCTCCTGAATATGCTTTTTGTTTGTATCTTCAAATGGTTTCCCATGCCATAAAGATATTCTGTGTTTCCAAAAAACCAGATGGTAAAGTCGTCAACACTCGGATCTTTTATGCGCCCGGCCAAGCTACCTCCATCCCCATGTGCTTTTCACCTCTGCCAATACATAAAAGGAGAGGTGTTTTTCTGGTCAAATAAAGAAATGATTTTTTTCCCTCTGCCTTTTGCTCCGCTGCTCTACGCTCTCTCCCCGTCTTTCTGCTTTACTACCACATGTCCAAGGGTAAAATAGTGGGATTTCTGCCAGAGGCATTAAAAGCGTCATCTGTGGAACAGATTTGTTGAGGCCTGTGGGGTAGGTGGGTGGGTAGATGAGGTACTGGGGTGTATGGGTGCACAGAGGGGGCACTGGGATGACCCCCACTTGCCTTGGCTAAACGGGTGTTTGTGTGTGCCTAAAAGGATACTCCCTTGCTTTACATAAGTTTCTTGGAAAGCAACATAAGAACTAAATAAGGAAAATGTTCATGCAAGCCTCTTTTGTTTTATTTCTGCACTGTTGATTGTGCTTCTCGGGTTTGTACATTTAATCGCAACTGATATAAATAGCTTTCTTTGCATGATTACATAGCTGCCAGTGTTCAGTGCAGCCTAGGTAACCTGCTATCTGGGTATTGCCTCATTTTAAATCAACTTACCCAGCTGCCAAAAGTGGCTCAACACTCTAAAAATCAGGCTAACATGCATACATGCAACACCTATGCTAAAGTCTTCCTCAGAAAGTAAGGAGATCCTGATTAGTGTGGGTTAATCAAGCTGATCCTATAGGTTAGCTGTATGTAGGCCACTGTGCAGGCAGCACTTTTGTTAAGAATGTATTTAAAATATTTGAATGGAATTAGCGAACAATCCCTGAGGATAGACATCTCCAACTTAACCCATGTCTAATTCAGCCTTTGCCAGACTGTTGGCAAATCCTGTGTCAATGTGTACATCCTGTTTAAGTCAACTACAACTGTTTTAAATAACCCTGAGAATGCCAAAGTGCTTAATCCACTCAAGCCTTGGAACTGTGCGTAAGAATCGGACACAGATTTCTACATAAATGCCATTCCTTTACAGTGCAATGCAGGATCTCCCTCAACAAAAATGATTCAAATTCCTTTCATAGAAGTAATGGTACACATATTATTCTTTGTTGTAAGTCATTCTGTCTCATCTGAGTTTCCTGTTTCAACTTTTTGTAAAATGCCTGAAATTTTAAAGCCATCATATTTTTGAAAATATAATTAATTTTCTTTTTTATTATGATACAAAAGTGAGTAGGTAAGTAATAGAATTCTTGTTGTATATTTGACATTCGTGTTGTATATTTGACTTAAAAACAAACATCAATATCACCTTATTTTTATGTCCTTACTACTGTTGTCTCTACATTTAAGACACAACATACACACACACACACACACACAAACACCTCCCACTGCCAAATGTTGCGTACAGTAGTAAAGAAATCCTCATTAATGTAATGCACTTGATCCTGTCCTGTAGGTCAAGGCCTCGGAAATGTAACAGCATCCTATTAAGCTGAAGGAGACGTCTGACAAAACTAAATCACCTTAAATATACTGCAGAGGAGAAAGATGCCAAATATTGGTCGTGTTGGAATTTCTTTGCAGGAACTGTTTATTGCTCACAGAGTAAAGAGCTTAATTAGTTAAGTAAATGACTTCTGTCTGAGTTCACTGCTCTGACGGGCAACTAGTGTGGTAACCCCTCCGACAACTCACGGCCAAATAATCCCGAATGATCATGTAAACAAGAAAGTGTATGTTTCTGGAAAGAATCTATTAAATAAAATGGACTTACACATTATGTATACGTGGATCAAAAAATATGAGGTCAAATTTTTTTCTTGCTTTTGTAATTAAAAATACAAACATTACAAAAAATAAACATTTTTTGCAATATATGTTTCTTTAAAAGGACAGTTCACCTAAAATCAAAAATACATATTTGTTTCCTTTACTTGCACTACTGTTTATCAATCTAGATTGTTTTGGTTGTGAGTTGCTGAGTGGTAAAGATATATGTTTATAATGGAGCTATATCACACTCAGCTTGTAGTGCTTGTTGTTTTGAGCAGATGTAGGAGCTATTTTTTTCCACCAAACTACGCCCAACAACTGTATCACTGTGCAGAAGGAAACATGTGTCTACTCACAGATGAGTCACATGCTCATGACAGCTGGAGATTTAAACATTAATGGCATCCTTCTCAGCTGAGCTGTAACATGAGCTAGCTCAGTGGTGCTAGGTGAGCTAGCAGCAGATGCACGCCTCCTTCTGCGAAGTGATATGGTTGGTGAGTGTAGTACGGAAAAAGAAAATAGTTCATATGTGAAACTGCACACAAAAAGGTCGGTGGATTGTCTTGAAAAACCAGGTCATGATTTCTGTAAAGAGACACTGCTGTTGAGTTTTTTAAATGTATTTTGTGGTGCTTTGAGCACCACAAGCCAAGTGCCATCTAGCTGCATTATATTCCAAAACACACAGACATCTCTACGTCTAATATCTCCAAAACTCTGCAACGAAGACATAAACAATCTAGATTGATAAACAGCACTACAGGTAAAAGGGAAAAATATTGTTAAAAAAACCCAAAACAAGTTAAAATAATAATAATAAAAATAAATAAATCAAAATAAAAGGGAAAAAGATGTAGTTAAAATTTTAGGATGAACTGCCCCTTTAAGTTCTAAACATGTGCATCACTTAGGTATCATATAAGAAGAGCACCACATTTTGAATGTGGTATACTTACCACTCTGTTATTGTTCAAAACTAAAATGGCTCTAAACTCTCATCATGAAAACAGATTCTTGAATTATTCCAGAATTATTTACAGCACGAAAAAAACAAGCTGAAAAGACAGCTGAAGATAATCAAAACTCTGAAACATCTGAAGCTTGCTGACAGTACGTGACTTGTGTGTAATTAACAGTGACAGTAGTGCCAGCTGGTCATAAGCAGGACATATACCCATATCCGATGAAAATCATCCTGTGTGCTCTGACAGTGACCTTTTCTATCTCAGTCATTCCATTCTCATGGGAACTTTATATCCATGTGACACTGCAGTTAAGAGGATGGGCAAATTCTTTATAAACGCAAACATGTGTGCTTTATCTCAGTTCTGATCTTGAAATAAGTGGTGTTCCCCTAAGATACCAGTAGGAATACTACTAAAGTTGTATTGTGCTGTATGCTTTACAATGTAATGTCAGTGTCTTGCAAAAACAAAAGAAAAAAAGTAAAAAAAAAAAAAAAAAAAAAAAAAAGTGTTCTTACCTTGTAGAGGCGGATGGCAGCCTCATGCCTCTGGTTGGTGGCATGTAGTCTCAGTTTATCCACACTGTTGCTGTAGTAGTCACAGGCGTTGCACTTGAGGTGCACAGGGTTGCCAATGGCCACACACTTTAATCTCCACTGGTTGGCCTTGCCTCCCTCCTTGATGTGGGCCACCAGCTGGTGCTTCTGCATGTGCTTGTCCGTCTTGCAGTGCAGCTGAAAGTTGGCCTTAAGCTGCGTGTTGTAGCTGCAAAGCTTGCACTGGTAGACGTCGCCAACCACGCAGCGCCACTCCTCTTCGGGCAAAGAGCGCTCTGCGTTGACGTGGGCGTTGAGGGCCTCCAGGCTGTCCGTGGAGTAGCAGTTGCACACAGCACACTGGTACAGGCGCAGTGAGGGGTCGTTGATAGGTGGCGACAGGGAGGAGAGGGAGGGGTCTGATGAGGACATGCCACCCATTCCACCCGAGGACACCAGAGATAGGTCGTCTGCCATTAGTTGACCACTGGCTAGACGCAACTCCGCTGAGAGGTCACTATTCACTGTGGAGGAAATGAGTGAGAACGCAGGTTAGACAGCAAAGAGAGAGAAACTCATTAGGATTACATACATAAAAGCATGTAAGGATGTCAGGTGGAAGGGCAGGCAGTTAGCACAGAAGGAAGAATGGTATATAAAAACAAAGAGGTATGGCAGAAAAACACAGCTTGGGTGAAAATGAAAGACTGGCATGCATCGGGAGGGATAAAGGATAGAGAGAAAGAGAAAAGGCTCTTTTAATGAAATTAAGTGTGGAGAGAAAAGTGAGTCCTCCATGCAGGCCTCTCTCACACAAAAAGGATTTGATAAAATAAAGCCTCACAGAGGACTAGGGCTCCTTAGTCTTGTCTATAAAAAACCCTAATAGGATTGAATCAGGATCAATTACAATCATCCTTTTCAACTTGCTAACTCGCTCATCAGGTAGCTTTAATTACTGCTCTCAGCAATGGTGGCACAACGGTTTTAGGGCTGCAGGCTTTTCTCACATCCACGCACAGATTTGAAAAGCTGATCAATGCATTGTACAAGTTTTCTCTTTCTTCTGCCCGCCCACCCTGGGACAAAAAAAAAAAAAAAATCTGCCATTCATAGAAATGTAATTAACTCTTGCGTTTGATCCCTTCATTGTGTCTCTATGCATGTTACCAAAGCTAATCACGTCATTTTTCAGATCACAACATGGAGCAAAGAGGATTTAACAATTACACATCATCTGAATCTTTATATATATATATATGTATATATATATATATATATATATATTTTTTCTAACAGTTTTAGTGTAATTTCCCCCAATAAGTGGATGACTAAATGTGTGTTTGTGTGTCAGTGTGTTGGGTTTTTTAACAAAAGCATGCTTTCACCTAAAAGATGACACAAAATGTGAGCAGATATTTAGAATGTTTAACTAAATTTTGCCTATGCATACAAGCATGTCCATCTATTCATTCTGCATCTGGGTGTGTATTTTTGTGTGTGATTATTTGAATATCTAAATATCCTGCCACCATTTAAACCAATGTACAGCTGTGCTCACTATGGGGAGCTGTGTGTTATCAGTGTAATTCACTGAGAGTACATCTGCTGGCTGGGCTGTGACCTCCACACTAGAGGAGGGAGTGGGTGTGTAACACTGCAGGGTCATTGTTAAATCTCTCTCACTCCTACGGGAATCCGCTTCCTGCTGTGTGAGTGTGTGTGTGTGTGTGTGTGTGTGTGTGTGTGTGTGTGTGTGTGTGTGTGTGTGTGTGTGTGTGTGTGTGTGTGTGTGTGTGTGTGTGCGTGTACATATGTGTGAGTTCTCTCCAGGGTGAGTGAAGGTGGGGTGGGGTGTGTATGGGGGGGATTAAGCTGACTTAAGAAAATTACAAATGAGATTAAGAATAATTCTCATGTGGCGTCTCATAATCATTTTTTAATCAGCGAGAGGGGTCAAAGAAAGGAGACAATGACAGAGGGACAATATGAGAGCGGAGATAAGAGGGGAAGAGAAAGAGAAGAGGGCGCGGCAAAGGGGGCAAGGTAAAAAGGATGGGAGCAGAAAAAGAGAAGGTGAGAGGGCAGAAAGAAAAATGAAGAGCAACAAAGGAGAGACACAGAGATAAAAAAACAATACCCAGATGGCATCAGATATATGAGACAAAACACATAAAACTGACCAAGTGAAAGATGAGCCAAAGAAACCGATAAAAACAAGCTTGAGGGGAAATAAATTAAAAAGGAAAATACTGCGTTGCACCCTCAGCAGAAATGCTTTTTTACGTTTTAATTGACAAATGGGTAAAAACCTCAATTCTAGTATCGCTCACCTAGACCAGATCCAAGAGCAGCCGCAGTTGCAGGATCTAGCTGGAACGGGTTGATCATCATCTGAGCGTCTGGACCACTGCTGCCAGCCGGGTTCTCCAGTTTTACACCTGCCAGGCCCATGTTTTGAGCCAGGTAGTACTGGTAAAGCTCTGCCTCAGCCGGGGCAGGCCCAGATGGAGGCTGTGTTGGATCTGCTTCATGTTCTGCTGCAGCAGCATCATGTTGTGCATGTGTTTCTCGCTGGTCATATGGATTCGCAAGTTCCGTGCCACATTGGTCTCATAGTCACACACCTGTGGGAGGCAAGGCGAGATGAATGAAATTCTTTAGGGCATCTGATTCTGCTAATTTCCTTATCATGATCAAAGCACTGTTTTACACTTCAAATAACATCAATTCAATTCAAAGAGGCTTTATTATCATTACCATTATTTATACATTTATTATTATTATTAATTGTTATTATTATTATTATGCTTTATCAAATTTATTTTCATTTTATTTATTTATTTACTTAATTAAATTAGTGAGCATTGGGCACAACAACTGAAGCAACAACAAAATCTTAATGTCCTATCCACAGTTTACTATTAGACACAAGTATTTTAGTAATGTGGCAATGAAAATTAATTTCTTATGGTTTCTATAATACTTGGAAAAAACACGAGAATCTATGAGAAATTCTGTTTTATAATGACCAGAGGTCAGATGATGTGGCCAAGAAAAATAATAGACATAGTGACGCAGAGGGAAATAACTGGCTCATTGTTTAGACATTGAAACAAGAAAATTGGTATGCAGCTACCACAGAGCTACAATGACACTGTTGTTTCATTACCTCACAGCGCCAAGTGGGCTTCTGTTTGGGCTTGGATGGCGAGGGTGCACCGCAGCCTCCACCAAGGCTGGCACTGGGCACAGGGTTGGCATGGTTGTGGTTGTATTGTGCCTCGGTGCCACCGTTCTGGAGTGTTTGTACGTTGTTCAAATGCTTGTCCGACTGCATGTGAATGCTTAGGTTGCCTTTGGTGGTGGTTGAGTAGTTGCATACCTAAAGGGGAAGAATTTAAACAGTGATGCATAATATACACTATATGCATTAATAACAAAAACTACTTGATGTCTGATGAATGATTTTGTATTGGAATTCTGATTTTCTTCAGTCAGTATTTAGAGATAATTACTTTAACCTTTATGGCTTTGATAGGTGTTGTTGAACAAAAAGAGAAAGAAAAACACATTTAACTCCTTCCTCCCCTCTGACTCTGATTTTTCAACTGAATACAGATGTCCTTCTCGTAGGTTGCTATAATTGGTCAGATGCCTGTTTTTCAAAATTGGCTTCAAACCCAAACAGCATTATCTAGTGAGATATACTTTTTCCATTAGCATGTGTCTACCAAACACAATGATTAGTTTTGTTTAAATCAAGAATAAAAGTTGGCCTATAAAATGCAGCCCAATAGTAGTTTTATAAATAAAATTATCAGAGCATCTGAATTTCCAAAGTAATAAAAAGACAAGAAAAACCACAGAGTCCATAAAGATGAGAAATTAGATGGACAGACCTCACAGCGGAAAGGCTTGTATCCACAGGTATAGCTTTCGCCTCTGGCTAAACGAGGATGAGGCTGTCCTGTGCGGCAGTACACACATGATCCACCAGACTCTGGATGTTTCTCCTTCATGTGGGCGTCCAGCGTCTGCTGGTACTTGTAGTGCCAGTTACACTTGGGACACTTCAGTGTCTTACAGGAGTTACGAGAATGCATCATCGTCATATGCCCTCCCAGAGACCGTGAAGATCCTAAGACTGTGTCACACTTAGGGCACTCCACCCCACTGCCTGGGGACCCTTCACCTGGACCAGGGGTACCAGGTGTACCTGGAGTACCAGGTGTACTGGGATTTCCGGTGTGTTGATGCAGAGGTCCAGGACTCTCATCATCTCTGCGCAACATCATCATGTCCAGGGGGTGGGAGGATGGCGACAACCCATCCCGTCCAGCCAGGGCTTCACTGGTTGAGTCGTTGCTGCTCTCCCGCTCTCTGGCAGCTGCCAGGGCAGTGGACAGACGGCTCTTCTCCATCTCCAGCTTCTCACACACAGGCAGGGAGGAAGAGGAGGTGGATTCAGGGCCTTTGCTGTCACTATTAAACTTTAGCACACTGTTGGAAAGGGGGGAAATACTTTGGTTTAAGAGAGGGAAATCTTTGCTACTGGTGCTGTCCGCCCGCTGGCCTGTCATTGCCATGGTCATGGCCTGTTCCTCCTCCTCATCTGCCTCCATTTCTACTCCACCACCATTGGAGTAAGCATCCTCATCCTGCTCTGGACTTTCTCCTCCAACTGCACCGGGCTCCCGCTTGACATGCGGGTACTGGCTCAGGTCCGGCCCATTGGGTTGCAAAGTGCATGTGTCCCTAACGTGGCCCTTGCAGTCACTATCAGAGTTCCGACCTTCCAGGTTGCCACCAGTGGCAGCAGCAGCAGAACTCCCGCTGGGGGTTCTGTGGGCACCAGCCCCTCCCCCGAGGTTTGGGTTGGTCTCAGCCTTTGGCATGGTTTGGGTTCTGGGGGTTTGGTCATTGGAGGAGCTGCTGGCACTGCCCTTCAGGAAGGCAAAACCTGCCTGAAGGGAATCGGCACTCTCCCCACTACTGTGGAAAGCGTTCCACAAGCCGCGGAGCCCCGTGTCTGGCCCTAGGAAGTTGGCAGGGGTGGGAAAGTGGGGTAGCACAGAGTTGGGGGGGTTTTTTGGTTCCAGAAAGCTTATAAGAGGTTCTTTGTCCTTGCCGATGCCCTGGATGATAGCAGAGACATGCTTGTTGCTCAGCAGCTTCTGCTCCTGATCATTCAGGGTCATACGGTGGTCATGGACAGCATGTGTCACGAAGGAACGGCTGTAGCCAAAAGACAGCTTGCACAGGAAACACATCAGCACAGGCTTCCGCCGCCCATCGGCTACGCAGCCCTCAAACTTGGACAAGTCCACATTGTTGGGGACATCTTTGGACACACAGGAGTTTTTGGCTGCACCATCCGCCTTCAGATAGTCTTTGTCATTCTTGTGGCGGAGGTCATAGACACGGAAACTGTGCAACACAGGACCAGCGCCCGCCAGCCCTCCAGCTGAGGTATTTGGGAAGGAGGGGTGGTCGACCGCTAGGGAGTTATTCCCCAGGGATGAGGCGATGTGGAAGGTGTTGATGATCTGGGGGTAGAAGGACATGGGTGCAGCGGGCTGCTCCAACCGTTCCCCCCCTGGGCTCAGGCCGCTCTGGCCACTGCTGACCTGGGCATTGGGGAAGGTCTGGGGGGACAGCAGGCCCCTGAATTGGAGAGGCCCAGAGAGCCCCCCCTGGTTGCCACGCTGCTCTTTGGCGTCCTCCAGGATGAAGGCAGAGCCATCGGGCTGGTAGATGATCTCGCCACTCAGGTTCTCCACATCACTATCCTCTTCCATCTCCATCTCGCTGTTCATTTCCCCCACTTCCGCAACACCCACCTCACGCTCTCCCTCATCTTCACTCTCCTCCCCTACCATCTCTTCAACCTCCTCACCCTCCTCGTGACCTCCAGTGGTAGGCAGACGGGCGTTGGGGCAGTGATGCTCCATGTATTTTTGTAAACTGGAGAAGGAACTAGAACATTCGTTGCAAGGGATCTCCTTTGCCGGTGCCACGGGAGACGTGGCAGGGGCAGAACAGTCCGAACCCAAAGCTGCTCCTCCTCCTCCTCCTGGTAAAGTCCCGGTAACACTCCCTTTGTTACCGGTAGTAAAGCTTTCTCTCCGACTCTGTTCGGTCACAGGGTCGGTGGTTGCACTGACAGTGGTGGGGGTAGTAGTGGACCTCAGTGGGCTCACAGCGGGCTCTCCAAGGCCATTCTCTGGCTCTCCAATGGCAGCAGGCGACGAGTGGCTGTTGTTGGCGTTGTTGCTGTTGGCGACACTGGTCTCCATGGCGACGATGGAGTTGTCCTCAGCAGCAGCGTCCAGCCTCTGGCCACCATGTTCTTGCTGCCGTGATGACACCATAGGGGGAGAGTCAGAAGTTGCCATGACGACCACTACATAGGGATCTCATCTCATCCAGCCTAACAGGGACCTGAGGTAGGAAAGACAGAAATTAAAAAGGATTTAGGATTGAGCAAATGATCTTTCGCAGCAGATAATGTTGGCAAATTCTAAACCACTGTTGACTTTATTCTAGTCTATTCCAACTTACTCTCACCCCACATTCAACACTGTATAAACTATATTGTTTTAAGCTCCATTTGGATGAGATAGACTTCACTAGAAGAGGTTGGTGATTTTAATATTGCATGTGCTAATTAGTTATATATTCACACCCAGAGTTACTGAATTGTATCTTAGATGCAACAAAACAACATTACAGTTATCTACCCCTGTATAGCCTACCACCAGAAACAGTGTTAAGGAGCTAGCACAGTGACAACTTTTGGAGAGCTGAGAAATCTAATATTAACTGCTCCCGCTTGCATCTTTGTCTTATAACTGGTAGACTGAGATTGCTTGCCACAACCACAGAAAAAAAAATCCATCCTTGAACAAAAGTTTCGTCTCTTATTGACCCCAGGGACCAGAGCTTGGAAACAGGGGAAATTAGGTATAAATGAATGAAGCAGCTCCCACGACAGCCGGCAGTAGGGAAGTTTATAGGAATAACCCAATTGTCTAGTAAATAGACTCTTTGATCGACATACCACTGTGCAACGCTGGAAGCAGGAAGCAGTTTTGCCTCTGTTGTGTCCTGTGTGTGCTAATGCTGTGTTAAAAGATTATGATGTCAGGCTAGTCCCAGCTAGCTTTCGATACCCTAAAGTTGTGAACAAATTAACTAACCCACAGAGGTATCAAACTAAATTAGTTTATCAACTACCTTATATGCAGAACAGTTAGTGTCTTCCTTTAGGAGGAAGTGCGGATTGGAGTTAGAATAGTCTTCAATCACTGGCTAAATCAGTCTTGGCATGTTCTCACCAGTCAGGAGTTGCTAACTAGGCTGCACCTATTAACCTTTTAATGCCCTGAAGGTATGACTTAGATTCTGTGTGGACCAGGAAATTATGAAACTGTATTTTGTCATGCAGCTGAGGAAACAGTGTCTATCAAATGGGGGTACCCCTAGGGGTACTTCAGAGAGCTGTAAATTTAATGTTAATTTAAAAAACATTACAAGTGCATAATTCCTAAAATAATTATCTAACTTATATCATACAATTACATACACATTTTAAATGTAGCATTTGAATATTTTGCAAGTATTGACAGACTGAGTTTTGAGGAAACATAGATTGCAATTTAATACCTATTTTAATCTGAAAATTATGTCCCCCCCAGAAATCTTTGTCAACATGTTTTTTGTGTTTTTTGTTTTAATCTTAAAAGATAAAGTTTTCAGTCTGTCCATCTCTCAGCAAATCATTTTTATTGCAGCAAATCTTGTGGCCTGAACAAGCAAATTTATCAGTCAAGTAAGCTCTTTTCAGTTTAATTTGTATTTCCAATATTAATAATTTAAATAATAAAATATTGATACTTGCCATCTGTGTATCAATGTGATATGGCCACACAAAATATGGCAATACTAGGCTGTATCTACTTTTATACCCTGCCCTACTGATAAGACCGTGCCGTCTTATACCTGTTTATATAGGCATATTTTTTCTACTAAAAATGTCACGGGGTACTTGCTAAAAAATGTCTCAAAGCGGGTATATTACTGAAAAAAAAGTTTGAGAGCCACTGAGCTAAAACACCGGCTACACAATTTCTAGACGAGAATGCAGATGCAAGGCTAAATCAGGAAATCAAAGATTATTTATATTTCTACATTAAAAATATTTCAATTGTGTTTTCGCATAAGGACGCTAAAAGAAACAGAGAGAGAGAGAGAGAGAGCATGAGCTTCATAAGGAATGATGTTTGGAATACCAGTGAGATGTTATCAATCCTGGGCGGCTGCCCATCTCTCAACCCCTCACTACTTCAATCTCGGCTTTTCACAACAAGCCACAAATGCAAACGCAAAGGCGCACACAAACACATGCAGACAAAAAAAGCACAAAAAAGCCTCCTTATCCCACAAACACACAAAGCACCCCACAGTCATTTCATTTTGTAATCATAGGCATAATTTCCCATCACCTAAAAAGAACAAGAAGAAAACAACTGAGACAAAGCCATAAGGGGAGGAAAAGAAAAACAGACTAAAAGCTTGAGAACTGAAGCTTCATCACAACTTAAAAGAAACAGCTTTCTTGCTCAGCTAAATGCAACAAATGAAGTAGTTGTGCATGCCAGTGTTTTTTTTTTCACTTGATACAGTACCAGCGCCTTTCAGATGCTTGCGTGTAAATGAGCTGGCATTAAAAGAAAGCTTTAAAGAGCCATGTTAACCTTTAACCCAATCCACCTGCTGCTTAATTCTGCCTCTCTTTTTCTACACTCTCTCTCTCTCACAACAAAGCTACAAAGCAATTAGAGGATTAATCTGCAACAATCCAGGGCTAAACAAAGCCAGTGGGAGGGACAGTAAAAGCGTGAGGAATGAAATCAAACATGTGTGTGAGTGTGTTTGTGGGTGCATGTGTGTGTGCACGCGCTATAATCAGGTCTAATCTGACATATCCCAGAGATGATTCCATGGGGACTAGTGATAGATTAAAAGAGAGAAATTATGTTTTCTCTCTCTGTGTCTCACTCAGTTTCTGTGTCTCTATTCGTGAGATTAAAGAAAAACTCGCAAGGAGTGGAAAATGAATTTCAGTGCTTATCTGTTCAGCATGGATGTGGCAAAAAGCAGGAGGTAGACACGTAACATGTACATGAAGTCCTAAGCATAGGTATGTAGTCAGGAAGGGTAAGCAAACATTTTACTCACATTTTAAAAGGCATCTTAATGGGGTGCAAAATTTCTGCCAAAAGTGCCTTTGATTAAAAAATGTGTAGCATATAAAGATTTCTATGACCAGTACCTATTCTTACTGTCTAGATGCAGTAAACTCTAACTGTTAGATAAGGAAGATTCAAACAAACATTAAACTTTATCTGATATTTGTTTTAACCCCAGTGATTTTTAGCCCAAGGCACAGATCCTAAAGATAACAACTATGGTTTTCTATACACAAACAACACAAACACACGTCGAAATGTTAACTCGCACTTCTAATTGAAAAGAAATTAGCAGCAATTAGGTCTGCATTCTAAACAAGCAAGGAGTTGAAACAGGCCAAATATGTGTCACACCACAAGAATGCATGGCATTAACACACACACACACACACAAACACACACACACATTGCTCCTGTTTCACCATAAATTTCACAATTTTAGATATAGCTCTACGGACTGTATGACAGAAGAAGAAAGCAAAATGAATAAGGCTGCAGAGAAAAAATATATAAAATAAAAGCTTTTCTACATCCACTAAAATTACGGCTCATTCATTTTAAATCATCCGTTACGCTCACCTACCGCCAAAACAACATACCAGGCTTCTCCTATACACATATTTCATTTTTCCACACAGTGTCCCTCTCACCAAGGTTTGTCTTTAATGTGATTGAGGGTAAAGCTGTTCAGAAGCAGTGGGTTTGAGAGCTAATGCGACACATACGACAGGATTTACTACTTGTCAGTGGTGTCATTTCGCTGCTTATTTCATTGGGGAGCAACCCCTTTGAATTGTAGCTCGGACATAAAACACTGCGGTTTATGAATTATGCATCTCCTAACACTTTAAGTATGGAATTATGTCTTATGGATAAGCCAATGTGTTAAGCACTTGCCACTGACACATCACCCCTAATGCTAACAGGTTAGCAGCTGTTTACATGTCTGCTGCCTGCCAACAATAACATAACTGTCCATTATTTTGTTATCTCTGGGTCTAATTGAGCCTGTTAATATTGCTGTTAACAGAACACTGATAAACAAAGTAACGCTATGTGACTAATGCTAAAGTTGGCCTCTAAATAACTGATCCTTGTGAGTGGACTCCAAGTGGAGCTTTTTATTTTGCTTTCAGACAACCAGATGCCAGATCTTAACTAAAACACTAAAGTCTTAACTTAGCCCATCCTCTTCTATGAAAGAGAAATGTGTAGTGCATTGCAGCCTGGTAGGCGTTTGAAGTCATTCTGATCCATTCAGCATGAGTTCATTTAGCAAAGTTGGACAGAGAAGTAATTAGATGTCTGGTCTTGCTATCAAGTGAATATAATATTTTCCTCTTCTACCTTTCTGAGCTCAAAGTTTGGACACTGAAGTCTTTAGACTTGCACAGATCAATATAATAAGTTGTAATCAGCTCTATAAAAGCTGATTAGCTGACATTTTGAAGAATAAATAGATGGAAAGGTTTTTTTTCTCCGTTCCCCAAGCTTTGCACCTTTCACGGCAGCAGTGCCCACTTCTGCTTCTTTTAAGGCAGATCATGTTACTGCTAGCTAAGAAAACCTTCCTCTCCCTCTCCCCCACTGGCTTCCTTCGCTCCGCTGACCAACCAGACTACTTTCATTTGAAAGCGAGCGATAGATAGACAGATACATAGAGAGTGAGGGAGAGAGAGAGAAACTAACAATGAAGCCCAGGTTTTTCCACACTGCAGAAACAGTTCCCGTCTTTTAACAGAAGAACAAAAGAGATGGCCCGAGCAGCTCCTACCTCTGTTTTTTAATTAAGCATGTCGCCTTGCTTTCACATCACATGCACACGGACACAGGCTCCCACACAGACACACACACAGACACACACACACAGACACACACACACACACACACACAAACAGACGCACACATACACTAAGGTAATTAAAGTGGCAGATCAGATCCTGTGAGAGGCAAATAATAGCCCAGGAATGCCTGGTTTGGACACTGCTAGTTCTGATGGGAGAAAGGGGCTAAGAGACTCTTTGGCCTATTGTTTTTCTCCCCCCTCCCTCGTCTCTCCTCTATCCCTCCATCTGCTTTTCAGTAGCTCCCCGAGAGACAGAGACGCAGTGTAAAGCAGGGGATTTCTCCACGTTTTTCATTTTTATCCCAACTTTTCTCCTCTCTCTTTCTCTCACTCTGGTTTTTCTTAAAGCGCTTCCGGTTTAGTTGGATCCTATATCTTACAAATGCTACCAAAGAAAATATCCATACACTTGGATATCAGGACATTATATTTTGTGAAAATGTACAGATTCTCAAAAACCCTGTATCAGTTTTTAATTAATAGTTTACAAGGACTGACTCTTCCACTCCAATGTAACAACATACTGCAGGCATAAGCACAAAAAAACACAAGCCTATAAAACAACAGAGTCACCAAGGAAGCACCGCTGGATTATATTGTATCGCAATATATTGAATCGTAACCCCTGTATCATGATATGCATCATATCCCCAGGTTCTTACCTGTACACAGCCTAATGGCGATTATAAGCTTGCTCAGTTGTAATGAATGTGCTGATAATATATGAAGTGTCAAAACAACAAATCCATGGTGCAGACCTGAGGCACTGATGTCCTGGTGATGTCAGGGTCCTGCTTTTGTCCTCCTGTCACACTATCACACATTAGCCAGAGTTTCAGCCTGTTAAATGCCAAACCTGTAATTGCAGTGTCGCCACGCTGCCGTCTTTGTTTACACAGGGATCTGTTAGGTTCAAATTCTTCATTACTAACTGTCCCATATCTTAATGCAAGGGCAGGCAGTGCTGTTAATACTGCTGCGAATATTTAGAAGATGTGTAAACAGTGGAATTAGGCAGATCTGTGCTTTGGGGATGTGGTCATCTGACTTCCAAAATGCTTGTCAAACTGTTTGGATACATATGTGAGCACAGCTAATAACTGGCGAAATTAAATCCAGACTGGATCTTTAAGGTGACCCGTGAAAGCTTGTAAAGTCAAACAACAAAGTCAGAAGACAGCGTGAGACTACAGCTATGTGTCCATTGTAGGTCTCCTAGAAGGTCATCCCTCTCTCGGCATGTGGCCCCTCAGTCTAACACCAAATCTTCTATCAAAATGTCACCAAGCGTTAGCAAAAGACAAAGGCGAAGAGCGCTGTGAAAGCCCCTGCATCCATCTCCCACTGTCAGTGCCATGAATAGGCCTACTCTGGTCTAATTAGACCTGTTTATTTGTTGCCATGCAGAAACGGAGGGATGAAAAACGAAGTGGATGAAGGAGGAGGGG